>NC_045669.1:351314-702628 GCF_009829145.1 Chiroxiphia lanceolata
TTTCTTCTTGTTCTTTCCCTTCAAATTCCTTCCTCTCCTTTTTCCTTCTCTACCCTCCTTCCTCTCCATCTTCCTTCTCCTCCCCCTTCCCTCTGGTCCGGAGGCAAATCCCCTCCCTGTCCTTCCTTCCTGCCCCAGGCCCCGAGCTGAGGACGGAGGGCACGGAGGACAAATCCCCCCGGCAGACCCTGGTGGGAGAGGCTGTTTTGAAGGGCTCCACAGCACAGGAAGGCAGCGGGGAGGAAAAGGGCAGGAGATCCCCCCGGAGGAGGGGCTCCAAAGCCAGCCCAGGGTGCTCTGAGGAGGAAAGACCCAGCCTGTGCCGGGAAGGCGGCCGGAACTTGAGCCAGAGCTCCAAGCTGGTGGTGCAGGAGCGCGTCACTGCCGTGGAGAAGACCTACAAGTGCCCCAGCTGTGGGAAGAGCTTCTGCAACAGCTCCAACCTCCTTGCCCACCAGCGTGTCCACACTGGGGAACGGCCCTACGAGTGTGCGGAGTGTGGGAAGACCTTCATCTATGGCTCCCACCTCTTCACCCACCGCCGGGTGCACACGGGGGAACGGCCCTACAAGTGCTTGGAATGCGGGAAGGGCTTCACCGTCAGCTCCCGCCTAATCCGCCACCAGCAGATCCACATATCTGGGATCTGCTGGTGGCGGATCAGGGGGCAGCAGCCCTACATATGTTGGGAATGCAAGAAAAGCTTTAGAGACAGCTCCGGCCTCATTGCCCACCAGCGTGTGCACACGGGGGAGAAGCCCTACAAGTGTGGAGAGTGTGGGAAGAGCTTCAGCGTCAAATCCAGCCTGACCCAGCACCAGAAGACCCACACGGGGGAATGGCCCTACCAATGTCTCGAGTGTGGGAAGAGGTCTCGGAGCAGCTCAGATCTCCTCAAGCACCAGCAGACGCACACGGATGAGAGGCCCTTCTGCTGCACCGACTGTGGGAAGGGCTTCAAACGCAACTACACCCTCGTCAACCACCGGCGCATCCACACTGGGGAGAGGCTCTACAAGTGTGGAGAGTGTGGGAAGAGCTTCACCCACAGCTCTGCCTTGACCACACACCAACGGACCCACCAGTAAGGGAAGCCCTGCGAGTGCCTTGACTGTGGGAAGAGCTTCATCTGCTGCTCCAACTCCATCACCTGTTGGAGGACACACCTTGGGAACAGGCTTGGTGACCCACATTCCCAGTGACCCACATTGAGAACAGGCTTGGTGACCCACATTCCCAGTGACCCACCTTGGGAACAGGCTTGGTGACCCACATTCCCAGTTACCCACCTTGGGAAGACCCCTGGCTGGTGGACTGTGGCAGGATAGTCCCAGCCTGGCCAGACCCAAGGTCCAATCAAGCTCATAATCAAGCTGTCGCACAAGATCAACTGCTGGAGCCGGGGTGTTGTCTCGGTGTTAACTCTGCTCAAACCATCCTGGTTGGTCTAACGTTGACCACACACCCTGCTGGTTGAAGTCTGAGTTGACAGATAAGCTGAGAGCTGGCCTGGAAAGGCAGGCCTGGCACTCAATCACTTTATCTTATAAAAAGTCCAGTCCCCTCTCATGCAGTCAGGTTCTTTCCGACAAAACCCTCCCTGGGGGGTGTGTGGAGATTCCTCCCTTGGCTGGGGACGCCCTCCAAGGTCACTCCTCAAGGCTGAGAGAAAGAGATCTCCCCACAAACTTTGGTCTGTGTGAGTTACATCAGATCTCTACTTAATAATTATTTCTTTTTGCCAGCTTTAGTAGAACTTCTTCAATAAATGCTTTGTTATAGTGCCCTGTACTGCTTTATGCTATATTAGATTCTACTAGTAGATTTTTAGTTTTTATATTGTTTTAGTGTTTCTGCTGTGCAGTAAATAGTTCTGATTAAGGTTTTTGTCTGATCATTTGTATAAAGTACATTATTCATTTTATATAAATATTCTGGTTTTGCCATCATGAAAACCTGCAGGACAAAGTGGTTTAAGAGCTCTGTAATTCCTTTAAATTTAAACCATGAACACAGTCCAGGGCTAAGAGAGGATTCAGCCCCACCCAAACCTTTCCTTGGGAAGGAGTTCAGAAAGCCAGGGAGTCCTTCCAGCACCTCCAGACTCTCTGGCAAGACTTTGCTTTTTAAAACTTAGTCTGAGCCTTCCACTCTCCCGTGACGGGGTCTCCACATCCTCCTGGTTCCCCTTGTTTTGTGGTTTGACCCTGGCCAGATGCCAGGGGCCTGTTGAAACCACTCCACTACCCTCCTGTCTGAGTTTAAAGAGACTGGAATGTTTTGCTAAGGAGGATGAGTTATGAAGTAGACCAAACTGGTCTCTCTCAGCAATTGTAAATCCAAAATTAAGAGGCTCCAATCGAGGAAGTATGGAAAAAAGGAAGAGATACCAACCCTTTATTAAAGGATACATGTGTATTGGCAAAACCAGCAAAAGAACACCAAACCAACTAAACAATAATCCTGTACCCAAAAAGTCCCCTTCAAACAAAGGAAACAGTTTGATACTTCCCTGTGCTCTGTCGCAATTCCAATCCCGGTTGGCAGGAGCTGTTGGATCCCTGGAGGGGTGGGGCCTGCAGTGCTCGGTGTTGGCCGGCAGGGGGCGCTGTTGGATCCCTGGAGGGGCGGGGCCTGCAGTGCTCGGTGTTGGCCGGCAGGGGGCACTGTTGGATCCCTGGAGGGGTGGGGCCTGCAGTGCTCGGTGTTGGCCAGCAGGGGGCACTGTTGGATCCCTGAAGGGGCGGGGCCTGCAGTGCTCGGTGTTGGCCGGCAGGGGGCGCTGTTGGATCCCTGGAGGGGCGGGGCCTGCAGTGCTCGGTGTTGGCCAGCAGGGGGCGCTGTTGGGCCCCGGATCGCAGGAAAAGCCGAAAATGGAGATTTTCCCCCACCGAGGAGGGGAAGGGGAAAAGGGGAAAGAAGGGCGGTTTCTTTCCCACTAAACTCACGCTGTCTGTGACTGGCTGTGCTCAGGACTCCCCTTTTTTCGTCGGTGAGCACAAAACTCTCCGATGGAATCTGAGCAGATTGGGGCTGGAGACAGAGCAGCGTGCAGGCAAGCCGAGGCTGGAGGGCAGCCAGATGACCAGGTCAAGAGTAAAATGGCCTCAGAGCTTTTTCCAACACACACACACCTTGCCTCTGTTAAGACAAAAAGTGAAGTGCCACTTTCCAAGGAGAGGAGGGGAGAAAAAAACTCCTCACACGCCCCCCCCAGCCCCAGAGAGAGCTGTCAGGCTGGAATGTAGTTCTGCCAGCCAGCTCCTTTGGGTAGGTAATCACCCAAGGCAGAAAACTGTCCTCCCCATTCAACATCCCTCCCCCACAGGCAGCAGGGGAAAGAAAATTCCCGTTTGGTTTTTTAGAACAAGTAAACCCATGACACTGGGGAACAAATCCCCCAATGTATTTCCCCCCATCTCTACACTGTCATCTCCTTTGAACACTAGGCTGGGCAGTGATTCTTACTGTCTTTGGATCTCTTGAACACAAACAGAGTTGTCCTTGGGGGCTGAATGACTTCAAAGGGTCATAAGTTAACATAGCAGTGAGGACTTGTGCTCCACATCCCAGCAGCTGTGCCACAAGGAACTGTGTTACTGGTACATTTCACTGAATCTGGCACAGTGCTACAGACAGAGCCCATTCATCCTGGGTTTGATCCTACTAATTTTCTTCCCATCAAAACCCCCTTTCCATACTTGTTGGGTTTAACAGCCTTCATAACACCTTGCAAAGCAAAATGACACAAAAGAGCTGGTTAATATTCAAGGATCACTTCCATCAAGCTCCAGAGAGTTTCATCCTAAAAAGCAGGAGGTCAGGCAAAAATTCCAGGAGGCCTGCATGGATGGCTTGACAAGGAGTTTCTTGTTCAAACACAAAAAGGAAGCTTACAGAGAGTGGACGCAAAGAAAGAAAACAGAAATGTTGTCTGTGCATGCAGGGATGAAGTTGGTAAAGCCAAAGCCCAAATGGAACTGAATCAGACCAGTGATGTCAGAGACAACAGGAAGGACTTCTTTAAGTCTGTAGGTGACAAAAGGAAAAGCAGGGAAAATGTGGGCTCATCCCTCAACAAGATGGGGGAGCTTGTTCCACAGGACAGGAAAAAAGCAGAAATACTGAATGTCTTCTTTGCCTACGTCTTTCCTGGCTTTCCCAACCTTCAGGGATCGGGACAACTGACTCTGGGAAACCCTGTTCCAAAACAGGCCTTGGACTAGAGCACCTTAGTCTTTCCGTGATTATGTGCAGAGGGTGAGCAGTAGTGTGAGAAAAATCTCATTTATTAAATTTAGATAAATGCCAAAAGTTTGCAAAACAAAATGAATGAAACAAAAAGGAAAAATTAATTACAACACGTGCTGGGTGTCCTAGGCATGCAGGATTCCCAGGAACACCTTCCAATTCAAAAGTCCCGCTTTTTAAACATTCTTAAGGTTCAACCCTGTTTACGTCATAGAAGAGGCGTTCCCCTCTCCCTGGTTGGCTGTGTCGTGCTGGGAGGTGGAGTGTCCAGCAATACGGCGGCTTCCAGGACCAGCCATGTGGTATAAGGGGTTTCCTCACCAATATTCATTTTACAGTTCCCTATTCCCATCCCCATGTTTCCCTGACACTGGTTCCAGGATGAATCCGGCATCTTACAGCTCCACGATACGCCTTATAGGTAAGGAAAGAAAAACTCCTATGTTAGTGATTTGTTTAATACATTTGCTTGTAATAAAACCGATTCTTTATTTCCCACACCATCCCTCCCAGAGCCCAGGGAAGGACTGAGGGGCCTTGGATAATTGTCCCTGATCCTCCCCTGCCCCGACACCAAGCTGTGCTCCTTGGGGACGGTGCTTGGACAGCCCCAGTCAGACCCTGTTTCCCGCTGTGCCCCCAAACCACTGGGTGCCCCAGGGGACGTGGGAACACACATGGACACGGGAATGCACCCGTGGATGTGGGAACACACACACACAGAGAGACACAGAGCATTTGTTTTGCTGCAGGGGTTTATTGATTATTGCAGGGAAATTGCCAGGGCACCCAGGGGATCAGGGGGGTCCTCCAGGGATGATCATCTCCTCATGCCGTTGGAGGGGGACAGGACACGGGTGTCACCACCACTTCCAGTCCTGAAAGACAGAGCCCCAAACCTCACCCCCGGTGTCCACTGGGACATGGGAGGGGCCTTGTCCCCACCCCGTCTGTCTGCAGGGAGCTGGGGCAGGAGAAGGGAATTGGATGCTGAGATCCATGTGGCCCCCAGAGCCCCTGAGCCCGGGATGCTCTGACACCTCCCCGAGCCCCTCCCTGCCCTCCCGCTGACCCTGGGGGTCTGCAGAGCCCCCAGTGCAAGGCAAGGCTTGGGGGCAGCTCTGTCCAGCTGCCCCGGGACACGGAGCAGGGACAGCCCCCTGCGTGTCCCTCTGCTGTCCCCAAGCTCTGCCCACTGCAGAGGGCTCAGGGACCCCCCAGGGCCCTGCCAGGCTCCTTTGGGGGGCTGAGGACCCTCCGATATTTCTCACCTGGACATGCAGAGAGGCAGCCGAGCGTCACTCGCGCAGCAGCTCCACCAGGTCAACTATGGGGGGCTGGGGACAAAGGTAGAGTTAGAGACACACTAGGGTGAACTGGGGGACACTGGGGCGGACTGGGAGACATTGGGGTGTACTGGGGCACACTGGGCTGGACTGGGGCACACTGGGATGCCAGGGAGGGTCATGGTCATGAAAGAGAACGGTCTGGGCCCAGCAGAACTCGGGGTACCCACCTGAGACCTCTTCACTCGATTGGAATGTATGCCTCCCTGTAGAGAGAGTGTGAGGTGTCACTGGTCACTGGGGTGTCCCCAGGCACAGGAGAGATGGGGGGGGCTACATTTCCTCCCATTTCCCACACTGGGGACATCCCAACTCCAGGACTTACCGCAATACATCCACCTCCTCCTATTTCCCCGAGTGGCTGGGGAAGGAGAGCAAAGGTTTAAGCAGGATTGGCCCCTGTGGGGTTGGGGGAGGGACACGGGTGTCCCCAGACCCCCCAACCCACGGTTGGCCCCGATATGAGGGGGAAAATCCCTTCTGCTCCCCTCAGCCCCACTGCACCCAGTTTCCCCCGGGATCCCTGTTCCTGCAGGGCCCAGGGTGGGGATGGAGACAAGGAGAGCCAGGGGAATTCAGGGACTGCAGGGAGGGTAGAGGGGGAGGAGGGGACCCAAAGAGGGTGAAGTGGGGGGAATTGGGGACCCCAGAGGATGGGCATTGGGGTGTGGAAGGGATGGGACTGTGGGGGATGCGGGTGAGGAGGAAGGGATTCCAGTGGAGGGGACCCAGGGAATGAAGCAGGGCAGGGGTGGGGACAGGAGAAATGGGGAAAGGGAGAAAACTGGAAGGGATTGGGAGGGGATTTGGGACTGAGGGGTCAAGGAAAGGGATTTCTGGACACGAGTGTCGTGGGCAATGGGAAAGGGGAAGGATTAGAGGAGAAAGAGGGGAAGAAATGTTGTGGGAATGATGCCCTGTGTGTGTGTGGTGGGGTGGACTGGGGTGTGTGGGAATAGAGTGGGGGCCCTGAGGAAGGGGCCTCCCCGGTGCACACTGGGGTGGACTGGGGAGCACTGGGATGCTCTGGAGGGTGGTGGCCACCAGAGGGGAGGGTCTGGGCCCAGCACAAGCCCTGGTACTCACGCTGGTGATGTCTCCCTGTAGAGAGACAAGGAGACGTCACTGGTCACTGGGGTGTCCCCAGTGCCAGGAAGGGATGGGGGTCCAAAGTGCCCCTGAATTCCCACACTGGGTGCCCCCAACTCCCAGACTTACCCCCCCGCAGGCAGCGCCGCTGGCATCAAAGGGCTGCAGGAGGAGAGCAAAGGCTTGGTTGGGATTGGCCTTGTGGGGCTGGGGAGACACGGGTGTCCTCACCCCCTCCAGCCCCGGCTGCCCCCTGGGCTGAGCGGGGCTCTGTGGGATTGCGGCTCCCAGGCAAGTTGGGGACAGCAGTGCAGGGGGAAAGGCAAGGCATG
Source organism: Chiroxiphia lanceolata (assembly GCF_009829145.1). Taxonomy (NCBI): domain Eukaryota; kingdom Metazoa; phylum Chordata; class Aves; order Passeriformes; family Pipridae; genus Chiroxiphia; species Chiroxiphia lanceolata. The sequence goes on from NC_045669.1 coordinate 358,333, forward strand.
GAGGGCAAAGCCTGGAGGAAAGGCCCTGGGAATGGGCCATGGCAGGGCATTTCCCAGTAGGTGCCACTTCAGCCTGGCCAGGCCTTGTCCCACTTGAGCCCAGTGTGGAGTTTGGGCCTGTTTGTCCTCCTTGGACTCCAGTGGGGCTTGGCCCAGTTCCACCCAGTTTGGGTTGGGCCTTTGCCTTGGCTGGGAAAGAGAGGAGATGGTGGGGAGATGCCCCAGGGGACCAAGAGGATGGGATGGGGAGGCCCAAAAAGGTGGGATTTTGGATCAAAAAGAGCAGGAGGAGGTGGGACTGCCAGGACAGAGTTGGGTGCAAGCATCCCGTGTGGAAGCGGAGCTGCAGCAGCAGGAGATGAATTGTGGGAAGGGGAAGGAGAGAGGGAATTGTGGTGCTGGGGAGTGCTGGGGGAGCCCCTGGATTGGGAAGGGGCCCATCCCGGAGTCCATGGCCGTGGCATGGGGGCCTCACCTTGGCATCTGCCGGGGGGCTCAGCAGGATGGTGAAGAGCAGGGCCACGCTGAGCACAGCGACCTTCATCTTCCTCTGGGCCTGGGCAGCGCTGGCTGAGGCTGCACAAGGGCAGGAGCACATTTATCCCTGCCAGGACTCCTCCCTGCCCCCTCCCCGAGAGCCCCCGGGGCAAAGCCCGGCTGGGCACAGCCCCCAACCCTGGCCACAAGCCCAGCCCTGGCACAGAGTCCATCCCGCCTGCGGCACCCATCCAACCACCTTCCCTGGCATCCCTCCAGCTTCCTGCACGGGGCAGCTGCCCCTGGAAGGGCCCAGGCACCTGCGGGTGTCAAGGGGGTGGGCAGGGAGCTGAAAGCAGCTGCATACCCTGTGGGGACAATCCCACAACAACACAGTCCATCCTCCAACAGCCCCCAAAGTCTGATCCCCCCATGTCCTCCTGCCCATCCCTTCCCAGAGCTTTCCCTCTGGGACACCCCAGAGCTCAGCCCAGCCCCAAATCCGGCGTGTCGGAGCACAATTGTTCCTGTTCCCACTCCAGCCCCTTGGCTGAATGGGGGGCTGGCACTGACCCCCTTCTTGGGGCACCAGGACCCCGGGATCAGGGAAACAGGGAGCTGGGAGATAAAGGGGCTGACGGGCAATGGGCACAGCCGGGTGACTGGGATCTCCAGTCTGGGCAGGCACTGGGGAGCACTGGGCAATGCTGGCCCTGGCACACAAGGGCTGGGCCCAGGGAAGTGCTGGGGTGGTGGCAGTGCCCAACTCCAGCCCATTTGCGGGCACTGCAGCCCCCAAGTGATGCAGGCCCAGCCACACCCTCCCCGAGCAGAGCCCAGAGGGGCAGATGCCCTTTGCTGGCCCTGCCCCTGTCCCAGTTGGACACACCGTGTCCTCCCGCATCAGCCGGGCCCCGCTCTGCTGAGCTGGCCCAGGCAGGGGGGGCCAGGGACTGGCAGCCCAGCAGGGCTCTGGCTCCACACTGGGCTGGCCCTGGGACACAGCTGCCCCAGTGCCCCTGTCCCCAGGGATGGCCCTGCCCTGCCCTGGGCCCAGCGCTGGCCCTCAGCAGGATGGCACCTTCCCGCCCCACTCTCCCTCCCTCCCCACCTGCCTCAGAGGCCCCTCTGTGCTGGGACCCCCGTGGGCAGAGATCAAGGACAGGCACTGAGCGGGGGCTCCCGGCACCTGACACAGCCTCAATTCTCCACTCACCTTTGGCCACATTTCCGCAACACCTTCCATCCTTACGGGCCCCTGACCAGACACAAGAGACCATTGTGGGGCAGTTGGGAAAACATCTCAGCTGAATGACTTGACTATTTGCCTTACATTTTCCTGAGGAGCTGGCAGTGACCTGGAAGATTTTCCTTTTGCCCCTTTCTGCTTCGTGCCTCGTTTGTGGGATAATTGAGGAACGTTGACTGAGGAGGGGCCCAGGGGAGGTGAAGCCGCTCAAGGAGGAGGCATTTACAGCCCCTCAACACCAGTGATCCCACTCTGGACCATCCAAAGTGTAGAATCAGCAGCTCATTGGAAGATGGAGATGTCCCCAGTTTGGTGTTTGAGAGAGAGATGGACGAGAGACATGAGCAGAGTGCCTGAGGTGCAGCTGATCCCACCTGGACTGTCTCCTTCCTTCCCCCTGAGTAGGGCTGGGAGCACCTGGAGAAATTCCTCTTGTTTCTGCAGTCCCTCCTGTGGGATTTTTGCCACCCTCTGGTTACAAATGGATTTGGGGCCTGGTCGTTCTCCTCAGGCCGTGACCCGCAGGGAGGTGTTGTGGTGACTCACAGAGGGAAAGGGGAGGAGAAAAGGGGACCCTGTTCGCCCCACATTTACGTCTCCCTTCCCAAGTTCCTGGTGCCCACGGCTTCTCAGAGTCCCTCAGTAGCTGCACGTGGGGGGGGGGGGGGAGGGCAGGACCAGACTCAGCAGGAGGTCTCTGTCCTGTTGTCCTGGTTTTGACTGGGATAATGGACTGGTTTACACTCACTGCCCACAAAAGGGACTTGTCTCAGCACAGAATCATGGAATCATGGATTGGTTTGGGTCGGAAGGGACCTTAAATCTCATCCCATGCCACCCCCTGGCATGGGCAGGGACACCTTCCACTAGCCCAGGTTACTCCAAGCCCCATCCATCCTGGTCTTGGACACTTCCAGGGATGGGGCAGCAACAACTTCTAAGGGTAATCTGTGCCAGGGCCTCCCCCTCACCCGGGTAACTTCCTTCTAAATATCCCTCTAAGCCTGCCCTCTGTCAGTGGGAAGCCATTCCCCCTTCTCCCATCCCTACAGGTCCTTGTCCAAAATCCCTCGGCAGCTCTCTGGGAGCCCCTCAAGGCACTGGAAGGGGCTCTAAGGCCTCTCTGGTGCCTTCTCTTCTCCAGGCTGAACAATCCCAACTATCCCAGTCTGTCCCCAGAGCAGAGGGGCTCCAGCCCTCAGAGCATCTTTGTGACCTCCTCTGGATCCACTCCAACAGGTCCATTCCTCCTGATCTGGGCCCCCAGAGCTGGAGGCAGCACTGCAGGTGGGGTCTCACCTGAGGGCAACAGAGGGACACATTCCCCTCCTCCCCTGCCCCCAGGATGAGCCCCGCACTCATTACTTAACCCTCTTGTCCCTTTCTGCTTCGTGCCTCGTTTGTTGGATAATTGAGGAACGTTGACTGAGGAGGGGCCCAGGGGAGGTGAAGTCCCTCAGGGGGAGCATTTACAGCCCCTGCACCCCAAGGGGCTGTGATTGCCTCCACCACAGGGAATTCTCTCATCCTGGGCACCTCTTCCAATGGCAGTTTGCAAGATCTTTCTCAAAGCCATTCCTGTCCTTCCCTCTCTGCAGGAGACACCTCCAGAGGCTGAGGACTGCTGCCCCCTTCCCAATCCCGCTGTCCGTGCCCTTATCCCCAGCAAGGAATCCCCAGCTGGACTCCACACCCTCCAATTCCTCACTCCTGGTCCCAGTATTCGGCATCTTCCTTAATGATGGAGGCCAATGGATGGAGGGCACCCTGAGCCAGTGACACTGAGCTGAGCGGGGCAGGTGACACACCTGGGGGACAGGATGGCATCCAGGGGGACCTGGACAAGCCAGAGAAATGGTCCCAGGGTGTGGAGACAGAGATAAGGTTAAAAGTTAACATAGAATAGGAATTAGAGAGGAAAACCAGCTGCTGCTTCCCAAACAGCAAAGAGACTCCAGCTGCCTCTTCCCGGCTGGGATAAGGTCACGATGCCCCACAAAGCTCCCCAGGCAGCCAGAAACAATTGTAGCACTTCTCAGTAGAAACCCTCAAACTCCTCCTAAACCTAAAGAAAGAGCATAAAAGAGAGTTGGAAATGGGGAAAGAATTGGAGGGAGATTTCCATTGAAACTGCTGGGATCAATGGAGGGGTTGAACCTGCCTTCCTCCCCATCAGGGACGCCTGTGCTGGGTGGGAAGTGTCAGCTTTGCGTGTTAGTCACTGCTTGGAAGGACTAGAGCTGACTTTTGCTTCCTAATGTATTTGTGGATTGGTTTGGTTTAGAGGTTGTGCTTTGCTTTGCTTTAACAACAATTTTGACATTGTTTGAAGTGTGTTTTTGCAGCCAGACCCTGTCCCTGACCACCACGAACATTTAACCTGTGCCAATAAAGAGTGTTATTCTGCAGACTGTTGGAGGGAGTCCTTTATAAAGGTGCTGCCAGTTTTGTCGATGCCGGAGTAACTGGTGGAAATATCCACTGAGGGGTTTTCCTTTGGCTGTGACGTGTCAGTGTCCAAAAAAGGGCCCTGGAATTCCCCCCACCTCACTGTGGTGGAGGGTTCCTGGGTGGAATATGGGACAGACTAGATGGGACTGACAGGGTTTTGTTTTTCCCTGGGGCACCACCAGACAAACAAATCTCCAAGAGTCGGGTGAATTCCCCTTCCCCCCATTTCCCGGCACACACGGGAATCTGCTGAGGTTGGACAAGACCAAGGTTGTGCAGCCAGGTCAGGGCAACCCCCGGGATCGGTGCAGGCTGGGGGAGGAAGGGATGGAAGTCCCTGCTGGGAGAGGGTTCTGGGGGTGCTGGTGGGTGACAAATGGGACACGAGCCAGCCCGGAAACCCCCCGTGTGCGGGGCTCATCCCGGGGGCAGGGGAGGAGGGAAATGTGCCCCTCTGCTGCCCTCAGGTGAGACCCCACCTGCAGTGCTGCCTCCAGCTCTGGGGGCCCAGATCAGTAGGAATGGACCTGTTGGAGTGGATCCAGAGAAGGCCACAAAGGTGCTCTGAGGGCTGGAGCCCCTCTGCTCTGGGACAATTGGGTTTGTTCAACCTGAAGAAGAGAAGGCTCCAGAGAGGCCTTAGAGCCCCTTCCAGTGCCTCGAGGGGCTCCCAGAGAGCTGCCGAGGGATTTTGGACAAGGACCTGTAGGGATGGGAGAAGGGGGAATGGCTTTCCACTGACAGAGGGCAGGCTTAGGGGGATATTGGGAAGAAAGTTTTCCCTGTAAGGGGGGAGGCCCTGGCACAGGTTACCATGAAAAACTGTGACTACCCCATCCCTGGAAGTGTCCAGGGCCAGGATGGACGGGGCTTGGAGTAACGTGGGTTAGTGGAAGGTGTCCCTGCCCATGCCAGGGGGTGGCACGGGATGAGTTTTAAGGTCCCTTCCCACTCAAATTAGTCGATGATTCCATGATTCTGTGCTGAGACAAGTCCCTGTTGTGGGCAGTGACTGTAAACCAGTCCATTATCCCAGTCAAAACCAGGACAACAGGACAGAGACCTCCTGCTGAGTCTGGTCCTGTCCCCCCCCCCGTGCAGCTACTGAGGGACTCTGGGAAGCCGAGGGCACCAGGAAATTGGGAAGGGAGACATAAATATGGGGAGAACAGGGTCCCCTTTTCTCCTTCCCTTTCCCTCTGTGAGTCACCACAACACCTCCCTGTGGGTCATGGCCTGAGGAGAACGACCAGACCCCAAATCCATTTGGAACCAGAGGGTGGGAAAAATCCCACAGGAGGGACTGCAGGAACAAGAGGAATTTCCCCAGGTGTTCCCAGTCCTGCTCAGGGGGAAGGAAGGAGACAGTCCAAGGGGGATCAGCTGCACCTCAGGCACCCTACTCATGTCTCTTTTCCATCTCTCTCTCAAACACCAAACTGGGGACATTTCCCTCTTCCAATGAGCTGCTGCTCCCACAATTTGGAGTGTCCAGAGTGTGATCATTGGTGTTGAGGGGGTGTAAATGCCTCCTACTTGAGCAGCTTCACCTTCCCTGGGCCCCTCCTCAGTCAACGTTCCTCAATTATCCAACAAACGAGGCACGAAGCAGAAAGGGGCAAAAGGAAAATCTTCCAGGTCACTGCCGGCTCCTGGGGAAAATCCAAGGCAAAGAGTCAAGTCATTGACCTGAGATGTTTTCCCAGCTTCCCCACAATGGTCTCTTGTGTCTGGTCAGGGGCCCGTAAGGATGGAAGGTGTTGCGGAAATGTGGCCAAAGGTGAGTGGAGAATTGAGGCTGTGTCAGGTGTCGGGAGCCCCCGCTCAGTGCCTGTCCTTGATCTCTGCCCACGGGGGTCCCAGCACAGAGGGGCCTCTGAGGTGGGTGGGCAGGGAGGGAGAGTGGGGTGGGAAGGTGCCATCCTGCTGAGGGACAGCGCTGGGCCCAGGGCAGGGCAGGGCTATCCCTGGGGACAGGGGCACTGGGGCAGCTGTGTCCCAGGGCCAGCCCAGTGTGGAACCAGAGCCCTGCTGGGCTGCCAGTCCCTGGCCCCCCCTGCCTGGGCCAGCTCAGCAGAGCGGGGCCCGGCTGATGCGGGAGGACACGGTGTGCCCAACTGGGACAGGGGCAGGGCCAGCAAAGGGCATCTGCCCCTCTGGGCTCTGCTCAGGGAGGGCGTGGCTGGGCCTGCACCACTTGGGGGCTGCAGTGCCCGCAAATGGGCTGGAGCTGGGCACTGCCACCACCCCAGCACTTCCCTGGGCCCAGCCCTTGTCTGTCAGGGCCAGCATTGCCCAGTGCTCCCCAGTGCCTGCCCAGACTGGAGATCCCAGTCACCCGACTGTGCCCATTGCCCGTCAGCCCCTTTATCTCCCAGTTCCCTGTTTCCATGTGACATTACATCCTTCATATCCTTCCTGTGACATCACAGTCTCCCCTGTGACATCGCGTTCTCCTCTGTGACATCACATCCTCCACGTGACATCACATCCTCCTGTGTGCCATCACATCGTCCCTTTGACATCCCACCCTCTTCTGCGACATCACATTCTCCCCTGTGACATCACATCCTCTCTGTGACATCTCATCCTCCTCTCTGACGTCCCATCATCCCTGTGACATCACGTCCTCCTCTGTGACATCACAGCCTTCCTGTGACATCACATCCTCCTCTGTGATCTCATCCTCCTCTGTGTCATCACATACTCCTCTGTGACATCACAACCTTCCTTTGACATCACATCCTCCATTGTGACATCGCATCCTCCATTGTGACGTCACATCCTCCATTTGATATCACATCCTTCATATCCTCCCTGTGACATCATATCCTCCCTGTTACATCACATCCTCCTCTGTGATATCACATCCTCCCCTGTGAGATCACATCCTCCCTGTGGCATCACATCCTTCCGGTGAAATCACATCCTTCATGTCTCCTTGTGACATCACATCCTCTCTTTGATATCACATCCTTCATATCCTCCCTGTGGCATCATATCTTCCCTGTTACATCACATCCTCCTCTGTGATATCACATCCTTCCTGTGACATCACATCCTCCATTGTGACATCACATCCTTTGTATCCTCCCTGTGACAAAAAATCCTCCTCTCTGACATCACATCCGTCCTGTGACATCAAAACTCTCCAGCGACATCACATGCTCCTCTGTGACATCACATCCTTCACATTCTTGATAAGACATCACATCCTCCTCTGTGATGTCGCGTCCTCTCCATGACATCACATCCTCCTCTCCGACATCACATCAGTCTCATCCTTCCTATGATATCACATCATCCCAGTGACATCACATCTTCCTCTATGACATCACATCCTTCATATCCTCCCTGTGACATCACATCTTTCACATTCTTGCTGTGACATCACAACCTCCTCTGTGACATCACATCCTCCTCTGAGACATCATATCCTTCAAGTGACATCACATTCATCTTGTGAGATCACATCCATCCTCTATGACATCACATCCTCCTCTGTGACTTCACATCCTTCACATCCTTTCTGTGACGTCACATCCTCCACTGAGACATGACATCCTCCCCCGTGACATCACATCCTCCCTGTGACATCACATCCTTCATATCCTCTCTGTGACATCGCATCTCCTTCTGTTACATCACATCCTCCACTGTGACATCACATTCTCCCCTGTGACATCACATTCTCTCTGTGACATCTCATCCTCCTCTCTGACGTCACATCATCCCTGTGACATCACATCCTTCTCTGTGACATCCTCATGTCCTCGGCTTCTCAGAGTCCCTCAGTAGCTACACGAGGTTGGAGGGAACGAAACTCAGCAGGAGGTCTCTGTCCTGTTGTGATAAGTAAAATCAAGGAAATTTGCTGATCAATTGTGAGAATTAATAAAGGTTGCTATATTGTATTAACTGCCCGATTAATAATCATAGGTTTGATTGTTATGCAATGTTAAACCACAAAGTTCTGTTTGCTGCGGATGACTAACACAACGCAATAATGATTTAGCACTTTACGATCTAAAAACGGTTTTGCCTAAGCATATAAATAGGGACCAAGATGGAGGGGCTGACCACGAGGAACCCTGGTGATCAACCGTCATCCTGATGGAAAATTCCAGGACCCTGGACCCATAGAGACTAAGGACTTTGAAATCATTGGTGGGCACCCCTCGGTAACAGCAATTGCCCGCGAAAGGAGGAACCAACCCCACGTTTGCCCGCGAAGAGAGAACCAAGCAGGATGCAGCCCGCGAAACCCCCACCAATGAGGGGATGACGTGACTTTGGGGGGGAGGTGGTTTTTGAAGGGTATAACTGGTGCTGTTTCTGTTCCCCTTTTCGTGGACGCGGCAGGAACTGAGGTTTCCTCCGGTCGCCCGGCTGGCCGTTTTTGCTTGTTGGCATTAATAAATACTTTTATTACCTTGCAACCTAAATTTGATAGCCTCGTTTCATCGATGACAATTGGTGCCGTGACTCGGATGGAGACCCCCTGATTGGTAAGACTACTTTCTGGAAAGGGCGCCCCCGTCACATTTTGGACGGCTCCGGAGAGATCTTACTTCTCAGCAACTCCATACCGACCTTATTTATTAAGGCCATACAAGCAAAAAGAAGGTGTTCTGCGCAGGTCTCTGTAATCTCTGCATGCGGGTCCAGACGAAGTCCAACCCACCGCGGGTTCGGACAGGTATTTTTGGGTAAGCTCGGTTTGCGGGCAGGTGTTCGTCTGGTTGGGGACGGTCTGCTCCAGTGCCGTCGCGGGCTGCCATAAAGAACGAAGACTCATCTAGGGAGAGGTGAGTAGACCCTTCTGTGGTGGGGAGGGGTTCCTGAGGTGTGCCTGTGTGAGACGTTCTCTGAGAACGAAGCGATTGAGGACCCCTTATTAGTGCGGTTCCCGTCTTCCGCGAGGGAGCGGGCCACGAACAGGGGGAAGCGTTTGTGTTGTGTGTGTGAAGTGTGAAAGAAGGCACCTCAGAAGATGGGATCCGGGAAGAGCAAGGTTTCCCGTCCCATGGGTGGCTGTGTGGTAGAGCAGCCAGGTGGCTGTACGGTAGAGCAGCCAGGTTTTCCCTCTAGTAGAAATATTAGAGGCAGGATCTTGGGGGAAGGGCCCAAGAGTAGGAACTCGAAGCGGAACCCCCTGGGAGAGAGACAGTCTGCGCTAGGCAGCTGCGGCTCTCAGAGGAGAAGGAATCCTGATAGGGACTTGTCTACCGCAGTAAAAGAGGAACCTCTGGGTGAGGTTAAAAATAATGTGAAAGAGGAACTCCAGGGAGAGATTGGAGATAGTTCTCTGGAGGAAAAAAGATTAACGAGAAGCGGCTTTGAGGCTAGGTCGCAGGGGATTCCACCTGATAGCCCCCTCGGTAAACTCCTTAGAAATTGGAGCTGTTATTCCTGCACTTTCAGAAGATCGAGAGAAAAGATGGTTTATTATTGCATTGAAGTGTGGGGAGGTAAAAAGATTGGAAACAGCACTTACTGACCAACCTACGGCACCTTTGAGGACTGGGTCTGTGAGCTTTTAAATTGGTATGTTAGTGATAAACGATCCTTTTGTCCGGAGGAAAGTTTTTACGCAGTTATATGGTTGGAGGCCAGTGAAAAGAATTATCTATTCCCCTTAAGGGAGAAAAAGGAGCAGGTGGACTCATTTAAAGATTCAGAGTCCTGGAACTCTCCTCCACCTTATGTACCATCTTGTAATGGAGAGAGTGTGATCACACCAGGTGCCCCGGTGGAGTTGGAGCGGGAATCCGCCATCTTACCTGCTCAAGGGCGGGAGTCCACCATTTCATCTGCTCAAGGGCGGGAGTCCGCCATTTCACTTACTCAAGGGCGGGAATCCGCCATCTTACCTGCTCAAGGGCAAGGGTCCACCATCTCACCTGCACAGGGATGAGGAGGAGCAGCCATCTTGTCCCCTACCCCTATATATAATGAAGTAGTTTTAAACATTAATGAGCCCAAAGATCTTAAAGATCCCCTACCTCATTCCCAATTATACCCCCTCCGGGAGACAGCACTAACAGGCAGACAGGGTGGAATAGGGTTTGTGTCCGTACCATTAAATTCCGGAGATGTACGGGTATTTAAAAAAGAAATGGGAAACCTACTGGAAGACCCTATCGGAGTCTCCGAAAGATTCGATCAGTTCCTAGGACCAAATACCTATACCTGGGATGAGATGCAATCTATTTTGGGTATCTTATTCACTGTAGAGGAAAGGGGAATGATTAGGACAGCAGGCATGAGAAACTGGGATAGAAGACACCAGCAGGGACCAGCTGCTGATACAAAGTGGCCGGCTGTAAAACCTAACTGGGATAACCAGCGGGCTGCGGATAGGGCTCAGATGGATGACCTAAGAAGTATGATAGTGCAGGGCATTAGAGAGTCTGTTCCTAGAGGGTAGAATATAGACAGGGCATTCAAGGAATACCAAAAGAAGGATGAATCCCCCACAGAGTGGTTAGAAAGGTTAAGAAAGAGCTTTCAGTTGTATTCTGGTATGGATCCCGAGGATGACGTTATGGGACAGGCAATACTGAAGCTCAGATTTGTACAAGGTTCGTGGGAGGATATTAGAAGAAAGTTGGAAAAGAACAGAGACTGACAAGCAAAGGGTTTAGATCTGTTGTTAAGAGAAGCTCAGGAAGCGTATGTTAGGAGAGAAGAAGTAAAAGAGGAAGAGAAACAAAAGAGAAAAGAGGACATGCAGAGGAGACAAACAAGGGTGTTGTTAGCAGCTATTAAGGGAGAACAGAGAGATGACAGAGGTCAGAGTAAAAGGGAGTCCTTTAGATCTGGAAGTGATGAGCAACCGCCGAGGTATAGGAGGACTAATTTTAAAGGAATTGAGTGCCATTATTGCGGTCAGAAAGGACACATAAAAAGAGACTGCAAGAAGCGGTTGCAGGAAGAGCGAGTCTTTTTAGAAGACTGAGGGAGTCAGGGGCTCTATCTGCTGGGGACCCGAAAAAGCACAGAGCCCTTGATAAAATTGAAAGTGGGTCCTCAGCAACAAGTTATTGAGTTTCTCGTAGATTCGGGAGTGGAAAGATCTACCTTACAACAGTTACCTCAGGGTTGTGCAATATCTACTGATAAAGCTCAAGTTATTGGTGCAAAAGGGGAACCTTTTAAAGTCCCAATAATTAAAGATGTTGAAATAGAGGCTTCCCATAAGTTCGCTTTAGGAACTTTCCTATTAGTCCCAGAGGCAGAATATAATCTGCTAGGGAGGGATTTAATGATTGAGCTAGGGATAAATTTGGAGGTATCTGAGCAGGAGTTGAAAGTAAAAATCTATGCACTAACGGCAGAAGATGAGGCAAAAATTAATCCCGAAGTGTGGTATACCCCAGACGCAGTAGGAAGATTGGACATGAAACCTTTTGAAATATCTATAAAAGAACCGGAGAAACCTATCAGGGTGAAGCAATATCCTATCCCAAATGAGGGAAGGATTGGCCTTAAGCCAGTTGTGGAAAGATTACTAGCCAAAGGATTGCTGGAGCCTTGTATGTCTCCCCATAACACACCTATTTTGCCAGTAAAAAAGTCAGATGGAACTTATCGGTTAGTACAGGACTTAAGGGAGATAAATAAGAGAACTGTGACAAGGTTTCCAGTGGTGGTAAATCCTTATACTCTATTGAACCAAATATCCCCAGAACACCAGTGGTATAGTGTCATAGATTTAAAAGACGCATTTTGGGCCTGCCCTTTACAAGAGGAAAGCAGGAATTTCTTGGCTTTTGAGTGGGAGGATCCGGACACCCATAGAAAGCAGCAGCTGAGGTGGACTGTGTTGCCTCAAGGGTTCACCGAGTCGCCAAATCTGTTCGGGCAAGCTCTAGAGCAACTTCTGGAGTCCTTTAAGCCCTGCGAAGGAGCAGTCTTGGTTCAATATGTTGATGACTTGCTGATAGCGGGGACTGATGCTAAGACTGTAAGAGATGAGAGCATCAGACTCCTGAATTTCTTAGGGGACAAAGGATTGAAAGTGTCCAAATCCAAGCTGCAATTTGCAGAAGAAAAAGTTAAATATTTAGGGCACTGGTTGAGTAAAGGGAGTAAGGGATTGGACCCTGATAGAGTAAAAGGAATATTGTCCATGCAAGCACCAAAGAACAAGAGGCAGATCAGGCAAATTCTAGGTCTCCTGGGGTACTGCCAACAATGGGTGGAGAATTACAGCACTAAAGTAAAATTCCTCTATGAAAAATTGGTCAGAGATGGATTAGTGAAATGGAATAAAGAAGATGATGAGAAACTGGAAGAATTAAAAGAGGATCTAATACATGCTCCTGTACTCAGCTTGCCAGATATCAGGAAACCATTTTACCTGTTTGTAAATGTTGAAAACGGGACAGCTTATGGGGTGCTTACCCAGAAGTGGGCTGAGCATAAGAAGCCAGTAGGTTATTATTCTAAGATATTAGATCCAGTTAGCAGAGGGTGGCCTACGTGTTTGCAGGCGATAGTGGCTACAGCATTGTTAGTGGAGGAAGCAGTAAAGGTCACTTTTGGAGGAGAACTGAAAGTGTATACTCCCCACGATATCAGAGGAGTGCTTAGACAAAGAGTCGAAAAGTGGCTGACCGATAGTAGACTACTGAAGTATGAGAGCATTCTGTTGAACACCCCTAAGCTGGAGTTAGAAGTAACCTACCTACAGAACCCAGCACAATTTCTGTACGGGGAATCTGACGGAGACATAGTGCATGATTGTATGCAGGTTGTCAACCTCCAGACAAAAATCAGGGAGGACTTAGAAGAGGAGGAGTTGGGCATAGGTGAAAAGTTGTACATTGACGGGTCATCTAGGATTGTGGATGGAAAAAGGAAGTCTGGTTATGCTATAATAGATGGAACCACATTCCAAGTTAGAGAATCAGGACCATTGTCCAATACCTGGTCCGCTCAGGTCTGTGACTTGTATGCTCTGCTGAGATCTCTACAAATGCTAAATGGCAAAGTAGGAACTGTATACACAGATTCTAAGTATGCCTACGGAGTAGTACACACTTTTGGGAAAATATGGGAGGAGCGTGGCTTAATCAATGCAAAAGGCCGAGGGTTAGTACATGAGAACCTGATTAGGGAAATCTTAAAGGCATTGAGAGGTCCAACACAAATTGCTGTGGTGCATGTACAGGGACATCAGAGAGGATTAAAGGTGACAGTAAGGGGAAACAATTTAGCAGATGCTGAGGCAAAAAGAGCTGCTTTACTAGTAATAAGTGAACAAGGGTCAGAGAGTGAACAGGTTCCCAGGTGTTTCAGTGATCAAGAAAAAGAAAAGTTATTGCAGGTCGGAGCAAGAGAGGAGCAGGGAAAGTGGTTGTTATCTGATGGAAGAGAGGTAATACCTAAGGGCCTGGCTAGTAAAATAATGAGGAAATTACATGAGCAGACACATTGGAGTGTCCAGGCCTTGGGGGATCATTTTGGAAACAGATACGTATGTGTTGGAGTGTATGATATTGCTAAGAAGGTTTTAGAAGGATGTTTAACATGTAAAAAGGTGAATAGAGGACAGTTAAGAGAAAAAGTTCAAGGAGGTAGGGAACTAGCAAAGAGATCCTTTGAGAAAATTCAGGTTGATTTCACCGAATTGCCAAAAGTGGGAAGGTACCAGTATCTGTTGGTATTAGTGGACCATCTAACCCACTTTGTAGAAGCTTTCCCCACAACCCGATGTACTGCTAGGGTGGTATCTAAAATATTATTGGAAGAGATTATCCCTAGGTATGGAGTGGTTCAAATTATAGATTCAGATAGAGGGACCCACTTTACCTCGAAGATAATTAGAGAAGTAATGGAACTATTAGGGACCAAATGGGAATACCACACTCCATGGCATCCACAGAGCTCGGGAAGGGTGGAGAGGATGAATGGTGAAATCAAAAAGCATCTGACAAAGTTAATGCTAGAGACCAAAATGAACTGGGTCAAGTGTCTCCCCTTGGCGTTGCTATATATCAGGACTCAACCTCGGATGGACACAGGTATATCGCCGTTCGAGATGATGTATGGTATGTCATATGATTTTGGGGCTCCTATGGATCACCCAAAAGTAGAGGACACTGTCCTTCAGGAATATATCATTGGGTTAATGAAAAGAAGGCATGAGCTAAGGAAAAAGGGGTTGGTGGCTCAGAGACCGCCTTTAGATATGAGTATACATAAATTCCAGCCAGGAGAAAGGGTATTAATCAAAACCTGGAAAGAAACATCTTTAACTCCACGGTGGGAGGGGCCTTTTGTCGTTCTCCTCACTACAGACACTGCAGTCCGGACAGCTGAGCGAGGATGGACGCATGCCTCCCGAGTTAAAGGACCTGTAACCGACCGTGAGTGGAGAGTCGCATCCAAGCCTGGAGACTTGCGAGTGAAAATCAAGAGAGTAGAGCAGACTGATGAATCTTGATGGAGAAGGCGTAAGATCTAGCCTTTATAGTTTCTTTCAGATACCCGAGGGACAGATTTTGAGAAAGGTGAACTTCGCTTCCTGGAGCCTCGAGAGGCTACCTGAACAAACAGGAGGCTCGGGACTATATAAAATTGCTGGGACTCAAGTTGTGTTACCCTTTTGTTGCGAGGTAGAGACCAATATACCAGAAGAACAAAATCCACACGGTATACCTTGTATAAAACATCCAGACTCTACTCATTTTGGTTGGGTTGTGTGCAAGTGTAAAAGGTGTAGCAGAAAGTGGCGTTGTGTCTCGATAAAGGGACAAGCATATTGCATTAAGTGTAGAAACAGTACTACAGAGTCCATAAGGGAACAAATTGCAAACGCTGAGATATTGAGAGTATTTTGCGGTTGGGAGTGGCTGGTTCCAGAGACCTGGGAAATATATGAGACTAATTGGACTAGGGCACTGACAGAGTTGTGCCCAACTAGATTTTCTTGGAAATTGATGAAACCAAATCGGAGAAGACATATCGAATTACTGGGGTTGATTGACAGAATCCAAAATTTGAACGTGGAAGAGTCCCATCCCGAATCGGTGGGAAATAATTAGGTGGAATGAGTCTATCCCCTGAAGAATATCACTGCTGCCGAGAAGATAATTGAGTCCTCATTGTTCCCTGCAAAGGAACAGACGGAGGAAGGCAGAGGGATAAAGTGTGTGGGGAAGAGGTGACTCGGAAGGAAAGGTCACTGACAAAGGGTAAAAGAGAGGACTCAGACAAAATGGGGCAAAATTGGATAATTGTTTTTGTAATTGTGTTAGTAGGATCTCTGGGAGATGCCCACCAACCATTCGAGTGGACTCTGACTAGGTCTAAAGGTACAGTAGTGGTTCGTAAGGTGATAACAGCTGCAAGTCCAAGGTTTAACGTAACAGTGTGTGACTTGTTGATTGATAGTATACCTCAGGGATGCGGCAAAGGAGGAGGTAAACCCTCTATCACGGTAATTAAGGGAGCTACTTATTGGTGTCCAACCTCCAACGCAGGGAAATCGTACTGTAATTACCCAGGACACTATCACTGTGGGTATTGGGGATGTGAGACCATAGCTCTGGCATGGAGACCTGAGAGACCCGACAGGTATCTCAGAGTGCAGTGGGGACCCCCACATTGCCAGCCGCCTCAATTTGGAGGACTTGTGCTCCCTAATGACCCATCCAACTGTGAATATCTACAGGTGCAGGTCCTAAATCATGAAGATAGAGGATGGTTAACAGGACGAACCTGGGGAGTCAGATTAGATAGACTCTATGCAGACCCAGGAGAGTATGTAACTATAAAGAAACAGCCACTAACTGTCTATTCTCAGCCTCTAGGACCCAATTTAGAAATGAAAGCATCCCGGGATAACATGAGAGACAAAGAGAAAGAGAAAGTACGGGTAATCTCTGCTGATTCAATGCCACAACAACCCAAAGCCACACAAGTTCCTCTTACTAAACTAAGTGAGAAAGAAAAGGTCGTACCAGGAGGAACCGAAACTCTACTAAATATGGTAGAGGCTTCCTACCGAGCTATAAACTACACTGACCCAGACATGACCGAATCTTGTTGGCTGTGTTATGACGTGAGACCTCCCTTTTACGAGGGAATAGGACTGAATCAAACTTTCAGTTTAAGCACGGAGGATGATCCGAGCCAATGCAGATGGGGAGAGAGGAACGTAGGTCTCACGATGTCACAGGTCAGTGGGCAAGGGATTTGCATTGGGCGTGTTCCTCCAGACAGCACTGAATTATGTAGCACTGAAATAAATGAATTAAAGAAAGGGAAAAACAAATGGGCTATACCGTATCAGGGTGGATGGTGGATATGTTCGAAATCTGGTTTAGTTCTGTGTGTGTCTCTACTCGTGTTTGAAAAGAACAATGAATTTTGTATTCAGATAACTGTTTTACCCCATATGTTGTATCGGTCCGAGGAATCAGTATTAGAATCGTGGGAAATGAGTAAGCATAAGATACAGAAAAGAGAACCTATAAGTGTAACCATAGCAATGATTCTGGGGTTGGGAGCCACAGGTACTGGAATTACCTCTTTAGTCCAGCATAGCCATGGGCTGACTGCCTTAAGGGCAGCGGTGGACGAAGATCTGGATAGAATAGAAAAATCTATTTCCTATCTGGAAACATCTCTAAATTCTTTATCCGAGGTAGTTTTACAAAACAGACGGGGGCTGGACTTACTCTTTCTACAACAGGGAGGCTTGTGTGTGGCCTTAGGAGAAGAATGTTGTTTTTATGCCAATCATTCGGGGGTTATCAAAGAGTCTATGACCAAATTGCGGGAGGGAATAATGCAAAGAAAAAGGGAAAGAGACACCTCCTACAATTGGTTGGACAGCTGGCATAATCAGTTCCCTTGGCTAACAACATTGATTTCAACCCTAGCAGGACCTGTGTTAATGCTGTGTGCGACGCTGATTTTTGGACCTTGTATTTTAAACAGAGTTATGAATTTTATCAAAAACAGAGTTGAAACTGTGCAGTTACTGACAGTAAAACAACAATACGAGGATATGAGTGGGGGATCTTCTGAGGAAGATCAAGCCTCTCTATTGGAGATAGCTAGAGAGGCTGTGATTGAATTCGATCAGCAAATTTACGAGGAAATTAGGAGGGGGGATTGTGATAAGTAAAATCAAGGAAATTTGCTGATCAATTGTGAGAATTAATAAAGGTTGCTATATTGTATTAACTGCCCGATTAATAATCATAGGTTTGATTGTTATGCAATGTTAAACCACAAAGTTCTGTTTGCTGCGGATGACTAACACAACGCAATAATGATTTAGCACTTTACGATCTAAAAACGGTTTTGCCTAAGCATATAAATAGGGACCAAGATGGAGGGGCTGACCACGAGGAACCCTGGTGATCAACCGTCATCCTGATGGAAAATTCCAGGACCCTGGACCCATAGAGACTAAGGACTTTGAAATCATTGGTGGGCACCCCTCGGTAACAGCAATTGCCCGCGAAAGGAGGAACCAACCCCACGTTTGCCCGCGAAGAGAGAACCAAGCAGGATGCAGCCCGCGAAACCCCCACCAATGAGGGGATGACGTGACTTTGGGGGGGAGGTGGTTTTTGAAGGGTATAACTGGTGCTGTTTCTGTTCCCCTTTTCGTGGACGCGGCAGGAACTGAGGTTTCCTCCGGTCGCCCGGCTGGCCGTTTTTGCTTGTTGGCATTAATAAATACTTTTATTACCTTGTAACCTAAATTTGATAGCCTCGTTTCATCGATGACACTGTCGTCCTGGTTTTCACTGGGATAATGGACTGGTTTACAGTCACTGCCCATTACAGGGACTTGTCTCAGCACAGAATCATGAAATCATGGATTGGTTTGGGTGGGAAGGGACCTTAAAGCTCATCCCGTGCCAACCCCTGCCATGGGCAGGGTCACCTTCCACTAGCCCAGGTTACTCCAAGCCCCGTCCAGCCTGGCCTTGGACACTTCCAGGGATGGGGCAGCCACAGCTTCTCAGGACAACCTGTGCCAGGGCCTCCCCCCTCACAGGGAAAACTTTCTTCCCAATATCCCTCTAAGCCTGCCCTCTGTCAGTGGGAAGCCATTCCCCCTTCTCCCATCACTGCAGGTCCTTGTCCAAAATCCCTCGGCAGCTCTCTGGGAGCCCCTCGAGGCACTGGAAGGGGCCTCTCTAAGACCTCTCTGGAGCCTTCTCTTCTCCAGGCTGAACAATCCCAATTGTCCCAGCCTGTCCCCAGAGCAGTGGGGCTCCAGCCCTCAGAGCACCTTTGTTGCCTCCTCTGGATCCACTCCAGCAGGTCCATTCCTCCTGATCTGGGCCCCCCGAGCTGGAGGCAGCACTGCAGGTGGGGTCTCACCTGAGGGCAGCACAGGGGCAGATTCCCCTCCTCCCCTGCCCCCGGGATGAGCCCCGCACACGGGGGGTTTCCGGGCTGGCTCGTGTCCCATTTGTCACCCACCAGCACCCCCAGAGCCCTCTCCCAGCAGGTTCTTCCATCCCTTCCTCCCCCAGCCTGCACCGATCCCGGGGGTTGCCCTGACCCGGCTGCACCACCTTGGTCTTGTCCAACCTCAGTCTGTCCCATATTCCATCCAGGAACCCTCCTCCAAACAGATCCACAATGAGGTGGGGGGAATTCCAGGGCCCTTTTTTAGGGATTGACATGTCACAGCCAAAGGAAAACCCCTCAGTGGATATTTGCACCAGTTACTCCGGCATCAACAAAACTGGCAGCACTTTTATAAAGGACTCCCTCCAACAGTCTGTGGAATAACACTCTTTTTTAATACAAATTGGCACAGGTTAAAGGTTCCTGGTGGTCAGGGACAGGGTCTGGCTTGAAAAACACACTTTGAACAACGTCAAAATTGTTGTTAAAACAAAGCAAAGCACAACCTCTAAAGCAAATCAATCCACAAATACATTAGGAAGCAAAAACCAGCTCTAGTCCTTCCAAGCAGTGACTAACACGCAGAGCTGACACTTCCCACCCAGCACAGGCGTCCCTGAGGAGGAGGAAGGCATGTTCAACCCTTCTGTTGATCCCAGAAGTTTCAGTGGAAATCTCCCTCCAATTCTTTCCCCATTTCCAACTCTCTTTTATGCTCTTTCTTTAGGTTTAGGAGGAGTTTGAGGGTTTCTACTGAGAAGTGCTACAATTGTTTCTGGCTGCCTGGGGAGCTTTGTGGGGCATTGTGACCTTACCCCAGCTGGGAAGTGACAGCTGGAGTCTCTTTGCTGTCTGCTGGGAAGTAGCAGCTGGTTTTCCTCTCTAATTCCTCTTCTATGTTAACTTTTAGCCTTATCTCTGTCTCCACACTCTGGGACCATTTCTCTGGCTTGTCCAGGTCCCCCTGGATGCCATCCCATCCCTCAGGTGTGTCACCTGCCCCGCTCAGCTCAGTGTCACGGGTTCAGGGTACCCTCCATGCCTTGGCCTCCAACATTAAGGAAGATGCCGGATGCTGGGGCCAGGAGTGAGGAATTGGAGGGGGCAGCAGTCCTCAGCCTCTGGAGGTGTCTCCTGCAGAGAGGGAAGGACAGGAATGGCTTTGAGAAAGATCTTGCAAACTGCCATTGGAAGAGGTGCCCAGGATGAGATGGAATTCCCTGTGGTGGAGGCAATCACATCCCCTTGGGGTGCAGGGGCTGTAAATGCTACCCCTGAGCAGTTTCAGCTCCCCTGGACCCCTCCTCTGTCAACGTTCCTCAATTATCCAACAAACGAGGCACGAAGCAGAAAGGGGCAAAAGGAAAATCTTCCAGGTCACTGCCGGCTCCTGGGGAAAATCCAAGGCAAAGAGTCAAGTCATTGACCTGAGATGTTTTCCCAGCTGCCCCACAATGGTCTCTTGTGTCTGGTCAGGGGCCCGTAAGGATGGAAGGTGTTGCGGAAATGTGGCCAAAGGTGAGTGGAGAATTGAGGCTGTGTCAGGTGCCGGGAGCCCCCGCTCAGTGCCTGTCCTTGATCTCTGCCCACGGGGGTCCCAGCACAGAGGGGCCTCTGAGGCGGGTGGGCAGGGAGGGAGAGTGGGGCGGGAAGGTGCCATCCTGCTGAGGGACAGCGCTGGGCCCAGAGATATGATGTCATATGAGGGATGTGATGTCACAGAGGAGGATGTGATGGCACAGGAATGATGTGATGTAACTGATGCCTTAAGCCCCTTTATAGTTTTTGGTTTTCTAATTTTTATAAGTTTTAGAAGTTTTATAAGTAGTAGAAGTAGATTTTAAAAGCAGCATCCCTCACTCCCTTTCCCTGTATTATAAGTAGTTTACACATTCCTTAACCCTCTTACCTCATTCTATGCTCCCTATATCAAATCTACCCCTGAATTCAGTGGCAATATTTAGTCTCTTGTCAAGGCAAGGCCTAGGTTGTTTAGAGAATAGCCGTATCAGGGTCTGAACAACAAAAGGGAGTCAAGAACTAGGTGACTATATACCCTCTGTGCTCTGAAGATGATGAGACTGATGAAGAGGTGGTCCCAAAATACACCGCAGACTCAATTCTCAGGGGGTGGACCCGGGGTGGACCAGAGGAAAGGCTACGGGGTGGACACACTTGGGATTGGACAGACAATATTATAAAATGGACCATCTGGAGCACAGCGGCGTGTGTCTTTTAACATCCATTGCCTTGGCACAATTAAACCCTTTCCTTATCTCACCCCTAATTAACTGCTCTGGAGTTATTTCGTTAGCACCAACATTCCACAGCATCACACAGAAGAGGAGGTGATGTCACAGAGGAGGATGTGATGTCACAAGACAGGTGTGATGTCACAGGAAAGATGTGATGTCACAGCATGGATGTGATGTCACAGTGGAGGATGTGACATCACAGGAGAGATATGATGTCATCTGATGAATAAGACATCATATCCTGTGATATCACATCCTCCACTGTGACATCATAGAGGACATCATAGAGGAGTTGTGATGTCACAGGGAGGATGTAATGTCACAGAGGTAGGATGAGATGTCACGGAGGATGCCGGAGTAACTGGTGGAAATATCCACTGAGGGGTTTTCCTCTGGCTGTGACGTGCCAGTGCCCAAAAAGGGCCCTGGAATTCCCCCCACCTCATTGTGGATCTGTTTGGAGGAGGGTTCCTGGGTGGAATATGGGACAGACTAGATGGGTCTGACAGGGTTTTGTTTTTCCCTGGGGCACCACCAGACAAACAAATCTCCAAGAGTCGGGTGAATTCCCCTTCCCCCCGTTTCCCATTACACACGGGAATCTCCTGAGGTTGGACAAGACCAAGGTGGTGCAGTCGGGTCAGGGCAACCCCCGGGATCGGTGCAGGCTGGGGGAGGAAGGGATGGAAGAACCTGCTGGGAGAGGGCTCTGGGGGTGCTGGTGGGTGACAAATGGGACACAAACCAGCCCGGAAACCCCCCGTGTGCGGGGCTCATCCCGGGGGCAGGGGAGGAGGGGAATGTGCCCCTCTGCTGCCCTCAGGTGAGACCCCGCCTGCAGTGCTGCCTCCAGCTCTGGGGGCCCAGACCAGGAGGAATGGACCTGTTGGAGTGGATCCAGAGGAGGCCACAAAGATGCTCTGAGGGCTGGAGCCCCTCTGCTCTGGGACAATTGGGTTTGTTCAACCTGGAGAAGAGAAGGCTCCAGAGAGGCCTTAGAGCCCCTTCCAGTGCCTCGAGGGGCTCCCAGAGAGCTGCCGAGGGATTTTGGACAAGGACCTGCAGTGATGGGAGAAGGGGGAATGGCTTCCCACTGACAGAGGGCAGGCTTAGAGGGATATTGGGAAGAAAGTTTTCCCTGTGAGGGGGGAGGCCCTGGCACAGGTTGCCCTGAGAAGTTGTGGCTGTCCCTGGATCCCTGGAAGTGTCCAAGGTCAGGATGGACGGGGCTTGGAGCAACCTGGGCTAGTGGAAGGTGACCTGCCCGTGGCAGGGGGGTGGTACGGGATGAGCTTTAAGGTCCCTTCCCACTCAAATTAGTCGATGATTCCAGGATTCTGTGCTGAGACAAGTCCCTTTTGTGGGCAGTGACTGTAAACCAGTCCATTATCCCAGTCAAAACCAGGACAACAGGACAGAGACCTCCTGCTGAGTCTGGTGTCCCCTCTCATGCAGCTACTGAGCTGCTCTGGGAAGCCGTGGGCACCAGGAAATTGGGAAGGGAGATGTAAATGTGGGGAGAACAGGGCCCCCTTTTCTCCTTCCCTTTCCCTCTGTGAGTCACCACAACACCTCCCTGAGGAGAACGGCCAGGCCCAAAACCCATTTGTAACCAGAGGGTGGGAAAAATCCCACAGGAGGGACTGCAGGAACAAGAGGAATTTCCCCAGGTACTCCCAACCCTGCTCAGGGGGAAGGAAGGAGACAGTCCAAGGGGGATCAGCTGCACCTCAGGTACCCTGTTCACGTCTCTCGTCCATCTCTCTCGCAAACACCAAAGTGGGGACATTTCCCTCTTCCAATGAGTGGCTGCTCCCACAATTTGGATGGTCCAGAGTGGGATCACTGGTGTTGAGGGGCTGTAAATGCCTCCTTCTTGAGCGGTTTCACCTCCGCTGGGCCCCTCCTCAGTCAACATTCCTCAATTATCCAACAAACGAGGCATGAAGCAGAAAGGGGTACCAGGAAAATCTTCCAGGTCACTGCCGGCTCCTGGGGAAAATCCAAGGTAAAGAGTCAAGTCATTGACCTGAGATGTTTTCCCAGCTTCCCCACAATGGTCTCTTGTGTCTGGTCAGGGGCCCGTAAGGATGGAAGGTGTTGTGGAAATGTGGCCAAAGGTGAGTGGAGAATTGAGGCTGTGTCAGGTGCCGGGAGCCCCCGCTCAGTGCCTGTCCTTGATCTCTGCCCACGGGGGTCCCAGAACAGAGGGGTCTCTGAGGCAGGTAGGGAGGGAGGGAGAGTGGGGTGGGAAGGTGCCATCCTGCTGAGGGACAGCGCTGGGCCCAGGGCAGGGCAGGGCCATCCCTGGGGACAGGAGCACTGGGGCAGCTGTGTCCCAGGGCCAGCCCAGTGTGGAGCCAGAGCCCTGCTGGGCTGCCAGTCCCTGGTCCCCCCTGCCTGGGCCAGCTCAGCAGAGCGGGGCCCGGTTGATGCGGGAGGACGCGGTGTGCCCAGCTGGGACAGGGGCAGGGCCAGCAAAGGGCATCTGCCCCTCTGGGCTCTGCTCGGGGAGGGTTTGGCTGGGCCTGCACCACTTGGGGGCTGCAGTGCCCGCAAATGGGCTGGAGTTGGGCACTGCCACCACCCCAGCACTTCCCTGGGCCCAGCCCTTGTGTGCCAGGGCCAGCATTGCCCAGTGCTCCCCAGTGCCTGCCCAGACTGGAGATCCCAGTCACCCGGTTGTGCCCATTGCCCGTCAGCCCCTTTATCTCCCAGCTCCCTGTTTCCCTGATCCCGGGGTCCTGGTGCCCCAAGAAGGGGGTCAGTGCCAGCCCCCCATTCAGCCAAGGGGTTGGAGTGGGAACAGGGACAATTGTGCTCAGACACGCCGGATTTGGGGCTGGGCTGAGCTCTGGGGTGTCCCAGAGGGAAAGCTCTGGGAAGGGATGGGCAGGAGGACATGGGGGGATCAGGCTTTGGGGGTCGTTGGAGGATGGATTGTGTTGTATGGGATTGTCCCCACAGGGTATGCAGCTGCTTTCAGTTCCCTGCCCACCCCCTTGGCACCCCCAGGGGCCTGGGCCCTTCCAGGGGCAGCTGCCCCGTGCAGGAAGCTGGAGGGATGCCGGGGAAGGTGGCTGGATGGGTGCCGCAGGTGGGATGGACTCTGTGCCAGGGCTGGGCTTGTGGCCAGGGCTGGGGGCTGTGCCCAGCCGGGCTTTGCCCCGGGGGCTCTCAGGGAGGGGGCAGGGAGGAGTCCCGGCAGGGATAAATGTGCTCCTGCCCTTGTGCAGCCTCAGCCAGCGCTGCCCAGGCCCAGAGGAAGATGAAGGTCGCTGTGCTCAGCGTGGCCCTGCTCTTCACCATCCTGCTGAGCCCCCCGGCAGATGCCAAGGTGAGGCCCCCATGCCACGGCCATGGGCTCAGGGATGGGCCCCTTCCCAATCCAGGGGCTCCCTCAGCACTCCCCAGCACCCCCAGCCCTGGGCCAGGTCACTTTCTTCCAGTCACAATTCCCTCTCTCCTTCCCCTTCCTACAATTCATCTCCTGCTGCTGCAGCTCCGCTTCCACACGGGATGCTTGCACCCAGCTCCCTCCTGGCACAGTCCCACCGCTTCCTGCTCTTTCTGACCCCAAATCCCACCTTTTTGGGCCTCCCCATCCCATCCTCTTGGTCCCCTGGGGCATCTCCCCACCATCTCCTCTCTTTCCCAGCCAAGGCAAAGGCCCAACCCAAACTGGGTGGAACTGGACCAAGCCCCACTGGAGTCCAAGGAGGACAAACAGGCCTAAGCTCCACACTGGGCTCAAGTGGGACAAGGCCTGGCCAGGTTGAAGTGGCACCTACTGGGAAATGCCCTGCCATGGCCCATTCCCAGGGCCTTTCCTCCAGGCTTTGCCCTTGATCCCTTGCCTTTCCCCCTGCACTGCTGTCCCCAACTTGCCTGGGAGCCACAATCCCACAGAGCCCCACTCAGCCCGGGGGGCAGTCGGGGCTGGAGGGGGTGAGGACATCCGTGTCCCCCCAGCCCCACAAGGCCAATCCCAACCAAGCCTTTGCTCTCCTCCTGCAGCCCGTTCAGGCCGGCGGCGTCCAATGTGGGGAGGTAAGTCTGGGAGTTGGGGGGCACCCAGTGTGGGAACTGGGGGACACTTTGGGCCCCATCCCTTCCTGGCACTGGGGACACCCCAGTGACCAGTGACGTCTCCTTGTCTCTCTACAGGCTGGCGTGATCGGCGGCCCGGTGGGTACCAGGGCTTGTGCTGGGCCCAGACCCTCCCCTCTGGTGGCCACCACCCTCCAGAGCATCCCAGTGCTCCCCAGTCCACCCCAGTGTGCACCGGGGAGGCCCCTTCCTCAGGGCCCCCACTCTATTCCCACACACCCCAGTCCACCCCACCACACACACACAGGGCATCATTCCTACACCATTTCTTCCCTTCTTTCTCCTCTAATCCTTTCCCTTTCAAATTGCCCATGACACTCGTGTCCAGAAATCCCCTTCCTTGACCCCTCAGTCCCAAACCCCCTCCCAGTCCCTTCCAGTTTTCTCCCCTTCCCCATTTCTCCTGCCCCACCCCTGCCCTGCTTCATTCCCTGGGTCCCCTCCACTGGAATCCCTTCCTCCTCCCCCACATCCCCCACAGTCCCATCCCTTCCACACCCCAATGCCCATCCTCTGGGATCCCCAATTGCCCCCACTTCACCCTCTTTGGGTCCACTCCTCCTCCCCCCTCCACCCTCCCTGCAGGCCCTGAATTCCCCTGGCTCTCCTTGTCTCCATCCCCACCCTGGGCCCTGCAGCAACAGGGATCCCGGGGGAAACTGGGTGCAGTGGGCCTGGGGGGAGCAGAAGCGATTTTCCCCCTCAGACTGGGGCCAACCATGGGCTGGGGGGGCTGGGGACACCCGTGTCCCTCCCCCAGCCCCACAGGGGCCAATCCTGCTTAAACCTTTGCTCTCCTTCCCCAGCCAATCGCAGGACAAGGAGGAGGTGGATGTGTTGGGGTAAGTCCTGGAGTTGGGATGTCCCCAGTGTGGGAAATGGGGGGAAATGTAGTCCCCCCATCCCTCCTGGGCCTGGGGACACCCCAGTGACCAGTGACACCTCACGCTTTCTCTCCAGGGAGGCATGGATGTCCATCGAGTGAAGAGGTCTGAGGTGGGTACCCCGAGTTCTGCTGGGCCCAGACCCTCCCCTCTCATGGCCACGACCCTCCCCGGCATCCCAGTGTGTCCCAGTACAGCCCAGTGTGTCCCAGTACATCCCAGTGTGTCCCAGTAAAGCCCAGTGTGTCTCTAACCCTGCCTTTGTCCCCAGCCCCCTGTGGCTGACCAGGTGGAGCTGCAGCGCCAGTGACGCTCGGCTGCCTCTCTGCATGTCCAGGTGAGAAATATCGGAGGGTCCTCAGCCCCCCAAAGGAGGTTGACAGGGTCCTGGGGGGTCCCTGAGCCCTCTGCAGTGGGCAGAGCTTGGGGACAGTAGAGGGACACGCAGGGGGCTGTCCCTGCTCCGTGTCCCGGGGCAGCTGGACAGAGCTGCCCCCAAGCCTTGCCTTGCACTGGGGGCTCTGCAGACCCCCAGGGTCAGCGGGAGGGCAGGGAGGGGCTCGGGGAGGTGTCAGAGCATCCCGGGCTCAGGGGCTCTGGGGGCCACATGGATCTCAGCATCCAATTCCCTTCTCCTGCCCCAGCTACCTGCAGACAGATGGGGTGGGGACAAGGCCCCTCCCATGTCCCAGTGGACACCGGGGGTGAGGTTTGGGGCTCTGTCTTTCAGGACTGGAAGTGGTGGTGACACCCGTGTCCTGTCCCCCTCCAGCGGCATGAGGAGATGATCATCCCTGGAGGACCCCCCTGATCCCCTGGGTGCCCTGGCAATTTCCCTGCAATAATCAATAAACCCCTGCAGCAAAACAAATGCTCTGTGTCTGTCTGTGTGTGTGTGTTCCCACATCCACGGGTGCCTTCCCGTGTCCATGTGTGTTCCCACGTCCCCTGGGTAACCCGGTGGTTTGGGGGCACAGCAGGAAACAGGGTCTGACTGGGGCTGTCCAAGCACCGTCCCCAAGGAGCACAGCTTGGTGTCGGGGCAGGGGAGGGTCAGGGACAATCAGTCAAGGCCCCTCAGTCCTTCCCTGTGCTCTGGGAGGGATGGGAAAGGGGATCAAAGGAGCCAGTGGGTGTCAAATGCCCCCAGATCTCAAGGGACAGGCTCGGGGCTGAAGGGATGGAGAGCAGCCCTGCATCCAAGGCCATGGGGATAGTGGGGGATGAAAAGCAGGATGTGAACCAGCAGTGGGAACTCACAGCCCACAACCCCCCCCCCCCCCCCCCCCCCCCCGTGTCCTGGGCTCATCCCACAGCGTGGGCAGCAGGGGAGGGGGTTCTGCCCCACTGCTCCACTCAGTTGAGACCCCTCCTGCAGTGCTGCCTCCAGCTCTGGGCTCCTCTGGCTGTCTGCAACGCACCCACCCACACTGGCAATGGCTTGGGGGGATTCCCCTGCCAGCCCTGGCATCTCCTGCAGCTCCATGGGCTCCTCAGCACAGCAAAGACACGCACCTCTTGGGCACTTCCAGAGGAGGCCACTCAGGGGATCCCAGGGCTGCAGCACCTCTCGGATGGAGACAGGCTGAGAGAGTGGGGGCTCTTCAGCCTGCAGAAGAAAAGATGTGGGGAGACCTCCTTGGGGCCTTCCAGTACTTCAAGGCAGCTTTTTAGAGACGTGGGCAAAGGGTTCAGCAGGGATTGTCACAATAGGACAGGGAGTGAGGGAATTAAACTAAAAAAGGGTAAGTTCAGACTAGAGATAAAGAAGAACTATTTTATAGTGAGAATGCTGAAACACAGGAAGACATTTGCAGGGAGGTGGTGGATGCCCCATCCCTGCAAACATTCAAGGCCAGGTTGGGTGGGGCTCTGAGCAAGGTGATCTAGGAAAGATGTCTCTGCTCCCCCTCCAGGGGATCCCCCGCCCTGTGCTCTTGGCTACCGGAGTGATGGGCAGCTCTCAAAGGATGCAAGTGCCAGAGAGCAGAGGGAACACACAGGACCTCTGTTAGCAGGGACATCTTCAGGTGAGATGGGAATAGTTTGGATCAACATGCTCAGGCTCCCCTGTTTTGCCTCTCTGTGGTTGCACACAACGTTTGGAAGAGACTGAGAACCACGAGGTCCCACAGTGTCACAGGGTCCCCTTGGTGACAGGAGGTCATGAAGTGTCCCAAGCACTTGTGGGGGTAGAGTTTTTGGAGGTGTTCTCTGACCCAATCTTCCTTGAGCAAGGCAAGGTCTTCATCCAACATTCCTATAGCCTGGTCTCCCGGGCCAGAGATCCCTGAGGGCTGGTCTTGTCAGGGCAAAGGTGTTCAGTAACTCTGCCTTCTCTGCATTCTTGCCATGAGCAGAGTGGCTCAGGGGGCTCCTGGGGGTCTCTGCATACGAGATCCCCCTCACACTCTTAAGGCAACTTCCCAGGCTCCCCATTCCCAAGACTCCCTGGCAGTCACTCTCCCACCAGCCCAGACTGGCACTGCTGACACTCAGGCCCCTTCCCAGCAGCAGCAGCTCCAGTGACCCGACGGATCCCCTGTGACTCCCCACACCCCCCACTCTCACAGTCAGACCAGGTTTCCTCACTGCTTCCACCCCAGGTTTCCAGTGGCAGAGTCTCTGATATCTCAAAAACAGTAAAACAAATTATTTCTTGTGAAGAAACACAGATACAGGCTGAGCTGGTGCCTTGAGGAAGGACCCCCAACAAAAAACTCCATGAGGTTTTATCTCCTCACACTCCAAGCACACAAACTGCTCTTCCTGCTGAGTCCTGGGCTCCTGCCCTGTCTCCAAGTGTCCTCTCCCTTGGCTGCTCCAGGGTCGGCAGCTCACAGCCTTTGGTCTGAGGCCACTCACCCAGAGCTCATCCCACAGCTCCAACTGCAGCTGCTCCCTGAGCCACCTGCACCCACAGGATTCCTCAACCCTGGGCACCACAAGGCTCCTGACAGTGTCCCAGGGTCCCTTTGGTTCCATGAGCCCCCACAGTGTCCCAAGGTGCCTTTGGTTCCATGAGCCCCCACAGTGTCCCAGGGTCCCTTTGGTTCCATGAGCCCCCACAGTGTCCCAGGGTCCCTTGGGTTCCATGAGCCCCCACAGTGTCACAGGGTCCCTTGGGTTCCATGAGCCCCCACAGTGTCACAGGGTTCCTTTGGTTCCATGAGCCCCCACAGTGTCACAGGGTCCCTTTGGTTCTTTGAGGTTCTGGCACCGAAAACTGGGAAACAAACTCTCCAACCAGTTTTTTGGGTTAGAAAGCCCACATTACTTCATTCAGAGTGCTGGGTGCACGAAGATAGCTCCATAAAACATGCACACCCAGCAACCTCACAGACCACTTTAGAGTCATGAAATTAATAGTCATGACATTCCTGTTACATATTCCTTACATTTCCTGAGTACATGCAGAGGTACTAATTACCTTCATGGACTTACTTGAATATGGTTCTGGAGCTTCCAAGGAATCTTTTCTCCGTGAGAGTATCTCAGACATGTGGTCATGTCATAATGTACTTCTCTTACCATTCTTTGCTCTGACACACAATCCTTGTTCTCAAAACTAAGGCATTTGCAAGTCCATGTTAATCAACTGATATAGGGAAATAAGGAAGCAAGAGCTGGCACAAGGCTATTAGTGACAGATGTAGGGATCAAACACTATTGTACTACAGTTAAAAGAATTTTCCAGCATCTTTCCCCACTGCTGCATAGACTCTGTTTTTAAAAAGTACAACTACTTTGGTCACAGTTTGGGCTGCTTTCAGCTGGGGTAGAGTTGATTTTCTTCCCAGTGGCTGCTACGGGGCTGTGGTTTGGATTTGTGCTGAACACAGGGTTGATAATACAGAGATGTTTTGGTTGTTGCTGAGCAGGGCTCACACAGAGCCAAGGCCTTTTCTGCTTTTTGGAGGGCCAGGCTGGCAAGGAAGTTGGGAGGCTGTGAGGAGACACAGCTGGGACAGGGGACCCAAACTGACCCAAGGGATATTCCAGACCACATGACATCATGCTCAGGATAGAAAGTGAGGGGAAGAAGAAGGAAAAGGAAGGTTTTGGAGTGATGGCATTTGTCTGCCCCAGTAAGCATTCTGTGGGATGGGCCCCTGCTCCCCTGCAGGTGGCTGAACACCCGCTTCCCATAGGAAGTGCTGAATTAATTCTTTGGTTTTCGTTGCTCGTGTGCCCAGTTTTGCTCTCCCTCTAAAGTGTCTTTTATCTCAACCCAGGAGTTTTCCAGCTTTTATCCTTCCAAGTCTGCCCCTGCTCTGGCTGGTGTGGGAGTGAGCGAACGTCTCCTCAGTTGCTGACTGGGGTTAAACCGTGACAGAGCTTGTCAGTGGCACAATGGCCCCTCGATTCCACGAGGTTCCGCAATGTCCCAGGGCTCCTTCAGTTCCCTGAGGTTCCGCAGGTTCCCAAGGTTCCTTTGGTTCCATCAGGTTCTGCAGTGTCCCAGAATTCCTTTGGTTCCATGAGGCTCCACAATGTCACAACGTCCCCTTGACTTCATGAGGTTTCTCAGTGTCACAGGGTTTCTTTGGTTCCATCAGGTTCCACAGAGTCACAACGGCCCTGTGATTCCATGAGGTTCCACAGTGTCCCAGGGTCCCTTTGTTTCCATGAGGGGAGGGGCTGGAAACACCCATTGCCAGAGTGGGGGAGGGGCTGGGAAGCCATGGGACCCCCAAGAGCCCCTGTGACTGAAGCCCATACTGGGAACCCTTGGGCCTGTACTGGGAGCATTTGTGACCCCATCCTGGGAGCTCTGGGAGTACTGCTGACCCCATCCTGAAAGGACTGGATGCACTGGGAGCCCTGGTGCCCCCATACTGGGAGAACTGGAGACTCCTACACTGGAAGCCCTGACGCCCATACTGGGGCCATACTGGGAGCACTGGGAGCCCTGGTGCCCATTCTGCTGCCATACTGGTGTCACTGGTGTCTGTCCTGGTCCACCCTGGTGCTGTCCTGGTGCCCCTATGGGTCCCTATTGGCCCATACTGGTACCATGGTTGTGCATACTGGTCCCAGACTGGTCCATACAGGTCCATACTGGTCTGTACTAGTCTCATACTGGCCCGTACTGGTGCCATAGTGGGGTGAAGGGAGGTATTTCTTTTTGTGTTGGTGGTGGGGAGTGGCTGTAGTTACTTATTTATGTATTTTTTTTATTTTGGGGCGTGGGAGGCAGAGGGGGCCAGAGAAGGGATGTTGGAGGGTTGGGGGGTGGTGTTTGTTTCCCTTTTCCAGCACTGCATTTTGGCTTGGGTTGGTTTTTACTTGTCAGTTTTTCAATGAAATAAATCTCTCCAGACATGGAGCTGCCATCCTGCAAAGGCCGGGCCCCCCCACTGCTGCATCGCACAGACACAGACAAAGAGATACAGACACACAGAGACTCCCAGACATACACACAGACACACACGCAGAGTGTAGGTGTAGAAAACCTTCCAAGAAACACCGAGGATGGAAAACCTTAATGCCCACTCAAGGAAACTCTCGCTGCCAGGGAAAAGCTTTAAGGTGGGAAGAAGCAACTTTCTCCTGCAGGGTGCTGCGATGTTTTCTTTATCTGCTGCCCGGAGGTAACCCCCCTGCTCCAAGCGATAAAATCCTCACAGAGGGGCCTGGGCCCCCCCAGGGGGGTCAGGCAGGTCCCAAAGCACAGGGGAGCACACAGCCTCTCGGGGTTGTCGCTCCCGCGAAAGGGGTTGTTCTAAAAGCACCCAAACAGGTTTCTGCTCGGGCTTTCTTGGCCAGCTTTCCCGCAGTGTTCTCGGCCGTCCAAAAGAAATACCGTTCAAGCTTCGGGCCCGGCCCGGTGCAGACACAGCCCCTGCCGCGCTCTCCCTCTCCTCCCCCGCCGCCTTTCAGGCCCCGCGCACGGGTCGGGGCCGCCCCGCCCTCCCCCCTCCCAGCGGCCGGTGCCGGAGCGGGGCGGCCAAGGCGGTCCCCGCGCCCCGGGGCGGCGGCAGCGGCAGCGCCGGGGCGAGGAGGAGGCGGCGCGGGGGGAGGCGAAGGCGTTCGGCGCTGGGCGCGGAGCCTGGAGCAGAGGGGAGGCTGGGGACGGGCCGGGGGCGCTGCCGGCGGGGGCCGGGCGGGGTCTCTGTGCGAAGCACAGTTGGGGTTGCGTCGCTGGGAGTCTTTTTGGCGTTGTGCGGTTGCCCCGATAAGGGAAGATGTTAAGTTGCTGTGGAGAAGATGTTGCGCTGCTACTGATAAGGGAAAGTTGAAGCCCAGAGTTGAATAGGGGCAGTTTTAAGGTTCCGGGGCTGTCGCTAAGGGAGCGGCCGTGTCGGCGGGGAGCAGCCAATGGGGAGGTGCCCAGAGGCAGCCAATGGGAAAGCTGCGGGATGGCGGGAAGGGGCAGCCAATGGGAGAGCGTGCGGTGCAGCCAAGCGTAACCAATAGACAACCAATGGGACGCCGAGCAGCCGGGCAGCCAATGAGGAGCTGTCGCCAGGGGACGGTGCTGAGAGACTGCGCATGCTCCGAGAGCGAGGGGACCAGTTCGGAGAGAGGAAGACTCTGAGCCTTCATCCCCTACGACCACCCGAGACGAGCACGAGAGAGAAGCGCGCAGGCGTCAGAAGGCGTGTGCCGAGATTTACATCGAACACCGCCCCGTCTCCGGTACTTCGTGAATATGTAAACTGCGCAATGAATATGTATGACCGAATTGTAGAAAAGGGAAGCCGTGAGGGGGGAGGGTGTGCGCGTGTTAGTTCAGTTGTCCTCTTTTCGTTCTGCGATGTAATAAAGAAATAGCGGCTTAATAGGACCTGTGGCTCTCGGGTTTTACTACCGTCGGCTTTTCCCGGCATCAGTTCCGGCCCGCCAGGCAGGAGTCATCCTGTGCTCGGCTGCAGACTCCGCTGGAGGCAGGGACTCCCTGGGGCGCCCTCGAGATTTTGGCGAAGGGACTCCTCCCTTCACTGGGCTCGCTGCGGGAGCAGCCGGGGACCTCGTGCGACCCACTGAAGGTATTTGTTTGGTATAATTCAGTTTTGGGTGACCGGTCATTTGGTTTCAGAGTTGGTGTACAGTGTGTGAGGCAAACCATGTGTGTCTTCTTCTAGCAGCGATTTTAATCAGCAGGTGTTGGCATCTGAGTGTCTGGCATAAGTGCTGCGAGTGAGAGAACATGTTTTCTTATCCTGTAGCTGCGATTTTAATCGGCACGTGTTGGCATCTCAGTGTCTGGCATGGGTGCTGCGAGTGAGAGAAGATTTTTTTTTCTTGTCCTGTAGCACCGCTTTTAATCAGCCCGTGTTGGCATCTGAGTGTCTGGTGGGGGTGGTGTGAGTGAGAGGTTTTGTTCTTGTCTTGTAGCACCGATTTTAATCGGCACGTGTTGGCGTCTGAATGCCTGGTGTAGGTATTGTGAGAGCGGTGTTCTTGTCCTGTAGCAGCGATTTTAATCAGGAGGTGTTGGCATCTCAGTGTCTGGTGTGGGTACTGCGAGTGAGAAATTTTTTCTGGTTTTGCAGCACCGATTTTAGTCGACACGTGTTGGTATTTTATTGTCTGAGTTAGGTGATGCGAGTGAGAGAAGATTTTTCCTTGTCCTGTAGCAGCGATTTTAATCGGCAGGTGTTGGTGTCTCTGCAGTAGATGTTGTGAGAGCAGTTTTCTTGTGTTCTAGCAGCGATTTTAATCAGGAGGTGTTGGCATCTGAGTGTCCAGTGTGAGTTCTGTGAGGAGAGAAGTTTTCTTGTCTTGTAGCACGGATTTTAATCGGCATGTGTTGGCGTCTCGGTGTCTGGGGTAGGTGCTGCGAGTGAGAAAACTTTCCTTGTCTTGTAGCAGCGATTTTAATGGGCACGTGTTGGCATCTGAGTGTCTGGCATAAGTGCTGTGACTGAGAGAAGATTTTTTCTTGTCCTATAGCGTCGATTTTAATCGGCACGTGTTGGTATTTTATTGTTTGGGTTAGGTGGTGAGAGAGAAGATTTTTTTTTTCCTTGTCCTAAAGCACCGATTTTAATCGGCACGTGTTGGCGTCTGAATATTTGGTGTAGATACTGTGAGAGCAATGTTCTTGTCTTGTAGTACCGATTTTAATCTGGAGGTGTTGGCATCTGAGTGTCTGGTGTGGGTGCTGCGAGTGAGAGAAGATTTTTTCCTTGTCCTGTAGCACCGATTTTAATGGACAGTTGTTGTATCTGAGTGTCTGGTGGGGGTGGTGTGAGTGAGAGGTTTTGTTATTGTCTTTGTAGCACCGATTTTAATCGGCACATGTTGGCGTCTCTTGGAGTAGATGCTGTGAGAGCAGTTTTCTTGTGTTCTAGCACGATTTCAATCAGGAGGTGTTGGCATCTCAGTGTCTGGTGTGGGTGCTGCGAGTGAGAGAAGATTTTTTCTTGTCTTGTAAGACCAGTTTTAATCGGGACGTGTTGGCATCTGAGTGTCTGGTAGGGGTGTTGTGAGCGAGGGAAGATGTTTTCTTATTCTGTAGTAGCCATTTTAATGGGCACGTGTTGGCATCTCGGGGTCTGGGGTAGGTGCTGCGTGTGAGAGAAGATTTTTTCTTATCCTGTAACAGCGATTTTAATGGGCATCTCAGTGTCTGGTGGGGATATTGTGAGAGAGGTTTTGTTATTGTCCTATAGCACCGATGAATATTTGGTGTAGGTACTGTGAGAGCAGTGTTCTTGTCTTGTAGCAGCGATTTTAATCAGGAGGTGTTGGCATCTGAGTGTCTGGTTGGGGTGGTGTGAGTTAGAGAATTTTGTTATTGTCTTGTAGCAGCGATTTTAATCGGCACGTGTTGGCGTCTGAATGTCAGGTGTATGTGCTGTGAGAGCAGTGGTGTTGTTTTGTAGCAGCGATTTTAATCAGCACGTGTTGGCATCTGAGTGTCTGGTGTGGGTGCTGCGAATGAGAGAAAATTTTTTTTTTCTTGTCCTGTAGCACCGATTTTAGTCGACACGTGTTGGTATTTTATTGTCTGGCTTAGGTGCTGTGAGTGAGAAAAGTTTTCTTGTTGTCTTGTAGCAGCGATTTTAATGGGCACGCGTTGGTATCTGAGTGTCTGGTGGGGGTGGTGCGAGTGAGAGAAGTTCCTTGTTTTGTGTTGTAGCACCGATTTTAATCGGGAGGTGTTGTCAACTCAGTGTAGGTGTTGCGAGAGAAGTCGTTGCCTTGTAGGTGCGATTTTAATTAGCAACTGTTGGCATTTCGGTGTCTGGTGTAGGTGGTGCGAATGGGAAAAGTTTTCTTGTTGTTTGTGACACGAGTTTTAATTAGGACCTATAGTATCTTAATGTTTGCTGCAAGCAGTGCGGTAAGAAAAGGCTTTCTTATTGTTATGTGGTACCAATTTTAATTCGCACTTGTTAACATCTCAGTGTCTGGTGCAGGCAGTGGGATTAGGAGGGGTTTTTTTTTTCTGTGGCACTAATTTTCATCAGCTTCCCAGATTTATGTCCCGCAGTTTGTAAGTTAAAAAGCAGTTGTATTTAAGGGTTGGTAAAAGGAAAGGAGGTAGAAAAGCAACTGTAAATTACTGTGTTGTGAAAAAGAGTCCTCTGGGCTATAGTTTAAGCCATTGAGAGATCTGGGTAGTGTGAGTGGAAGTGGTGTCAATAAGGCAAGCACGATTAGATATTGCAGATAATGGTGGCCTTTGTATAAATGAAATGTGGGAGAAAGGAGGCCACCGAATGGAACTTTAAATTATAATATAATTTTGCAATTAATGTTATTTTTAAGGCGTAATGGAAAAGGGGATGAGGAAATATGTGGAGATAGGTTTTTCTGTTTGAGAAACCGTCCAGAATGGCAGAGAGATTGCGGGAGAAACGTTTCACTGCAGGATTCCCTGCTGTTAGCATTAGAAAAGGACAGGAGGAAAGAGAACAAAAAGATAAAAAGGTGCTGCTCATCATGCAGCATCGAGCAAAGGTGCTTTAAAACAAGAAAAGGGAGAGACCTGTCTGACGGGGTTATAGATCAGAAGAATTGAGCGCACCACACCCCCAGTTACCCCCGCGGGACCTGAAGCCCCTGCAGTGGCATCAGGAGATGACTCTAGCAGCGATGACAGTGAAGCAGGAGCCAGCGGCAGCACCCCCGTCACCGCACGCAGCAGGAGTAAAAGGAGCCCAGAGCCCCCCCTTACGGGCCCCCCTCGGGCAGGTAGTAGGACGGGCAGGAGAGTTGGTGAGAGTAAAGGTCCCTTTTAGTGCAGCAGATCTTGATAATTGGAAGGAGGTGGTTAAGGGCTACCGAGATGATCCCAGTGAGATAGTGAAACATTTTGAAAGGATTGTTAGAAACCAAGATCCTGATTGGTCAGATATTGACTTAATGCTTAATGAGATGACTGCCTGCGATTGCCTTTGTTCACAGGGAACCAGAGTGCTGTCCCTTTGGCCGTGGAGAGGAGAGGAGCAGATGAAAGACTAAAGACATTGAAAAACCCTGAATCCCATCCGGATGGAAGACACTCCTCTACCGGACAGGCCAAGTCCATTCCCGGAGCCCAGGTGTACCAGGTGAACCCAGGAACGGGGAGCAGGCCTACCTGCGGCAGCGGGATCCGCCAGGCAGGGGGAACGGGGCACGGGAGTGGGATGCCATGTCTACCCCACCCAACCCAGACGTGCCAAGGGTGGGTGGTTGTGGCTTGAGGGCCACCAAGGTCTCCTGTGGTGGGAGATGGGAGCAGCCAGACCCCTCCACTGATCAGCGAGGGGCCGCCTGCCACTGCCCCCCCCGTGACGGTGGGTTCCACCATCGCAGCCCAGCCCCATCCCCGCGTATCCCCACCAAGGGAAGCAAAAGCCACCAGTGGCTTCCCATGTGCACTCCCATTGTTGCCTGGTCGCTGGACCCCACGTGCTTGGTGCCAGAAGTAAGAACCTCCCTCGGGGCTCGCCCCCCCCTCAGTGGGTAAGTGACAAAACCATCAGAGTAGCGTGTGCCCGGCCTCCTCCTTGTTCTCCACCTCTCACGTCTCTTGACAGCACCGGACTAGAGTCAAGTTCAACAGGGTCTTTCCCCAGTGATTCAGCCAAGCCAGTTCCTTTTTTTGTGGTTTTGATGTATAGTAGGTAGGGACAGTGGGAATCTCGTTCTGCCATTCATGCTCATCGCTAATTAGATGGCAAAGTATTTGGTTATTTATCAGGTACATATAATAGTATGTATAATTTCTATGTGTTCCTCTTCTGGATTAAGCAAAGGTGACCTGTCCGCCTTGGTCAGGATTGGTAGAATTTTGTCACAGATTAGTGGTATGTGACACATTATGATCTGATTCCATTATCGTCCCCACCTACTATCCAGGCCAGATTTAATTGGATTGTGGTGGCCTTGCATTCACAGCACTCACTTTATGCGCTGTGAGACTTTGTTGTGAACTAAGAGGATACAACAGTGCTTGCTTTGCTCCCAAACATTGTACAATATCTAGAGAGGTAAGGAGTGTTCTGGAGGGCAGGCCCAGGGCTGTCTTCTCTTTGTTCCATTTGGAGAAACACAGGTCCCTCAAAAGTTCCTCATTTTTACAGTACCATTTCCCCTGTGCTCCAGGGGGAAGGCCCATAAATACAATGTCTGCTGCATTTGTCAGATCCTAAATTTGTTGGTATTTTCCTAGTTTTTCCATTGCAGCCTCTTCCAAAGATGTGTCAGTATCGCAGTGACATCCACCACATGTGCTTGGTTGTCCTTCACAAATATGAGGTACCATTTATGTAACTTGTTGTTATCTCTTCTATGTGGTTCCTGAAACACCGCTCAATTTTTCTCTTTAGCTTCCTTTGATAAGGTATCACAGATACAGTTGTTTGTACCTTTTAAGTCTTGCATCCTGCAAGACTGGGCAGTTCCCGATGATATGGGAGCATGTTTCCTTCTCAACCTGGCAGTGTCTGCAGGATTTGATGTACCTTGCTTATCTACTCCTTGCCAGGAACTCTCTTGTGGGGTAAACACTGGCTCTCAATTGCAGTGCTGTTCTAGGCTTTGTGTGGGTGATGCCTCTGTAGTTGTCGATCCCAAAGTTGTTGGTCCCACCCCTTTCCAAGTTGGTAATGCCCAGGTACTGGGATACCAGCTTGGTCCATTTTGCAAATTCTGATGCTCTCCAGTTTCAGGGTTTCAGAAAGCTGATCTTCAGAGTGGGTACCTCCCATTCCGATGGTTTTTTCTCATCCCCATCATTGGATAGTTGGATTACTGGTTTGGGTTCCAATATTGTTGGCTGTTTCCTTTGTCTTCTCCAGCTTTTATCCATAGCTTTTCATCTGCTTGTTTGATTTGTTCTGTTTTCAGAATTGTTTTGACTGTTTCATCTGAAGACTGAGCCAGTTTCTGCCATCTTTGGGCTTGTGCACTTGGGATCGATCCTGTCAACCTGGTGATACCCAAACCTCCACTCCTTATGCTTGAATTTAGGATGATGTGAGATGTGCTCGGTGGCAAATGCAACTATTCCTTGACAGTGGATCGTCTCTGTAGGTCCAGGGACTGGAGGAACCCTGCTTTCACATCAGTGTGGTGCCCAAGTAGGTTAATGTGGGGATGGGATAAGTTTTGCAGATGTCAGTTTTCTAAAACGGTTTCAGCGGTGCCTTATTGATCCATTGTGACCAATTTGTTAATTTTGCAGATAGTTCTGGTGTATCTCTACCAGTCCAGGGGTCAATCTGCCAGCCCGGATATTTCTCAGAACTCTACCAGGTTCAATCCCTGGTGTGTGCAGTTAAGGGTCTGTGCTGGACAGTCACTGACGGTGTACGAATCCTTGGTTGGCTTGATGTAGAAGCCGTGGCACTTTTCTCCCTGTGTCCTGAGACCAGTAAGTTTGCAGAAGGTCTCTAGTGCCGCGGTCCAGGTCGGGAATTGGGATCACAACAGCACACAGGGGTTCAGACAAGGTGGAAGGTCTGGAGCTGTCACGATTTATTAGGGTACAACACCGGCTTTTATAGGGTGTGGAACGTATTGGAAATAGGGGTGAAGCATGGGACAGACAAGAGAAGTGACCAGTGAGGGAAGGTAGGAAGGACTATGACATAAACAAGGACCAATTACAGAGCTTTGAACACTGTGGCAAATATTAACCAATCAGAGGGAGGGGGGAGCTGTGAGGAGACAGACAAGTCTGAACATGTTAAAATCAAATAAGACTGGGGTACAGAATAATATATAACATGCATTAACAATTTCCATGTTCTATATTAATAAAGTCCATTTCTGGTATGATTGCTGATAGCAACACAGGAAGCTACTGGTGATTTCTGGTGCTGTGTCAGTAGTTCTCATAGAGTTCATGCCATTTTCAAAATCTCTCTCCTCATCTTCATCCGCTACACTCTAGGATTTTGATGTTTTTCATACCTTCCCAATAGGAAGTCAAGTCATCAGTGAAGGGCATTGCTGTTACGGTGTTCCCTCCCTGTTGGTACCCTTTTCCACACTCTTGCAGCTTGCACAGCAGAGGGTCTACAGGCAAATTGAATAGAAGCAGTGACACTGGATCACCTTGTTTCACACCACTTTGTATGTGGATGTGATCTGTGCGTTCATTCTTTGTGTCTATACGTGTGTAGATGTTCTCATCCAGGTTCTTAAACAAGGTAATAATAGGAGGGTCTACTCCCTTCTGTTTCAGATCTCTTAGGATGTGTTGATGGCTCGCGGTATCAAAGGCCTTTGCGATATCAACCAATAGCACTCGGAGTTCTCTGTGTTCTTAGCATTTCAAATTAGCAGTTGTAACAGTTTTGGATTTTTGGAGCATCCTGCTTGTCTTCTAAATCCTCTCTGCCTGAGATTAATGGGGCATGCCTTGGCCAGCTTTGCTGTCACTGTTCTGGAAAAGAGGCTTAAAATGATTGATCCAATGGTAACGGGTTTCTAGTTGCTGATGTCCTTCATCAGGCGTTCTGGTCTGGTTGACTTTGGTATTAAAATAGTCCAGCAGCACCTCACCATGTTTGGTATCCTTGCTGATGCCAGCCATAGATGGAAAATTTCCATGGTCTGGGAGTGGCGAGGGTCCAACTGCCACTGCCACCCTCTGTGAGGGTGAGTTCCACCGAGCCTCCTGCCCCGCATATTCCTGCAGAGGGAAGGGAGGGCAGCAAGAGGCCTCCCACGTGCCCTGCTATTGATACCAGGCCCCCGGGCCCTGGCACTTGGTGCCAGAAGCGAGAGCCCCCCTGCCACGGCTCGTGGGGGTAGAGGGTAATGGGACCGGGCACTGCAATGAGGTTCGGGACACAGTTGAGGTGAGGGAAGCAATGCCAGCTTTGTTAGGAGTGACAGTGACTTAAATAGGGTAGGCTCAGGGGGTGGACTCAGGCTGAGGGAGGAGTAAAAGACAGGCAGCTCAAGGGAAGCAGTGGTTGGGAGAGCAGGGAAAGGTGGGTGGCAACTTTAGGTCTCTAGGGGAATGGGCCAATGGGAGCTCTCTCTGCACTGCAACAAACTGTGGCCGATCAGATGCAGAGGAGCGGGAGAGCAGGGGAGAACAAAGGAGTAAACAAGTTTAGGCGGGAAAACTGTGAGGGGAGAAGGAAACAACATGGAGGATATGATTTAAAACAACAACAAGCTGGGGTACATGCAACACTATAACAGTACAACAATAAACTGTGGACACTGGGGTAAAACTGTCAAGTCCAGTGAGTGTCTAATCCGGGGTAAAAGTGTCCATTTCAGCAATGTAACGTCCATTCAGGGATCATAAATCTTTCTCCACGCTTGGAATCTCTCCCATTCCGAATCTTCTCCTCCAACACCCCCCTCAGGGCTCACCCCTCCCTCACTGGGTGAGTGACAAAACCATGAGAGTAGTGGTATTTCACCGACGGCCAGGACGCCGGCGGGCAGGTTGCCCTGCGCTGCCGAGCACGTGCCCGGCCTCCCACTTACTCTACAGCTCTCGTGTCTCTTCCCAGCGCCAGACTAAAGTTCAACAGGGTCTTCTTTCCCTGCCGATTCTGCCAAGCCCGTTCCCTTGGCTGTGGTTTCACTGGGTAGTAGGTAGGGACAGTGGGAATCTCGTTCATCCATTCATGCACATCACTAATTAGATGACGAGGGATTTGGCTATTTATTGAACACATAGAAATATATGTTCCTTTTCCGGGTTACATAAAGGTGGCCTGTTCACTTTTTTTTAATTTTTGCTATCGCTTCTTTTCTTTAAACATAAAACTCGACTAACCCATTAGTAACAAAGAAAATATTTATCATTTAATTTTATACAAAATCATAAATATGAAAATAATTTCCCATTCCTAAGTATCAAAGGCAGTGTGGTCGTGTGGGTCTGCCAGCCATGCAACCCGTTACCCACCGCTCAGCCAGGGGGACTGTGAAAGGAATTTGCCCCTGGTTGCTACCTGTTAAACTACTCACTGGTATCTTGGGAACTATGATATTTAGGAAGGGTTTTAGCAATTGCATTACACCTCTACTTAAATAAAGAATACCTATTAACACATGTACTTATAAAAGGAAATACGTACACCCATAGAGTTAAACAAAAAGTAACAGCTGTAAATATGGTTTGAGGTAACTAGTTGTAATTAATTAAAATGTTCCTGATTATTCCAAAACTCAACCTTTTCTGAAAACACTACTCTTCCTTCACTGGAAATTGGTTGATGGATTCGGCCCTTCTTCTTTTGGCGGGCCACTAGTTCTGCAGTATGTTTTGTCGTTCCATCTGTCATGGCTCGGATAGCGACATCGCCATCCTCGTGCTGAAAAACTTGGACTACATCAGGTATAGACATGACCATTTGCAGTACAGATTGGAAACCTAGTTCCCTGAAAGGCAGGTCTCTGTATGTCATAGCTTTATACTGCAGTTCTAATGCAATTGGTGTTAAGCCTTCTCTTTCAGATATCGGGATTGATGTTAATTCCTTCTTTACTGTATCCATTAATGGTGTTGGTCTTATTGAATTAGTGGCGATTGTTTCTGCTGGGAGATGTTGCTTGCCAAATGTGGTGAATGCTAG
Source organism: Chiroxiphia lanceolata (assembly GCF_009829145.1). NCBI lineage: Eukaryota > Metazoa > Chordata > Aves > Passeriformes > Pipridae > Chiroxiphia > Chiroxiphia lanceolata. Next base: position 400,145 of record NC_045669.1, read on the forward strand.
CTTTGGTTCTGAGGCCCATCTGTGGATGTTAACCGCAGGCCTTGAGTTACCGGCAACTATCTCCTGGGCAGCACCATCTTGACAGATGTTATTGTCTAGGGGGTCAGAAGCCCCCTGGGCGTCACCATTTTGTGTGCTTTCCACATTCACATTTTTATGATTTTGTTCTTCCAATTTTATAAGATCTTTTCTTGCCCACTCCAAATAGGTGATTAGTTCAGGAACGGGGTCCATGTTTTTATGAATCCATCTCGTGAGTGTTTTCGGGGACCTTTTATTTAGTTTATGTCCATGATTTTTGATCAAGTCTTTTGAATAACTATACATCTTGGTCTCCTCCCTTGAAGGGTGAGCTCCCATCTCAGTATTAGTTGTAGAAGGAGTAATTAAACTCTTTGCTCGCCTCTCCGGCGTTAATGTGCAGTGTTTTCGTTGTTTGTCTGGGTCTGCTGTTCAGCTGTGATGGCTCTTGAAGCGTGGCAGTGAAGCTCCCAGGTGTTAAGAATCTGCTCACTGAAACATCTGCAGTTGCTGCACCTTACTAGTTGTTGCCCAAGTTCTCCACCACTTGCGGAGGTTGATGCTTGAATAAACAGCTCCACAACTTTTTGGGCTGCAGCTGGTAAGGTGACTTTATTATAAAAGCAGGGTACAACTGAATGGCTTAAAGAGAGGAACAAAAAGAGCACTGCATAAAATGGCTCCAGCCTTAAATAACATGGGTAGGGAAGGCCCTGGAACAGAAGGTGGGGTTTAGGCGAATCATGCAAATTATGACCATATAAGGAAAAACATAAATATGCATAATACTGCAACCAATCCGAACACAAGAATTACATAAAAAGGTATAACATATACAAAACCATACGATGACAATAAACCAAATACAGAATTTATAATTTTCAATCCCTCAACAGTGTTGGATCAGGTCGGAGCTGTCACTGAAACTTCTCCCACGTTCCCAACACATGTAGGGCAGTTCCCCAGTGTGGATGTGCTGGTGTTGGATCAGGTCAGAGTTGTTCCTCAAGCTCTTCCCACATTTCCAACATGTGTTAAGGCCGTTTCCCAGTGTGGATGTGCTGGTGGGTGAGAGGAGGTCAGAGCTCCTGTCATGGTTTGACTCCCCAAAAATCCAGTTTTCAAATTCCCCACAATTTGTCTCAATGTGAGAAGTTTTCAGACCTAACACAACTACTAGCACGGGGAAATTGTATTATAATTTATTACTAACACAATAAATACTATAATACATATAAATACAACAATTTTAACTATTTTTCCTATGTTAAAGCAATATATTTATATAGACCAAATCCCTCTTCTCACCCATAGTTGTCCAGAAGGAAAGAAGAAGTCTTTTTCAGGGCAGCACAATCTCTCCTTTATCTTTGAGGCAGCAGTTTTGATTGCTGTAGCTGGAAAATCTCTGTCTTCATTGGAATGCAGGGGGTTTATTTCACCCCTTCTTGAGCCCTCTGTTCCAGCCAGGGATCTCTCTCATCTATGGGGTTTGAGGGAAACAGCTCGTTATCACCATAGTCGACATTCACGAGTGTGATAAGTAAGAGGCTATAGAAATTTAGGTTGCAAGGAATAAAAGAATTTATTAAAGCCACAAATAAGCAAAACGGGCGACCGGAGGAAACCCCTTGTTCCTGCAGAGGTCCACAAAAGGGAACAGCAAATAGCACTTCTTATACCCTCTTTCAACTGCCTCCCCCCAGTGTCACGTCATCTGTCCATTGGCTCTGGTTTCGCGGGCTAAGTCCTGTTTGGTTCCTCTTTTGCGGGCTGGTTCCAGGTTGGTTCCTCTTCGCGGGCCTGTCCTGTTGCTGAGGGGTATCAGCCAATAGTCTAGTGGTCAATAGTCTCTATGGGCCGTGATGCTAGAATTTTCCACTGGGGTGACGGTTTCTCAACTCGATCCTCGTGGTCGACCTCCCCCTGCTTGTCTCCATCTTGTGTTCTATTAATATACTTAGAACAAGCACTTTTTAAAACAGCAGAAGATAACATGACGAATCATCATTGCGTTGTGGTTTGTTAGTCCGCAGCTTGACAAATCCTGTGGTTAGTTGTTACACAACACTTAAACTTGTGATTATAACAAAGCACTTAAACTTGTGATTATAACAAAACACTTAAGACAACATTATAACTTTATTAACCCTTCTCCATTTGATCTGCGAATTTACTCTTTGATTACTTATAACAACGAGGTACAGGGGTTAAAGCTCAAAGTCTTTAATCCTCCGCTCCCTCAAAGGTTTCCAGCCCCTGGGGACAAGCTCTCGGGAGACTTCTCTGGGGATTTCCACCCCTCCTCCCCGGGCTCAGAAAGTTCTGAGGGCTTGTAGATCAGTTCTTACCCTAGAACTAGTTCTAGCTGCAGACTCTCTCTCTCTCTGTCGGACGTCTCTAGGTCTATGCCATCTTCTACTCTCTGAAATTCCTTTGCTCAGTTTCTTGGCTAGAAGCCTGTCTTAGCTCATAGTCACAGCTCTCTGTTGAGTGCTGTCTCTGCTGTCGTTTTTCTCCCCCTCACTGCAGGTGGGAAAGAAAATGTAATCCAGGGGTCTCCCCTATTCTTTCGGGGATCCCCTCGATCACCAGCCTTGGGGGGGGCTCCACTCAGCTGCTGTGCTGCTCCTGGCCCCTCGACCAGGACCAGAGGGGGCAAAGGCCCCCCAGCCCACTCTCTAACACGTGGCGTCTCACTCCATGGCTGCCTCTCCTTCAAGCTACATACCAGGTCTCCTTTTCCAGTCTGTGTAATATGTTAATTTTGTGGGGGTTGCCTGATTGGCTCAGTACCAAGAACACTACCCCTGGAGTTAACCACCTTCCAACTCCAGGGGGAAATCCTTTTTCAAACTACCACTGTTCTGGCTGAAACTCTTCCCACATTCCAAGAACCTGAAGGGCTTCTCTCTGCTGGGAGGCCTATCAGGGACCACCAAGTGGGAGCTCCAGCTCAAGCTCCAGCCACCTTCCAGGCACAGGCTGGGTCTTTTCTCCCGGGAGCACCCTGGGCTGGCTTTGGAGCCCCTCCTCTGGGGGATCTCCGGGGCTTTTCCTCCCCGCTGCCTTCCTGTGCCGTGGAGCCCTTCAAAACAGCCTCTCCCCCCAGGTTCTGTTGGGGGCATTTGTCCTCTGTGCTGTGATATATAACCCCAGCCATTATCTGTTTTGATACTTTTTAGGATTCCTAAGGCAGAAAATACCCAAGTGAAATGGCAGCAAACATCTTTCGCTTTCTCTCCAACATGCGTGGAGGTGTAAATAGAAGCTGAAAAAGGGTCTCTAGAGACGTGAACAAATTTGTATTTGCTGAATTTTGGTATGTGGGTAACATTTGTTTGCCATGTTTGTAGGGAAGAGAGACCCCAAGGGAACACACACATGGAGATGGGAACACACGCACAAGATCGAGTAGAGTAGCTTTGCTGAAGGGATTTATTGATCATTCAGGGGAAATGGCCCTGGGCTCTGAGGGAAATCAGCGGGTCTTCCAGGGATGATCATCTCCTCATGGTGCTGGAGGGGGACAGGACACGGGTGTCACCACCAGTCCTGAAAGACAGAGCCCAAAATGTCACCCCCAAAGTCCACTGCAACATGAGAGGGGCCTTGTCCTGATCCCTCTCCCTGCAGGCACTGCTCACCTCAACCATCCAGGGATGCAGCCACACGTTTCTCAACCACAGGGGGCTGGGGAGAAAGACAGGGTTAGAGACACACTGGGCTAAACTGGGATGTGCTGGGAGCCAGGGGCAAGCAATGGGGTCCTTGGGGAAGGTGCCTCTGGGCAGAAACGGGGGCCAGGACCTTGTGTGGTCCTGCCCAGGAGCACTGGGGGGTCCTGGCAAAGAGGCACAGCTTGGGAGGGGCTGGTCCTGTGGTGTCTATGATTCTATGAACAGTCTGAAGTATTAAACTTCCCACAACCCCTCCTTCCTCTGCCAAGAGGTAGTCTAGTGCCAGCTGGTTCTGATACGTGGCTGCTCTCCTCTGGGTTTGCTGGTGGGCCAGTAACTGCAAACCCTGTGTGGTTTGATTAGTAATTATCTCAAGTACCGCTTGCAATCGTGTTATCCGATTAAGCATGTAAATAGGAGTTGGATAACCCCAGCTCCCATCATATGCCCATGTGACCGGGCCATATGTTTCTGGAATTCTTTGAGGAGACCATTCATCTTTTCCCCCATCTCTGAGTTCCTCCACTTGTCCTCTTTTCCTGTTTTAAATCTTCATACAGCAGAACCCCCAGTTCATTTGCCTTCTCTAAAGGTAACAAGAAAAACCCAGATTGTATTAATGCCAGAGTACAGCATCCTGTCGTTTTTCCTGGGAGGAGAGTGTATGCTGTTTTTCTGCATATCCAGAAAAGGCCATCCAGTGCCTTCCAAAATTCTTCAGAGATATTATCTATGTTTTCCCAAACCTTTGAAATTTCCCTTATCCCTGAGAAGGGATTTATTTTTGTTGCTTTGCATTGATACAATTTCCAGCTTTCTATCCATCTACAGTCAGAAGTGGTTTTGCCTGTGCAATAAGTCCTGGGAGCTCGGGGAACATATTTACCAGAAACTGAATTTGTACTTAAAATTCTTTTACAGGGGGTGTCCCCAACTGATGGTGAAAAAGGGGTTTCTGTTCTTTGCAAACAATCTATCCCAATTGTTGTAAAGCTCAATACCCATCCTTCTGGTCGACTTGCTGTTGACGAAGGTATAGGTCTATTTAGGTCTTTCTTTTGCACCCAGGGCAGTACCTTTCCAAGACCACTCTTTGGTCATTAGGGGTCCCCCACAAACCCAACTGTGGTGGTTTATTAATATAATTAGTAATAAACCTAGATGGACCCAGTTGGTTGAGGGTTCAGCAGCCAAATCCATTTATTCAAGACAAATAACAACTTATATATGTAACACAGCTTGGCTAAGGGTGACAGGTGTGATAAATAGAGGCTATCCAAATTTAGGTTGCAAGGAAACAAAGATTTATTAAAGCCACAAGTAAGCAAAAACGACTAGCTGGGCGACCGGAGGAAACCCCTTGTTCCTGCCGCGGTCCGCAAAAGGGAGCAGAAAACAGCACTTCTTATACCCTCTTTCAGTCACCTCCCCCAATGTCGCGTCATTAGTCCATTGGTCCGGATTTTGCGGGCTAAGTCCTCTTTGGTTCCTCTTTCACGAGCTGATTCCAGGTTGGTTCCTCTTTTCGCGGGCCTGTCCTGTTGCTGAGGGCTGCCGACCAACAGTCCGGTGGCTAATAGTTTCAATAGGCCGTGATACTGGAAAATTCCACTGGGGTGACGGTTGGTTCTCGTGGTTGACCTCCCCCTGCTTGTCTCCATCCTGCTTTCTATTAATACTCTTAAAAATAGGCGCTTTTAGAACAGCAAACAGATAATATGCTAAATCATCATTGCGTTGTGGTTTATCAGTCCACAGCTTACAGATCTTGTGGTTAAGGGTTACACAACACTCGAACTTGTGATTACAGCAAAGCACTTAACACAGTATAATAACCTTATTAACTCCAATATAACAACTTTATTAACTCATCACATTTGATCTGCAAATTTACTCTGATTACCTATAACAATTCCCCCCTCCTGATTTCCTCATAAATTTGCTGATCAAATTCAATAACAGCTTCTCTAGCCACTTCTAAGAGAGAAGCTTGATCCTCGTTAGAGGATTTTCCACTCATGTCTTCATACTGCTGTTTAGCTGTCATCAGTTGTATGGTATCAATTCTATTTTTAGCAAAAGTCATAACTTTATTAAGAACACATGGGCCAAAAATCAACATAGCAAACGACATTATTAAAGGACCTGCCAGTCCCAAGTTTTTCTGTTAACCGCACTCGGTCTTTATGATTCATAACCTGCACTTGCAAAAATTCACAATTAGATGGTTCATAAGGCGTTACCAGACCTCCAAGTGCTGGGGGTTTACAGTGTGGAGGTCCCCACTGTACTTTCAAATACCTGTCTGGCGTTTCTGACCTCCATGCAGTAGCAATGGTTTTGCAACCCCAATATCCACAATAATAATGTCCAGGATAATTGCAATAGGACTTTCCTGGGTTTGAACTAGGGCACCAATAGGTAGCTCCTTTGTTCACTGTCACAGAGGGTTTACCCCCTCCTCTGCCACATTCATGGGGTATACTGGCCATTAACAAATCGCAGACTGTGTGTCGCAGTCAGAGTGAGACTGGACTGTTTGCTAAAGAGGATGAGCTATGAGGTAGACCAAACTCCTCTCTCTCTGCAATTGTGATGTCAAATTAAGGGGCTTTACTCGAGGAAAATGTGGAAAACCAGAAGAAATAACAACCCTTTATTAAAAGATATGTTGGCAAAAACAGTAACGAGAAACAACAATAACAACAGCGAGTCTAAATGGATACTCGTCTGTCCGTTAGCACAGTCCTAACTGTGGCCTGCCGGGGATGTTGTTGGGTCACTGGAAGGGGCAGGGTCTGCAGCGCCCTGTTGTGGCCTGCAGGGGGCGCTGTGGGATCACTGGAAAGTACAGGACCTGCAGTACCTGGTCGTGGTCGGCAGGGGGCGCTGTGGGATCACTGGACGGTGCAGGGCCCGCAGTACCCGTCGTGGTCGGCAGGGGGCGCTGTTGGGCTCCGGCAGCCACCCCGTGGGCAGAGGGGTCTGGAGGGAGCAGCCCCGGCCCACAGGAGAAACCGAGAGGGAAACAGGGAGGGGGGACCCCCTCTCCTCAATGGAGGGAAGGGGTGAGAGGAGGAAACAAAAGTTCACCCCCTCAAGAGGACTCACTGTTCCCGGATGACAGTACTTCCAAGGTTCTCCGCCCTTCTCCAGCTAGCACAGACCTCTCCGATGAAAAGAAGCAACAAAGACTCATTGGCCCCGGCGGGAATCATACGACACCGGCAGCGTAGGATCGGCAGGCAGGTCCCACCAGGACAGAAAAACCAGGGAAGAGAACTGGCTCCCAGACCCTCCTCCGGAGATGCCCGAAGAAACAGTCCCCGTCCCTGTCCTGGTCCGAACACACCGCCGTCTCTGCTGTCCTCCCCGTTTCTGTCTCACACATTCCCCCATCCCCCGGCAGTTAAAGGCCCATTAACTGATCGGCCAGTTCCTTTGTAAGGCTAATGGTCTCCCTTCCCCCCTTCGAACTCTGTTTCTCTTACAGGGAAAGCAGGGGAAGGGAAAATTCCTCTCTCAGATTTATAACCCATAACAGGTGCCAAGAAGAGCTGTACTTTGGTACCAATTACCTCTGAAGCTGCTCGTATGCCTTCATAGGCTGCTAAGATTTCCTTCTCCACAGGGGTGGAATTGGCCTCAGAACCTCTGTAGCTTTGGTTCCAGAAACCCAGTGGTCGCCTTCACGTCTCACCAGGCACCTTTTACCAGAGGCTCCAGGAGGGACCTTTATCTCCAGCTGCAGAGTAGAGTACATTCTTTACATCTGGTCCCGTCCTGACAGGTCCAAGAGCCACGGCATGTGCAATCTCTTGCTTGATCTGCCTGAAAGCTTGTTGTTGTTCAGGACCCCGCTGGAAATTGTTCTTTTTACGGGTCACAAAGTACAGAGGGCTCACAATCTGGCTGTACTCTGGGATGTGCATCCTCCAGAAGCCAGTGGCTCCCAGAAAAGCTTGGGTTTCTTTCTTGTTTGTGGGTGGAGCCCTTGCTACAATCTGTTGATGACGTCTGTTGGTATCTGGTGTCATTCATTTGCCATTTCACCCCTAGGAACTGGATCTCTTGGGCAGGTCCCTTGACCTTACTCTTCTTGATGGCAAAACCGGCCTCGAGGAGAATCTGGATGATCTTCTGTCCTTTCTCAAAAACTTCTTCTGCTGTGTCCCCCCACACAATGATGTCATCGATGTACTGGATGTGTTCTGGAGCCTCACCCTTCTCTAGTGTGGCCTGAATCAGTCCATGGCAGATGGTTGGACTGTGCTTCCACCCTGGGGCAGTCGATTCCAGGTGTACTGAACGCCCCTCCAGGTGAAAGCAAACTGGGGCCTGCACTCTGCCGCTGAGGGAATGGAGAAAAACGCGTTGGCAATGTCCATGGTGACGTACCACTTTGCTGTTTTGGACTCCAGCTCGTCCTGGAGCTCCAACATGTCTGGCACAGCGGCACTCAATGCGGCGTGACTTCATTTAAGTCACGACAGTCCACAGTCAGTCTCCATTCTCCATTGGACTTACAGCCCGACGGGGCTGTTGAAGGGTGAGTGTGTTCTGCTGACCACCCCTTGGCTCTCCAACTTCCGGATCATCTTATGGATGGGGGTCACAGCATCTCGGTTCGTCCAATCCTGTTGCCTGTGTACAGTTGTCGTGGCTGTTGGCACTTCTTGTTCCCAAAGCTCCAGCGATTCCTTTCGTACAACAAGGGCACCAATGCAGCACCACCACTCCAATTTTAAGTAGCATTTTTGCTGCCTTCACCACTAGGATCATTGTCGCTGAACAATGTAGGGATGGGTTAGAGCTGATCTTAGGAGTCTTTGCTACCAAACCTTGAAGACCACCATTAAGGAAACTGGCTCAGAGGCTGTGGATGTCAAAATTAAGGAAAGGAAGCAGTTTATTCCATCCATCTGAACGGTCCCTCACACCATGTCCTAGGACAGGCACAAAAACAGCAAGAATCAGGAAAAAAATTAGTAAAAAGGCCAATGTTATTACTTTTCTTTCTCCTTGTTCCTAAACAAAGCTATGTTTAGATAAACACAATCCTTCTTGGCAGCTCTCCTGGTAGTGTCCTAAAACAATGGTGGATGTTTACAAAACAAACCTGCTCTTGGCAGCTTTCCCAGACAATGTTCCCACAACAAAACCAAAGGAACCAAAACAATCCCACTTCTGACACCAAAACAATCTGTAGCTGGTTGGAGTTGGCTTCCTGCCAAACCCTACAGACTACAGAAGATTACTACGGGTAAATTTAGGGTAGAACTTAGGTGGGAGGTTCCTGTGCCACAGTGCTCTTTCCCACAGTTTCTCTTGTCAAAGAATGGAGTTCCACAGCTCATTACTTCCATTTCAATCTTTTTGGGCCTTTGACCACTCTGGAAAATTTGGACCAACCTGATGAGCAGAAGTCTTGGGCTTTACCACAGGTGTCTGGGTGCTGTTCTGAGACCCAGACTTCTGCTCAGTCCCAAACTGATACCAAGATGTCCCAGACCAGGTGAATCCAGAAGTGGACTTGCAGCCAGGTGTCCGCTGACAGCGCTGCTTGGGACTGCAGATTTGCTTCTGTGGCACTCGAAAAAGAGCTTGGTGTTGGCATCTGCAAGTCTCTCATTAGCTCTGAAACATTCACAAGCACACACAGAGTCGTCATTGGCAGGAAGGCTTTCGCAAAGTTACCCTCCACAGCCTTGGCTACTACTCGACTTCTAAAAGCCAAGGGCATGAAGAGCATCCAAAACCAGCACATCCTTTGATCTGAGCTTGTTCACAGGGCCTATTCCTAAGAAATCACACCAAGTGCAAGGAGCAGCCAGTGTCACCTCCAGAAGAACTCTGGGCTACCCTGGCCTTCTCAAGGAAAGCTCAACCCTCAGACCCGCTGCCAAAACAGAAGCCAAGAAAGAGCCCTCTTATTTTGGATTCACAGAATCCAACTCTGTTCTCCCAGAGGCCTCTCCTTAGTCAAACAGGAAAGGGCACAAGATTCATCTTCTCTGTCACCCACGGGATGAGGAGAGTAGAGACTGGCAAAAAGACTGCCTGCTAAAACAACCTCAATTTGAAAAGACACCAATAATGCCATAGCGGTGCTGCTGTGGGGTTACTGCTGGAACTCTAAAGAGAAAGGAAGACAGGTCTGAGGAAGGCAAGGGTCTGAAGGAACTTTCCCCACAAATATGCCACGTTCTGCTTTCACACCTGACACTGGCCAGATGTAGAAAAGGGATTTCCCAGGAAAATGCAGGAGGAAAATGGAGTCTGTTCTTAGCAGTCCAAAAAAGCATGGACTTACCTTTCCAGTTTCTTGGCGAGGCTTTTTCTGGTTTTGGCTTCCACCAGATACAGTTCTTTGTACTTGTCCACTTCTGCCTGGGTGGATTCCTTTTGAAAAGGTCTTTCTGGTTGGTTGCTTTTTCTCCTTCCCAGTGCACGTTCCAGATCTCTAAATCTGTCTTCTAACTGGTTTTTCAGGGAGTCCACACGACTGGCTCTGATTTCTTCTAATGTGTCCTGGTAGGCTGCCTGTGCCTGAAGGAGACAGTGCACCTTCAACCACCACAAGAAAAAGAGAGCTCTGCCCAGCACAAAATTGCACACACCCAGTTCCAAGGGCCCAGCCTTACTCAGAGAGGCGGCTGTGCCTCCTCACTCCCAGCAGCAATCAAGGCACAACCCAGGAGCTACCAGGGCAGAGAATTCTTTGCATTGGGAAAGAAGCCCAGATTAGCACTCTGCTTCAAAGCTACTAATGAAGAGACACTGGGTCTGTAGGACAGGGCATGTCCAAAAGGATTCTTCAAAGACAAGAAGAGCATCCCCCACCTCCACCCCCTCACCCACCCCTGGAATTTCAGTGACTCCTTTCCTGAGCACTTTCACCCCCTACAAGGACAAAGCAGCACCTGTAGGTCTGGCCATGACAGCTGCAAGTTGCCAAACCCATTCAAGGATGAGCAGCGAGAAGCAGAGCAGCACACACAGATCCCCCCAAGCACTGCAAAGTGGGAATCTGCCTTGGGCAGCCTTTGGATTCAGGGACCTGCCGCCACATTCCACACCCATGACAGCACTCCTGCCCAACCAGACTGCCTTGTGCCACCGCCTTCAGCAAAGACAGAAGCTAACCCACAGAATACAGGAGCAAAAGAAAAAGACCAAACACCATGGCCACAAGAGAAGTTTACGTAGTGCCTGTGGACACTGGGGAGAAATTCACTTACTTGCAAAACGAGGCTGACGTCTTGTAGCTTTGGACTTCTTTCCTGGTCAGCTCCTTCTTCCACCTCTCCTTTACATTGTTCTCTTTGGCTGCCATCCAGCACCAAAGTCTCCAGATGATGGTGGAATTTTGTCACCTCTTCTTGCAGCTGACATTTGCTCTTCTCCAGTTGTTCACACTTCCCAAGCAGAGTGGACAACTCTTCTGGCAAAGCCTGGTTTGGGGCCTCAAACTGCATGCCTGTTCTAGGCTCCGTGTCCAGCTGCTGGGAAAGTTCACCACCCTGGACACAGAAAAAGAAAAGAAAACTCAGTGTGATCTAAAGGCAGTGAATTCTGGGAAAACCTCTCAAGGGGGTGGCCATGGCAACTGTATTTATCATCTACTGGAAACCAGCCTAGAAAACACTTGAAAGATTCCCCGACAGAAACTTTAGACCTCCTTAAGAATTTGGGAGACACTTCTGGCAACAATACTTCCGGGTCCCTTGGAGGTCGTGATGAAACTCCTAATTTAGAATCTAAGATCTCCTCGAGTGTCCAGCACAGCAAATACCCTCAGGGCTTTTGTAGCAGCTGGGGAAAGGACCAGGCTGTTTTCTGAGCAGCCTCTGCTGAGGAGAAGGCAGAAACTGAGCTCCCCAGGCTCTCCAGGAAAACTTCATCTGACAATCTCCCCACAGAAATAGGTAACTAGACTCAAGAGTCACAAAAAGGCAAATTTAGGACCAGCTTACTGAGGCAGAGGCTTGCAGGGCTCTTGGAAGGGCTTCAACGCCGTCGCTTGGCTGCTGGACAGTGGCTTCCAATCTGCTGTTCTCACTTGCAAAGCTTAAGAAGAAATACAGCTCTTTTTCCCAGAAAATCCAATGCCAGACAAACTGTGCTAAGGAACAGAAGCCACAGCAGAAGTGTCCTTCAAAATCCCACTGACTCTCCCCCTGTTTCCACCCAATCCCCCAAAGCCACAGACCCCTCGCTTCACTGGGTTACTCTCTCACTCTTGTGCATCTTCTTCCAGTTGGTTTACAGTCGGATTGGTCTCACAAGATGCCAACAGGAGGTCCTGAAGTTTCTGGGAAGAAGTTATTGCTTCTCCTTTGTTGTCATCCAAGGCAGTCTTCAAGTCAGGAACACAATCCTCAGACTGAAGATGCTTTTCTTCCTCCTCCTGCAGCTGTAAAATCACGGGAAGAATGCACAGTTGTCAGGGGAGCTTTTCCAGAGAGGAGCCAGCTGCTGTTGAAGAACTCAGGTGCTGCATGTCTGTGTGCATCCCCTCGGCCCAAAGAACTGCAATCCATTCAAGTCCCTTCAAAGCTTCACTTCTACTCCCCAATGAACACTGTTTTGTCTGTTTTCAGGATGGATAGGAAGCAACAGGCACCCCCAGGTTTCTCCCTGTGGGGACAGGCTCTCCATACCTCCGTGTCAGCCCTGTCCAGCTCCTCCTGCAAGCGCAGATTATCTTCCTCCAGGTGAGCCTCATGGCTTCCAGGAACCACAAGAACAGTCCTAAAGCATGCAAAATTTCATTGGAAACATGTCTGATCCTGCATCAGTTTTCCCCTGTTTGCTCCCAAAACAGCTCTTCCCCCTTTTCCTACAAACTCTGTGAAAGCAAAGCCAAGTCCATGGAAGCATTGGAGAATTTCTCTTACAAGGGGCCTCCTTAAAGCAGCCTCAGCTACCAGTTCAGGTCATGCTGTTCAGGGCTCCTTGCACTACTTTTCAAAGTCCCCCCAGATGCAGCTGCACAAACTCCCAGGGCAAACCCTTCGACCCCCTGACCATCTCCATGACAGGAAGTTTTCTCCTTCTGTGCTCGGAGCCCCTCGTGTCCCCTGGGACAGTGTTGCTTCTCTTTCCCCCAACGCTTCCCTTCAGAGCACTTAACGCACCAACTCTGCCTTGCCTTAAACCCCCCTGGCCTGCAGAGCAGCCACGCTGCTGAGCTACTGGCAACTTTCCCCGTGGCTCTGGCTCTGTGTGGGGGGAGGGCACCACAGACAAGGCTTTCTTGCAGACCTCAGCGGGCAAAGGACGAGAGTCCCTGAGGTACGAGAGCAGCCAAGTGCAGACCTGCATTTACCAGTCCCACGGGGAACTGCTTCCACGGGACTCCTCCTTCTTTTTCCCAGCTCATTGCCACACCCCTCGTCTGGGTCACACTTGCAGACTACCCAGAACACCCGGGTGCTGTTTTGACAAAGCCCTCACCTTTCCCCCTGGCCTTGAGCAGGCCTGTCAGCTGCTTTGTTCACAAGGCACTCCAGAATCTCCTCATGCTGTTGCAAGGCTGCAAGTTGGAAGGGGGTAAATCCCCACTAAAAGGAGAAAGAATCCCCATTAGAAAGACACAGACAAGTTCTGCAGCTGTTGGAAAGAGCAGCTTCAGCCACATGCCAAGGTTACCTGGTTCTGAGCATCACTCTTGGCATGATGCTCCAGTAACAGCCCTGCTACAGCTGTGTTTTTAGAGAGGACAGCCAGGTGAAGGGCAGTGCCTCAGTCCGCAGGGATAGGGGAAATTTGGACCGAGCACTGCAGTTAGGGTTCGGACGCAGTTGAGGTCTCGTGATGCAATGCCAGTTTATTCAAGGGAAACAAGGGTTTAAAAAACCGCGGTTTGAGGGGTGGATGCTAAGCCAGGGAGGTGCAAGAGATTGACAGCTTAGGGAAAGATGTGGTAGGGGGACAGGGGAGAGATGGGTGGAACTCTCGAGTATCAGAAGGGGCTGACTAATGGTGGCTCTCTCTGCACTGTGATAGCTACAGCTTATCAGTAACAGAGGCATGGGAAAACAGGGGAGAAGAAGAGAGAAACAGCTTTCAAAAGGGAAACCTGAGGGAGAAATAGGGACAATATGGGGGTACAGCAGGATCTATAAATTTTGACAATAAACTGGGGTGTACAAGGGTTCATAAGCACACAACAGCAAACTGGGGAAAAACTGCCAGTCTGCTGGGTGGATTATTCAGTGAGTAAAAAGTCCATTCAGACTCCATTAATGCTTTTCCAGGCCACATATCTCTCCCATTCTGTCTTTTCATCCATCGCAGGGCAGTGTTGCTGTCAGCGTCTGCCAGATTGGGGTCAGCACCGTGTTCCAGCAGAACAGCAACACATTCCTCCTGCTCCTGCTGGACTGCCTGGCAACAACACACCAAAAGGGAAAGACTTCCAACTTTTCCATCCCCCTCTGTCACAACGCCCTCAGCTCCTGAGTGCTGGCATAGAAGACCATCTTCAAAGATGAGCTAACAGAGGCTATGCCGTGCCCATTGCAATAGGTGTGTTTCTATGGCCCTGCCCTGCAAGGAATCCTGCCAGACACCTCCCCTTTAACACACCAGCACTAAGCCCCACCTCCAAGCTCAGAAGGCATTCCACACACCTTCATCAGTGGTGTTCTCTTGAAGCTGTCAGCGAGGTTGGGCTGGCTGTTCTTTCTTAGCAGATATCTCACGACATCTGCATGGCCATTGGCTGAAACCAGATGCAGAGGTGTCTTAAAAATTAAACAGACGCTCTTAACCCAGACAGACAAAGGATGAGCCCAAGTTGTGTCTCTACCCAGTACCCTGGGGAGCCTGCCCGCACTCTGCTCCTTCTGCTCCTGCTGCTGCTGCTGCTGCTGCAACCCTGCCCTGATCAGCCAGAGGGCAGAAGAGAACAGGTGAGGGCTGAGCAGCTGCACAACAGCCCTGCAGAGAGACCAGGGCCAAGCGGCAGGTGGGCAACACGCGTTTGCAACAGCGCTGGAGCCCGGTCGGCAGCTCCGAGCAGTGAAAAGCTCAAGAGTTCCCTCTCCCAGCTGACAGGGCAAATGTCACTTTTCAAGCCTTGTCCCTAAGAGAGGGCTGCCGAGGAGTACTGCAGCTTGGCTCAGCCTTCCTTTTTGTCCCCACGGAGGCGAGGACCCCCGCCCCCATCTCCTTCTCGGCTTCCCCACGCGGGTCCGGGACCGCTCTCTCCAGCCCCTCTTCCCGCGGGGTGACTGCCGGAGCCCACAGCGCCCCCTGCCGACCACGACCAGGTACTGCAGGTCCTGCACCTTCCAGTGACCCCACAGCGCCCCCTGCAGGCCACAACAGGGCGCTGCAGACCCTGCCCCTTCCAGTGACCCAACATCATCCCCGGCAGGCCACAGTTAGGACTGTGCTAACGGACAGACGAGTATCCATTTAGACTCGCTGTTGTTATTGTTGTTTCTTGTTACTGTTTTTGCCAACATACATATATCTTCTAATAAAGGATTGTTATTTCTTCTGGTTTTCCACATTTTCCTCGAGTAAAGCCCCTTAATTTGACATTACAATTGCAGAGAGAGAGGAGTTTGGTCTACCTCATAGCTCATCCTCTTTAGCAAACAGTCCAGTCTCACTCTGACTGCGACACACAGTCTGCGATTTGTTAATGGCCAGTATACCCCATGAATGTGGCAGAGGAGGGGGTAAACCCTCTGTGACAGTGAACAAAGGAGCTACCTATTGGTGCCCTAGTTCAAACCCAGGAAAGTCCTATTGCAATTATCCTGGACATTATTATTGTGGATATTGGGGTTGCAAAACCATTGCTACTGCATGGAGGTCAGAAACGCCAGACAGGTATTTGAAAGTACAGTGGGGACCTCCACACTGTAAACCCCCAGCACTTGGAGGTCTGGTAACGCCTTATGAACCATCTAATTGTGAATTTTTGCAAGTGCAGGTTATGAATCATAAAGACCGAGTGTGGTTAACCGGAAAAACTTGGGGTGTAAGACTAGACAGACTTTCCGCAGACCCGGGTGCACATGTCACAATAAGAAAACAACCAATAGTTGTGCATTCGCAGCTAATAGGACCTAATGTGGAAATAAAGAACTCTAGAGAAAAAGATCAAAGAAAAGAAAAGGTAAATGGGGTTTCCGCTAACCCAGTTCTACAAGACTCTAGGAGTGTCCAAGTTTCTCCTACTGAATTGTCTAAAGAAATAAAGGTATCACAAGAGGGAACAGAATCATTGTTGAACCTGGTGGAAGCCTCTTACAGAGCTTTAAACCACACTGAACCTGATATGACAGAGTCCTGCTGGTTGTGTTACGACATCAGACCTCCTTTTTAGGAAGGAATAGGGTTGAACCTCACTTTTAATTTGAGCAAGGAGGATAACCCTACTCAGTGCAAGTGGAGTGAGAAGAAAGTAGGACTAACCATGGCACAAGTTAGTGGCCATGGGGCGTGTATTGGAAATGTTCCTTCAGACAGTAATGAATTGTGTGGTACCAAAACACGTAATATCAGTGAGAAAGGACATAAATGGGCAATACCAAATTATGGTGGGTGTGCTCCAAGACTGGGTTAACTCCGTGTGTGTTTTTACCAACATTTGACAAGAATGATGAATTCTGTGTGCAGATAACTATATTGCCTCGCATGTTATATCATTCTGACGAGTCTGTTCTTAAATTTTGGGAGGTAAATGGTCACAGGATTCAGAAGAGAGAACCAATAAGCATAACAATTGCTATGCTCCTAGGGTTGGGGGCAACAGGAGCGGGAATTACATCCCTGGTGCAACATAGTCAAGGACTGACTGCTTTAAGAGCAGCAGTAGACGAGGATTTGGACAGAATTGAAAAATCTGTCTCATACTTAGAGAAGTCCCTCAATTCTCTCGCTGAGGTGGTTCTGCAAAATAGACGGGGACTAGATTTGCTGTTTTTACAACAGGGAGGTTTATGTGTAGCCCTGGGAGAGGAGTGTTGCTTCTATGCAAACCACTCAGGAATAATTAAAGAATCCATGACTAAGTTGCGTGAAGGGATAATACAAAGAAAGAAGGAAAAGGAACCCTCATCAAACTGCCTAAATGACTGGCATAATCACTTTCCCTGGCTGACTACTGTAGTCGCAACTCTGGCAGGTCCTTTAATAATGTTGTTTGCTATGTTGATTTTTGGCCCATGTGTTCTTAATAAAGTTATGACTTTTGCTAAAAATAGAATTGATACCATACAACTGATGACAGCTAAACAGCAGTATGAAGACATGAGTGGAAAATCCTCTAACGAGGATCAAGCTTCTCTCTTAGAAGTGGCTAGAGAAGCTGTTATTGAATTTGATCAGCAAATTTATGAGGAAATCAGGAGGGGGGAATTGTTATAGGTAATCAGAGTAAATTTGCAGATCAAATGTGATGAGTTAATAAAGTTGTTATATTGGAGTTAATAAGGTTATTATACTGTGTTAAGTGCTTTGCTGTAATCACAAGTTCGAGTGTTGTGTAACCCTTAACCACAAGATCTGTAAGCTGTGGACTGATAAACCACAACGCAATGATGATTTAGCATATTATCTGTTTGCTGTTCTAAAAGCGCCTATTTTTAAGAGTATTAATAGAAAGCAGGATGGAGACAAGCAGGGGGAGGTCAACCACGAGAACCAACCGTCACCCCAGTGGAATTTTCCAGTATCACGGCCTATTGAAACTATTAGCCACCGGACTGTTGGTCGGCAGCCCTCAGCAACAGGACAGGCCCGCGAAAAGAGGAACCAACCTGGAATCAGCTCGTGAAAGAGGAACCAAAGAGGACTTAGCCCGCAAAATCCGGACCAATGGACTAATGACGCGACATTGGGGGAGGTGACTGAAAGAGGGTATAAGAAGTGCTGTTTTCTGCTCCCTTTTGCGGACCGCGGCAGGAACAAGGGGTTTCCTCCGGTCGCCCAGCTAGTCGTTTTTGCTTACTTGTGGCTTTAATAAATCTTTGTTTCCTTGCAACCTAAATTTGGATAGCCTCTATTTATCACACCTGTCACCCTTAGCCAAGCTGTGTTACATATATAAGTTGTTATTTGTCTTGAATAAATGGATTTGGCTGCTGAACCCTCAACCAACTGGGTCCATCTAGGTTTATTACTAATTATATTAATAAACCACCACAGTTGGGTTTGTGGGGGACCCCTAATGACCAAAGAGTGGTCTTGGAAAGGTACTGCCCTGGGTGCAAAAGAAAGACCTAAATAGACCTATACCTTCGTCAACAGCAAGTCGACCAGAAGGATGGGTATTGAGCTTTACAACAATTGGGATAGATTGTTTGCAAAGAACAGAAACCCCTTTTTCACCATCAGTTGGGGACACCCCCTGTAAAAGAATTTTAAGTACAAATTCAGTTTCTGGTAAATATGTTCCCCGAGCTCCCAGGACTTATTGCACAGGCAAAACCACTTCTGACTGTAGATGGATAGAAAGCTGGAAATTGTATCAATGCAAAGCAACAAAAATAAATCCCTTCTCAGGGATAAGGGAAATTTCAAAGGTTTGGGAAAACATAGATAATATCTCTGAAGAATTTTGGAAGGCACTGGATGGCCTTTTCTGGATATGCAGAAAAACAGCATACACTCTCCTCCCAGGAAAAACGACAGGATGCTGTACTCTGGCATTAATACAATCTGGGTTTTTCTTGTTACCTTTAGAGAAGGCAAATGAACTGGGGGTTCTGCTGTATGAAGATTTAAAACAGGAAAAGAGGACAAGTGGAGGAACTCAGAGATGGGGGAAAAGATGAATGGTCTCCTCAAAGAATTCCAGAAACATATGGCCCGGTCACATGGGCATATGATGGGAGCTGGGGTTATCCAACTCCTATTTACATGCTTAATCGGATAACACGATTGCAAGCGGTACTTGAGATAATTACTAATCAAACCACACAGGGTTTGCAGTTACTGGCCCACCAGCAAACCCAGAGGAGAGCAGCCACGTATCAGAACCAGCTGGCACTAGACTACCTCTTGGCAGAGGAAGGAGGGGTTGTGGGAAGTTTAATACTTCAGACTGTTCATAGAATCATAGACACCACAGGACCAGCCCCTCCCAAGCTGTGCCTCTTTGCCAGGACCCCCCAGTGCTCCTGGGCAGGACCACACAAGGTCCTGGCCCCCGTTTCTGCCCAGAGGCACCTTCCCCAAGGACCCCATTGCTTGCCCCTGGCTCCCAGCACATCCCAGTTTAGCCCAGTGTGTCTCTAACCCTGTCTTTCTCCCCAGCCCCCTGTGGTTGAGAAACGTGTGGCTGCATCCCTGGATGGTTGAGGTGAGCAGTGCCTGCAGGGAGAGGGATCAGGACAAGGCCCCTCTCATGTTGCAGTGGACTTTGGGGGTGACATTTTGGGCTCTGTCTTTCAGGACTGGTGGTGACACCCGTGTCCTGTCCCCCTCCAGCACCATGAGGAGATGATCATCCCTGGAAGACCCGCTGATTTCCCTCAGAGCCCAGGGCCATTTCCCCTGAATGATCAATAAATCCCTTCAGCAAAGCTACTCTACTCGATCTTGTGCGTGTGTTCCCATCTCCATGTGTGTGTTCCCTTGGGGTCTCTCTTCCCTACAAACATGGCAAACAAATGTTACCCACATACCAAAATTCAGCAAATACAAATTTGTTCACGTCTCTAGAGACCCTTTTTCAGCTTCTATTTACACCTCCACGCATGTTGGAGAGAAAGCGAAAGATGTTTGCTGCCATTTCACTTGGGTATTTTCTGCCTTAGGAATCCTAAAAAGTATCAAAACAGATAATGGCTGGGGTTATATATCACAGCACAGAGGACAAATGCCCCCAACAGAACCTGGGGGGAGAGGCTGTTTTGAAGGGCTCCACGGCACAGGAAGGCAGCGGGGAGGAAAAGCCCCGGAGATCCCCCAGAGGAGGGGCTCCAAAGCCAGCCCAGGGTGCTCCCGGGAGAAAAGACCCAGCCTGTGCCTGGAAGGTGGCTGGAGCTTGAGCTGGAGCTCCCACTTGGTGGTCCCTGATAGGCCTCCCAGCAGAGAGAAGCCCTTCAGGTTCTTGGAATGTGGGAAGAGTTTCAGCCAGAACAGTGGTAGTTTGAAAAAGGATTTCCCCCTGGAGTTGGAAGGTGGTTAACTCCAGGGGTAGTGTTCTTGGTACTGAGCCAATCAGGCAACCCCCACAAAATTAACATATTACACAGACTGGAAAAGGAGACCTGGTATGTAGCTTGAAGGAGAGGTAGCCATGGAGTGAGACACCACGTGTTAGAGAGTGGGCTGGGGGGCCTTTGCCCCCTCTGGTCCTGGTCGAGGGGCCAGGAGCAGCACAGCAGCTGAGCGGAGCCCCCCCCTGAGGCTGGTGATCGAGGGGAACCCCGAAAGAATAGGGGAGACCCCTGGATTACATTTTCTTTCCCTCTTGCAGTGAGGGGGAGAAAAACGACAGCAGAGACAGCACTCAACAGAGAGCTGTGACTATGAGCTAAGACAGGCTTCTAGCCAAGAAACTGAGCAAAGGAATTTCAGAGAGTAGAAGATGGCATAGACCTAGAGACGTCCGACAGAGAGAGAGAGAGTCTGCAGCTGGAACTAGTTCTAGGGTAAGAACTGATCTACAAGCCCTCAGAACTTTCTGAGCCCGGGGAGGAGGGGTGGAAATCCCCAGAGAAGTCTCCCGAGAGCTTGTCCCCAGGGGCTGGAAACCTTTGAGGGAGCGGAGGATTAAAGACTTTGAGCTTTAACCCCTGTACCTCGTTGTTATAAGTAATCAAAGAGTAAATTCGCAGATCAAATGGAGAAGGGTTAATAAAGTTATAATGTTGTCTTAAGTGTTTTGTTATAATCACAAGTTTAAGTGCTTTGTTATAATCACAAGTTTAAGTGTTGTGTAACAACTAACCACAGGATTTGTCAAGCTGCGGACTAACAAACCACAACGCAATGATGATTCGTCATGTTATCTTCTGCTGTTTTAAAAAGTGCTTGTTCTAAGTATATTAATAGAACACAAGATGGAGACAAGCAGGGGGAGGTCGACCACGAGGATCGAGTTGAGAAACCGTCACCCCAGTGGAAAATTCTAGCATCACGGCCCATAGAGACTATTGACCACTAGACTATTGGCTGATACCCCTCAGCAACAGGACAGGCCTGCGAAAAGAGGAACCAACCTGGAACCAGCCCGCAAAAGAGGAACCAAACAGGACTTAGCCCGCGAAACCAGAGCCAATGGACAGATGACGTGACACTGGGGGGAGGCAGTTGAAAGAGGGTATAAGAAGTGCTATTTGCTGTTCCCTTTTGTGGACCTCTGCAGGAACAAGGGGTTTCCTCCGGTCGCCCGTTTTGCTTATTTGTGGCTTTAATAAATTCTTTTATTCCTTGCAACCTAAATTTCTATAGCCTCTTACTTATCACACTCGTGAATGTCGACTATGGTGATAACGAGCTGTTTCCCTCAAACCCCATAGATGAGAGAGATCCCTGGCTGGAACAGAGGGCTCAAGAAGGGGTGAAATAAACCCCCTGCATTCCAATGAAGACAGAGATTTTCCAGCTACAGCAATCAAAACTGCTGCCTCAAAGATAAAGGAGAGATTGTGCTGCCCTGAAAAAGACTTCTTCTTTCCTTCTGGACAACTATGGGTGAGAAGAGGGATTTGGTCTATATAAATATATTGCTTTAACATAGGAAAAATAGTTAAAATTGTTGTATTTATATGTATTATAGTATTTATTGTGTTAGTAATAAATTATAATACAATTTCCCCGTGCTAGTAGTTGTGTTAGGTCTGAAAACTTCTCACATTGAGACAAATTGTGGGGAATTTGAAAACTGGATTTTTGGGGAGTCAAACCATGACAGGAGCTCTGACCTCCTCTCACCCACCAGCACATCCACACTGGGAAACGGCCTTAACACATGTTGGAAATGTGGGAAGAGCTTGAGGAACAACTCTGACCTGATCCAACACCAGCACATCCACACTGGGGAACTGCCCTACATGTGTTGGGAACGTGGGAGAAGTTTCAGTGACAGCTCCGACCTGATCCAACACTGTTGAGGGATTGAAAATTATAAATTCTGTATTTGGTTTATTGTCATCGTATGGTTTTGTATATGTTATACCTTTTTATGTAATTCTTGTGTTCGGATTGGTTGCAGTATTATGCATATTTATGTTTTTCCTTATATGGTCATAATTTGCATGATTCGCCTAAACCCCACCTTCTGTTCCAGGGCCTTCCCTACCCATGTTATTTAAGGCTGGAGCCATTTTATGCAGTGCTCTTTTTGTTCCTCTCTTTAAGCCATTCAGTTGTACCCTGCTTTTATAATAAAGTCACCTTACCAGCTGCAGCCCAAAAAGTTGTGGAGCTGTTTATTCAAGCATCAACCTCCGCAAGTGGTGGAGAACTTGGGCAACAACTAGTAAGGTGCAGCAACTGCAGATGTTTCAGTGAGCAGATTCTTAACACCTGGGAGCTTCACTGCCACGCTTCAAGAGCCATCACAGCTGAACAGCAGACCCAGACAAACAACGAAAACACTGCACATTAACGCCGGAGAGGCGAGCAAAGAGTTTAATTACTCCTTCTACAACTAATACTGAGATGGGAGCTCACCCTTCAAGGGAGGAGACCAAGATGTATAGTTATTCAAAAGACTTGATCAAAAATCATGGACATAAACTAAATAAAAGGTCCCCGAAAACACTCACGAGATGGATTCATAAAAACATGGACCCCGTTCCTGAACTAATCACCTATTTGGAGTGGGCAAGAAAAGATCTTATAAAATTGGAAGAACAAAATCATAAAAATGTGAATGTGGAAAGCACACAAAATGGTGACGCCCAGGGGGCTTCTGACCCCCTAGACAATAACATCTGTCAAGATGGTGCTGCCCAGGAGATAGTTGCCGGTAACTCAAGGCCTGCGGTTAACATCCACAGATGGGCCTCAGAACCAAAGCTAGCATTCACCACATTTGGCAAGCAACATCTCCCAGCAGAAACAATCGCCACTAATTCAATAAGACCAACACCATTAATGGATACAGTAAAGAAGGAATTAACATCAATCCCGATATCTGAAAGAGAAGGCTTAACACCAATTGCATTAGAACTGCAGTATAAAGCTATGACATACAGAGACCTGCCTTTCAGGGAACTAGGTTTCCAATCTGTACTGCAAATGGTCATGTCTATACCTGATGTAGTCCAAGTTTTTCAGCACGAGGATGGCGATGTCGCTATCCGAGCCATGACAGATGGAACGACAAAACATACTGCAGAACTAGTGGCCCGCCAAAAGAAGAAGGGCCGAATCCATCAACCAATTTCCAGTGAAGGAAGAGTAGTGTTTTCAGAAAAGGTTGAGTTTTGGAATAATCAGGAACATTTTAATTAATTACAACTAGTTACCTCAAACCATATTTACAGCTGTTACTTTTTGTTTAACTCTATGGGTGTACGTATTTCCTTTTATAAGTACATGTGTTAATAGGTATTCTTTATTTAAGTAGAGGTGTAATGCAATTGCTAAAACCCTTCCTAAATATCATAGTTCCCAAGATACCAGTGAGTAGTTTAACAGGTAGCAACCAGGGGCAAATTCCTTTCACAGTCCCCCTGGCTGAGCGGTGGGTAACGGGTTGCATGGCTGGCAGACCCACACGACCACACTGCCTTTGATACTTAGGAATGGGAAATTATTTTCATATTTATGATTTTGTATAAAATTAAATGATAAATATTTTCTTTGTTACTAATGGGTTAGTCGAGTTTTATGTTTAAAGAAAAGAAGCGATAGCAAAAATTAAAAAAAAGTGAACAGGCCACCTTTATGTAACCCGGAAAAGGAACATATATTTCTATGTGTTCAATAAATAGCCAAATCCCTCGTCATCTAATTAGTGATGTGCATGAATGGATGAACGAGATTCCCACTGTCCCTACCTACTACCCAGTGAAACCACAGCCAAGGGAACGGGCTTGGCAGAATCGGCAGGGAAAGAAGACCCTGTTGAACTTTAGTCTGGCGCTGGGAAGAGACACGAGAGCTGTAGAGTAAGTGGGAGGCCGGGCACGTGCTCGGCAGCGCAGGGCAACCTGCCCGCCGGCGTCCTGGCCGTCGGTGAAATACCACTACTCTCATGGTTTTGTCACTCACCCAGTGAGGGAGGGGTGAGCCCTGAGGGGGGTGTTGGAGGAGAAGATTCGGAATGGGAGAGATTCCAAGCGTGGAGAAAGATTTATGATCCCTGAATGGACGTTACATTGCTGAAATGGACACTTTTACCCCGGATTAGACACTCACTGGACTTGACAGTTTTACCCCAGTGTCCACAGTTTATTGTTGTACTGTTATAGTGTTGCATGTACCCCAGCTTGTTGTTGTTTTAAATCATATCCTCCATGTTGTTTCCTTCTCCCCTCACAGTTTTCCCGCCTAAACTTGTTTACTCCTTTGTTCTCCCCTGCTCTCCCGCTCCTCTGCATCTGATCGGCCACAGTTTGTTGCAGTGCAGAGAGAGCTCCCATTGGCCCATTCCCCTAGAGACCTAAAGTTGCCACCCACCTTTCCCTGCTCTCCCAACCACTGCTTCCCTTGAGCTGCCTGTCTTTTACTCCTCCCTCAGCCTGAGTCCACCCCCTGAGCCTACCCTATTTAAGTCACTGTCACTCCTAACAAAGCTGGCATTGCTTCCCTCACCTCAACTGTGTCCCGAACCTCATTGCAGTGCCCGGTCCCATTACCCTCTACCCCCACGAGCCGTGGCAGGGGGGCTCTCGCTTCTGGCACCAAGTGCCAGGGCCCGGGGGCCTGGTATCAATAGCAGGGCACGTGGGAGGCCTCTTGCTGCCCTCCCTTCCCTCTGCAGGAATATGCGGGGCAGGAGGCTCGGTGGAACTCACCCTCACAGAGGGTGGCAGTGGCAGTTGGACCCTCGCCACTCCCAGACCATGGAAATTTTCCATCTATGGCTGGCATCAGCAAGGATACCAAACATGGTGAGGTGCTGCTGGACTATTTTAATACCAAAGTCAACCAGACCAGAACGCCTGATGAAGGACATCAGCAACTAGAAACCCGTTACCATTGGATCAATCATTTTAAGCCTCTTTTCCAGAACAGTGACAGCAAAGCTGGCCAAGGCATGCCCCATTAATCTCAGGCAGAGAGGATTTAGAAGACAAGCAGGATGCTCCAAAAATCCAAAACTGTTACAACTGCTAATTTGAAATGCTAAGAACACAGAGAACTCCGAGTGCTATTGGTTGATATCGCAAAGGCCTTTGATACCGCGAGCCATCAACACATCCTAAGAGATCTGAAACAGAAGGGAGTAGACCCTCCTATTATTACCTTGTTTAAGAACCTGGATGAGAACATCTACACACGTATAGACACAAAGAATGAACGCACAGATCACATCCACATACAAAGTGGTGTGAAACAAGGTGATCCAGTGTCACTGCTTCTATTCAATTTGCCTGTAGACCCTCTGCTGTGCAAGCTGCAAGAGTGTGGAAAAGGGTACCAACAGGGAGGGAACACCGTAACAGCAATGCCCTTCACTGATGACTTGACTTCCTATTGGGAAGGTATGAAAAACATCAAAATCCTAGAGTGTAGCGGATGAAGATGAGGAGAGAGATTTTGAAAATGGCATGAACTCTATGAGAACTACTGACACAGCACCAGAAATCACCAGTAGCTTCCTGTGTTGCTATCAGCAATCATACCAGAAATGGACTTTATTAATATAGAACATGGAAATTGTTAATGCATGTTATATATTATTCTGTACCCCAGTCTTATTTGATTTTAACATGTTCAGACTTGTCTGTCTCCTCACAGCTCCCCCCTCCCTCTGATTGGTTAATATTTGCCACAGTGTTCAAAGCTCTGTAATTGGTCCTTGTTTATGTCATAGTCCTTCCTACCTTCCCTCACTGGTCACTTCTCTTGTCTGTCCCATGCTTCACCCCTATTTCCAATACGTTCCACACCCTATAAAAGCCGGTGTTGTACCCTAATAAATCGTGACAGCTCCAGACCTTCCACCTTGTCTGAACCCCTGTGTGCTGTTGTGATCCCAATTCCCGACCTGGACCGCGGCACTAGAGACCTTCTGCAAACTTACTGGTCTCAGGACACAGGGAGAAAAGTGCCACGGCTTCTACATCAAGCCAACCAAGGATTCGTACACCGTCAGTGACTGTCCAGCACAGACCCTTAACTGCACACACCAGGGATTGAACCTGGTAGAGTTCTGAGAAATATCCGGGCTGGCAGATTGACCCCTGGACTGGTAGAGATACACCAGAACTATCTGCAAAATTAACAAATTGGTCACAATGGATCAATAAGGCACCGCTGAAACCGTTTTAGAAAACTGACATCTGCAAAACTTATCCCATCCCCACATTAACCTACTTGGGCACCACACTGATGTGAAAGCAGGGTTCCTCCAGTCCCTGGACCTACAGAGACGATCCACTGTCAAGGAATAGTTGCATTTGCCACCGAGCACATCTCACATCATCCTAAATTCAAGCATAAGGAGTGGAGGTTTGGGTATCACCAGGTTGACAGGATCGATCCCAAGTGCACAAGCCCAAAGATGGCAGAAACTGGCTCAGTCTTCAGATGAAACAGTCAAAACAATTCTGAAAACAGAACAAATCAAACAAGCAGATGAAAAGCTATGGATAAAAGCTGGAGAAGACAAAGGAAACAGCCAACAATATTGGAACCCAAACCAGTAATCCAACTATCCAATGATGGGGATGAGAAAAAACCATCGGAATGGGAGGTACCCACTCTGAAGATCAGCTTTCTGAAACCCTGAAACTGGAGAGCATCAGAATTTGCAAAATGGACCAAGCTGGTATCCCAGTACCTGGGCATTACCAACTTGGAAAGGGGTGGGACCAACAACTTTGGGATCGACAACTACAGAGGCATCACCCACACAAAGCCTAGAACAGCACTGCAATTGAGAGCCAGTGTTTACCCCACAAGAGAGTTCCTGGCAAGGAGTAGATAAGCAAGGTACATCAAATCCTGCAGACACTGCCAGGTTGAGAAGGAAACATGCTCCCATATCATCGGGAACTGCCCAGTCTTGCAGGATGCAAGACTTAAAAGGTACAAACAACTGTATCTGTGATACCTTATCAAAGGAAGCTAAAGAGAAAAATTGAGCGGTGTTTCAGGAACCACATAGAAGAGATAACAACAAGTTACATAAATGGTACCTCATATTTGTGAAGGACAACCAAGCACATGTGGTGGATGTCACTGCGATACTGACACATCTTTGGAAGAGGCTGCAATGGAAAAACTAGGAAAATACCAACAAATTTAGGATCTGACAAATGCAGCAGACATTGTATTTATGGGCCTTCCCCCTGGAGCACAGGGGAAATGGTACTGTAAAAATGAGGAACTTTTGAGGGACCTGTGTTTCTCCAAATGGAACAAAGAGAAGACAGCCCTGGGCCTGCCCTCCAGAACACTCCTTACCTCTCTAGATATTGTACAATGTTTGGGAGCAAAGCAAGCACTGTTGTATCCTCTTAGTTCACAACAAAGTCTCACAGCGCATAAAGTGAGTGCTGTGAATGCAAGGCCACCACAATCCAATTAAATCTGGCCTGGATAGTAGGTGGGGACGATAATGGAATCAGATCATAATGTGTCACATACCACTAATCTGTGACAAAATTCTACCAATCCTGACCAAGGCGGACAGGTCACCTTTGCTTAATCCAGAAGAGGAACACATAGAAATTATACATACTATTATATGTACCTGATAAATAACCAAATACTTTGCCATCTAATTAGCGATGAGCATGAATGGCAGAACGAGATTCCCACTGTCCCTACCTACTATACATCAAAACCACAAAAAAAGGAACTGGCTTGGCTGAATCACTGGGGAAAGACCCTGTTGAACTTGACTCTAGTCCGGTGCTGTCAAGAGACGTGAGAGGTGGAGAACAAGGAGGAGGCCGGGCACACGCTACTCTGATGGTTTTGTCACTTACCCACTGAGGGGGGGGCGAGCCCCGAGGGAGGTTCTTACTTCTGGCACCAAGCACGTGGGGTCCAGCGACCAGGCAACAATGGGAGTGCACATGGGAAGCCACTGGTGGCTTTTGCTTCCCTTGGTGGGGATACGCGGGGATGGGGCTGGGCTGCGATGGTGGAACCCACCGTCACGGGGGGGGCAGTGGCAGGCGGCCCCTCGCTGATCAGTGGAGGGGTCTGGCTGCTCCCATCTCCCACCACAGGAGACCTTGGTGGCCCTCAAGCCACAACCACCCACCCTTGGCATGTCTGGGTTGGGTGGGGTAGACATGGCATCCCACTCCCGTGCCCCGTTCCCCCTGCCTGGCGGATCCCGCTGCCGCAGGTAGGCCTGCTCCCCGTTCCTGGGTTCACCTGGTACACCTGGGCTCCGGGAATGGACTTGGCCTGTCCGGTAGAGGAGTGTCTTCCATCCGGATGGGATTCAGGGTTTTTCAATGTCTTTAGTCTTTCATCTGCTCCTCTCCTCTCCACGGCCAAAGGGACAGCACTCTGGTTCCCTGTGAACAAAGGCAATCGCAGGCAGTCATCTCATTAAGCATTAAGTCAATATCTGACCAATCAGGATCTTGGTTTCTAACAATCCTTTCAAAATGTTTCACTATCTCACTGGGATCATCTCGGTAGCCCTTAACCACCTCCTTCCAATTATCAAGATCTGCTGCACTAAAAGGGACCTTTACTCTCACCAACTCTCCTGCCCGTCCTACTACCTGCCCGAGGGGGGCCCGTAAGGGGGGGCTCTGGGCTCCTTTTACTCCTGCTGCGTGCGGTGACGGGGGTGCTGCCGCTGGCTCCTGCTTCACTGTCATCGCTGCTAGAGTCATCTCCTGATGCCACTGCAGGGGCTTCAGGTCCCGCGGGGGTAACTGGGGGTGTGGTGCGCTCAATTCTTCTGATCTATAACCCCGTCAGACAGGTCTCTCCCTTTTCTTGTTTTAAAGCACCTTTGCTCGATGCTGCATGATGAGCAGCACCTTTTTATCTTTTTGTTCTCTTTCCTCCTGTCCTTTTCTAATGCTAACAGCAGGGAATCCTGCAGTGAAACGTTTCTCCCGCAATCTCTCTGCCATTCTGGACGGTTTCTCAAACAGAAAAACCTATCTCCACATATTTCCTCATCCCCTTTTCCATTACGCCTTAAAAATAACATTAATTGCAAAATTATATTATAATTTAAAGTTCCATTCGGTGGCCTCCTTTCTCCCACATTTCATTTATACAAAGGCCACCATTATCTGCAATATCTAATCGTGCTTGCCTTATTGACACCACTTCCACTCACACTACCCAGATCTCTCAATGGCTTAAACTATAGCCCAGAGGACTCTTTTTCACAACACAGTAATTTACAGTTGCTTTTCTACCTCCTTTCCTTTTACCAACCCTTAAATACAACTGCTTTTTAACTTACAAACTGCGGGACATAAATCTGGGAAGCTGATGAAAATTAGTGCCACAGAAAAAAAAAAACCCCTCCTAATCCCACTGCCTGCACCAGACACTGAGATGTTAACAAGTGCGAATTAAAATTGGTACCACATAACAATAAGAAAGCCTTTTCTTACCGCACTGCTTGCAGCAAACATTAAGATACTATAGGTCCTAATTAAAACTCGTGTCACAAACAACAAGAAAACTTTTCCCATTCGCACCACCTACACCAGACACCGAAATGCCAACAGTTGCTAATTAAAATCGCACCTACAAGGCAACGACTTCTCTCGCAACACCTACACTGAGTTGACAACACCTCCCGATTAAAATCGGTGCTACAACACAAAACAAGGAACTTCTCTCACTCGCACCACCCCCACCAGACACTCAGATACCAACGCGTGCCCATTAAAATCGCTGCTACAAGACAACAAGAAAACTTTTCTCACTCACAGCACCTAAGCCAGACAATAAAATACCAACACGTGTCGACTAAAATCGGTGCTACAGGACAAGAAAAAAAAAATTTTCTCTCATTCGCAGCACCCACACCAGACACTCAGATGCCAACACGTGCTGATTAAAATCGCTGCTACAAAACAACACCACTGCTCTCACAGCACATACACCTGACATTCAGACGCCAACACGTGCCGATTAAAATCGCTGCTACAAGACAATAACAAAATTCTCTAACTCACACCACCCCAACCAGACACTCAGATGCCAACACCTCCTGATTAAAATCGCTGCTACAAGACAAGAACACTGCTCTCACAGTACCTACACCAAATATTCATCGGTGCTATAGGACAATAACAAAACCTCTCTCACAATATCCCCACCAGACACTGAGATGCCCATTAAAATCGCTATTACAGGATAAGAAAAAATCTTCTCTCACACGCAGCACCTACCCCAGACCCCGAGATGCCAACACGTGCCCATTAAAATGGCTACTACAGAATAAGAAAACATCTTCCCTCGCTCACAACACCCCTACCAGACACTCAGATGCCAACACGTCCCGATTAAAACTGGTCTTACAAGACAAGAAAAAATCTTCTCTCACTCGCAGCACCCACACCAGACACTGAGATGCCAACACCTCCTGATTGAAATCGTGCTAGAACACAAGAAAACTGCTCTCACAGCATCTACTCCAAGAGATGCCAACATGTGCCGATTAAAATCGGTGCTACAAAGACAATAACAAAACCTCTCACTCACACCACCCCCACCAGACACTCAGATACAACAACTGTCCATTAAAATCGGTGCTACAGGACAAGGAAAAAATCTTCTCTCACTCGCAGCACCCACACCAGACACTCAGATGCCAACACCTCCAGATTAAAATCGGTACTACAAGACAAGAACATTGCTCTCACAGTATCTACACCAAATATTCAGACGCCAACACGTGCCGATTAAAATCGGTGCTTTAGGACAAGGAAAAAAAAAATCTTCTCTCTCACCACCTAACCCAAACAATAAAATACCAACACGTGCCGATTAAAATCGACGCTATAGGACAAGAAAAAATCTTCTCTCAGTCACAGCACTTATGCCAGACACTCAGATGCCAACACGTGCCCATTAAAATCGCTGCTACAAGACAAGGAAAGTTTTCTCACTCGCAGCACCTACCCCAGACACCGAGACGCCAACACATGCTGATTAAAATCCGTGCTACAAGACAAGAAAACTTCTCTCCTCACAGAACTCACACTGGACACTCAGATGCCAACACCTCCTGATTAAAATCGCTGCTAGAACACAAGAAAACTGCTCTCACAACATCTACTGCAGAGACACCAACACCTGCCGATTAAAATCGCTGCTACAGGACAAGGAAAAATCTTCTCTCACTCGCATCACCTAACTCAGACAATAAAATACCAACACGTGTCGACTAAAATCGGTGCTGCAAAACCAGAAAAAATTTCTCACTCGCAGTACCCACACCAGACACTGAGATGCCAACACCTCCTGATTAAAATCGCTGCTACAGGACAAGAACACCGCTCTCACAATACCTACACCAGGCATTCAGACGCCAACACGTGCCGATTAAAATCGGTGCTACAAGACAAGAACAAAACCTCTCACTCACACCACCCCCACCAGACACTCAGATGCCAACACGGGCTGATTAAAAGCGGTGCTACAGGACAAGAAAAAAAAATCTTCTCTCACTCGCAGCACCCATGCCAGACACTGAGATGCCAACACGTGCCGATTAAAATCGCAGCTACAGGATAAGAAAACATGTTCTCTCACTTGCAGCACTTATGCCAGACACTCAGATGCCAACACCTGCTGATTAAAATCGCTGCTAGAAGAAGACACACATGGTTTGCCTCACACACTGTACACCAACTCTGAAACCAAATGACCGGTCACCCAAAACTGAATTATACCAAACAAATACCTTCAGTGGGTCGCACGAGGTCCCCGGCTGCTCCCGCAGCGAGCCCAGTGAAGGGAGGAGTCCCTTCGCCAAAATCTCGAGGGCGCCCCAGGGAGTCCCTGCCTCCAGCGGAGTCTGCAGCCGAGCACAGGATGACTCCTGCCTGGCGGGCCGGAACTGATGCCGGGAAAAGCCGACGGTAGTAAAACCCGAGAGCCACAGGTCCTATTAAGCCGCTATTTCTTTATTACATCGCAGAACGAAAAGAGGACAACTGAACTAACACGCGCACACCCTCCCCCCTCACGGCTTCCCTTTTCTACAATTCGGTCATACATATTCATTGCGCAGTTTACATATTCACGAAGTACCGGAGACGGGGCGGTGTTCGATGTAAATCTCGGCACACGCCTTCTGGCGCCTGCGCGCTTCTCTCTCGTGCTCGTCTCGGGTGGTCGTAGGGGATGAAGGCTCAGAGTCTTCCTCTCTCCGAACTGGTCCCCTCGCTCTCGGAGCATGCGCAGTCTCTCAGCACCGTCCCCTGGCGACAGCTCCTCATTGGCTGCCCGGCTGCTCGGCGTCCCATTGGTTGTCTATTGGTTACGCTTGGCTGCACCGCACGCTCTCCCATTGGCTGCCCCTTCCCGCCATCCCGCAGCTTTCCCATTGGCTGCCTCTGGGCACCTCCCCATTGGCTGCTCCCCGCCGACACGGCCGCTCCCTTAGCGACAGCCCCGGAACCTTAAAACTGCCCCTATTCAACTCTGGGCTTCAACTTTCCCTTATCAGTAGCAGCGCAACATCTTCTCCA
Organism: Chiroxiphia lanceolata; assembly: GCF_009829145.1. Taxonomy (NCBI): domain Eukaryota; kingdom Metazoa; phylum Chordata; class Aves; order Passeriformes; family Pipridae; genus Chiroxiphia; species Chiroxiphia lanceolata. Next base: position 432,639 of record NC_045669.1, read on the forward strand.
CAGCAACTTAACATCTTCCCTTATCGGGGCAACCGCACAACGCCAAAAAGACTCCCAGCGACGCAACCCCAACTGTGCTTCGCACAGAGACCCCGCCCGGCCCCCGCCGGCAGCGCCCCCGGCCCGTCCCCAGCCTCCCCTCTGCTCCAGGCTCCGCGCCCAGCGCCGAACGCCTTCGCCTCCCCCCGCGCCGCCTCCTCCTCGCCCCGGCGCTGCCGCTGCCGCCGCCCCGGGGCGCGGGGACCGCCTTGGCCGCCCCGCTCCGGCACCGGCCGCTGGGAGGGGGGAGGGCGGGGCGGCCCCGACCCGTGCGCGGGGCCTGAAAGGCGGCGGGGGAGGAGAGGGAGAGCGCGGCAGGGGCTGTGTCTGCACCGGGCCGGGCCCGAAGCTTGAACGGTATTTCTTTTGGACGGCCGAGAACACTGCGGGAAAGCTGGCCAAGAAAGCCCGAGCAGAAACCTGTTTGGGTGCTTTTAGAACAACCCCTTTCGCGGGAGCGACAACCCCGAGAGGCTGTGTGCTCCCCTGTGCTTTGGGACCTGCCTGACCCCCCTGGGGGGGCCCAGGCCCCTCTGTGAGGATTTTATCGCTTGGAGCAGGGGGGTTACCTCCGGGCAGCAGATAAAGAAAACATCGCAGCACCCTGCAGGAGAAAGTTGCTTCTTCCCACCTTAAAGCTTTTCCCTGGCAGCGAGAGTTTCCTTGAGTGGGCATTAAGGTTTTCCATCCTCGGTGTTTCTTGGAAGGTTTTCTACACCTACACTCTGCGTGTGTGTCTGTGTGTATGTCTGGGAGTCTCTGTGTGTCTGTATCTCTTTGTCTGTGTCTGTGCGATGCAGCAGTGGGGGGGCCCGGCCTTTGCAGGATGGCAGCTCCATGTCTGGAGAGATTTATTTCATTGAAAAACTGACAAGTAAAAACCAACCCAAGCCAAAATGCAGTGCTGGAAAAGGGAAACAAACACCACCCCCCAACCCTCCAACATCCCTTCTCTGGCCCCCTCTGCCTCCCACGCCCCAAAATAAAAAAAATACATAAATAAGTAACTACAGCCACTCCCCACCACCAACACAAAAAGAAATACCTCCCTTCACCCCACTATGGCACCAGTACGGGCCAGTATGAGACTAGTACAGACCAGTATGGACCTGTATGGACCAGTCTGGGACCAGTATGCACAACCATGGTACCAGTATGGGCCAATAGGGACCCATAGGGGCACCAGGACAGCACCAGGGTGGACCAGGACAGACACCAGTGACACCAGTATGGCAGCAGAATGGGCACCAGGGCTCCCAGTGCTCCCAGTATGGCCCCAGTATGGGCGTCAGGGCTTCCAGTGTAGGAGTCTCCAGTTCTCCCAGTATGGGGGCACCAGGGCTCCCAGTGCATCCAGTCCTTTCAGGATGGGGTCAGCAGTACTCCCAGAGCTCCCAGGATGGGGTCACAAATGCTCCCAGTACAGGCCCAAGGGTTCCCAGTATGGGCTTCAGTCACAGGGGCTCTTGGGGGTCCCATGGCTTCCCAGCCCCTCCCCCACTCTGGCAATGGGTGTTTCCAGCCCCTCCCCTCATGGAAACAAAGGGACCCTGGGACACTGTGGAACCTCATGGAATCACAGGGCCGTTGTGACTCTGTGGAACCTGATGGAACCAAAGAAACCCTGTGACACTGAGAAACCTCATGAAGTCAAGGGGACGTTGTGACATTGTGGAGCCTCATGGAACCAAAGGAATTCTGGGACACTGCAGAACCTGATGGAACCAAAGGAACCTTGGGAACCTGCGGAACCTCAGGGAACTGAAGGAGCCCTGGGACATTGCGGAACCTCGTGGAATCGAGGGGCCATTGTGCCACTGACAAGCTCTGTCACGGTTTAACCCCAGTCAGCAACTGAGGAGACGTTCGCTCACTCCCACACCAGCCAGAGCAGGGGCAGACTTGGAAGGATAAAAGCTGGAAAACTCCTGGGTTGAGATAAAAGACACTTTAGAGGGAGAGCAAAACTGGGCACACGAGCAACGAAAACCAAAGAATTAATTCAGCACTTCCTATGGGAAGCGGGTGTTCAGCCACCTGCAGGGGAGCAGGGGCCCATCCCACAGAATGCTTACTGGGGCAGACAAATGCCATCACTCCAAAACCTTCCTTTTCCTTCTTCTTCCCCTCACTTTCTATCCTGAGTATGATGTCATGTGGTCTGGAATATCCCTTGGGTCAGTTTGGGTCCCCTGTCCCGGCTGTGTCTCCTCACAGCCTCCCAACTTCCTTGCCAGCCTGGCCCTCCAAAAAGCAGAAAAGGCCTTGGCTCTGTGTGAGCCCTGCTCAGCAACAACCAAAACATCTCTGTATTATCAACCCTGTGTTCAGCACAAATCCAAACCACGGCCCCATAGCAGCCACTGGGAAGAAAATCAACTCTACCCCAGCTGAAAGCAGCCCAAACTGTGACCAAAGTAGTTGTATTTTTTAAAAACAGAGTCTATGCAGCAGTGGGGAAAGATGCTGGAAAATTCTTTTAACTGTAGTACAATAGTGTTTGATCCCTACATCTGTCACTAATAGCCTTGTGCCAGCTCTTGCTTCCTTATTTCCCTATATCAGTTGATTAACATGGACTTGCAAATGCCTTAGTTTTGAGAACAAGGATTGTGTGTCAGAGCAAAGAATGGTAAGAGAAGTACATTATGACATGACCACATGTCTGAGATACTCTCACGGAGAAAAGATTCCTTGGAAGCTCCAGAACCATATTCAAATAAGTCCATGAAGGTAATTAGTACCTCTGCATGTACTCAGGAAATGTAAGGAATATGTAACAGGAATGTCATGACTATTAATTTCATGACTCTAAAGTGGGCTTTCTAACCCAAAAAACTGGTTGGAGAGTTTGTTTCCCAGTTTTCGGTGCCAGAACCTCAAAGAACCAAAGGGACCCTGGGACACTGTGGGGGCTCATGGAATCCAAGGGATCCTGGGACACTGTGGGGGCTCATGGAACCAAAGGGACCCTGTGACACTGTGGGGGCTCATGGAACCCAAGGGACCCTGGGACACTGTGGGGGCTCATGGAACCAAAGGGACCCTGGGACACTGTCAAGAGCCTTGTGGGGCCCAGGGCTGAGGAATCCCGTGGGTGCAGGTGGCTCAGGGAGCAGCTGCAGTTGGAGCTGTGGGATGAGCTCTGGGTGAGGGGCCTCAGACCAAAGGCCGTGAGCTGCCAACCCTGGAGCAACCAAAGGAGAGGACACTTGGAGGCAGGGCAGGAGCCCAGGACTCAGCAGGAAGAGCTGACCCTCCAGTGGGGCTTGGCCCAGTTCTGCCCAGTTTGGGTTGGGCCTTTGCCTTGGCTGGGAAAGAGAGGAGACGGTGGGGAGATGCCCCAGGGGACAAAGTGGATGGGATGGGGAGGCCGAAAAATGTGGGATTTGGGGTCAGAAAGAGCAGGAAGAGGTGGGACTGTGCCAGGATGGAGCCGCGTGCAAGCATCCCATGAGGAAGCTGAGCTGCAGCAGCAGGAGTTGAATTGTGGGAAGGGGAAGGAGAGAGGGAATTGTGGTGCTGGGGAGTGCTGGGGGAGGCCCTGGATTGGGAAGGGGCCCATCCTGAGCCCATGGCCGTGGCATGGGGGCCTCACCTTGGCATCTGCCGGGGGGCTCAGCAGGATGGTGAAGAGCAGGGCCACGCTGAGCACAGCGACCTTCATCTTCCTCTGGGCCTGGGCAGCGCTGGCTGAGGCTGCACAAGGGCAGGAGCACATTTATCCCTGCCGGGACTCCTCCCTGCCCCCTCCCCGAGAGCCCCCGGGGCAAAGCCCGGCTGGGCACAGCCCCCAGCCCTGGCCACAAGCCCAACCCTGGCACAGAGTCCATCCCACCTGCGGCACCCATCCAGCCACCTTCCCTGGCATCCCTCCAGCTTCCTGCACGGGGCAACTGCCCCTGGAAGGGCTCAGGCACCTGTGGGTGCCAAGGGGGTGGGCAGGGAGCTGAAAGCAGCTGCATACCCTGTGGGGACAATCCCACAACAACACAGTCCATCCTCCAACAGCCCCCAAAGCCTGATCCACCCATGTCCTCCTGCCCATCCCTTCCCAGAGCTTTCCCTCTGGGACACCCCAGAGCTCAGCTCAGCCCCAAACCCGGCGTGTCTGAGCACAATTGTCCCTGTTCCCACTCCAACCCCTTGACTGAACGCAGGGCTGGCACTGACCCCCTTCTTGGGGCACCAGGACCCCGGGATCAGGGAAACAGGGAACTGGGAGATAAAGGGGCTGACGGGCAATGGGCACAGTCGGGTGACTGGGATCTCCAGTCTGGGCAGGCACTGGGGAGCACTGGGCAATGCTGGCCCTGGCACACAAGGGCTGGGCCCAGGGAAGTGCTGGGGTGGTGGCAGTGCCCGGCTCCAGCCCATTTGCGGGCACTGCAGCCCCCAAGTGGTGCAGGCCCAGCCACGCCCTCCCCGAGCAGAGCCCAGAGGGGCAGATGCCCTTTGCTGGCCCTGCCCCTGTCCCAGCTGGGCACACCGTGTCCTCCTGCATCAGCCGGGCCCCGCTCTGCTGAGCTGGCCCAGGCAGGGGGTGCCAGGGACTGGCAGCCCAGCAGGGCTCTGGCTCCACACTGGGCTGGCCCTGGCACACAGCTGCCCCAGTGCCCCTGTCCCCAGGGATGGCCCTGCCCTGCCCTGGGCCCAGCGCTGGCCCTCAGCAGGATGGCACCTTCCCGCCCCACTCTCCCTCCCTCCCCACCCGCCTCAGAGGCCCCTCTGTGCTGGGACCCCCGTGGGCAGAGATCAAGGACAGGCACTGAGCGGGGGCTCCCGGCACCTGACACAGCCTCAATTCTCCACTCACCTTTGGCCACATTTCCGCAACACCTTCCATCCTTACGGGCCCCTGACCAGACACAAGAGACCATTGTGGGGCAGTTGGGAAAACATCTCAGGTCAATGACTTGACTCTTTGCCTTGGATTTTCCCCAGGAGCCGGCAGTGACCTGGAAGATTTTCCTTTGGCCCCTTTCTGCTTCGTGCCTCGTTTGTTGGATAATTGAGGAACGTTGACTGAGGAGGGGCCCAGGGGAGGTGAAGCCACTCAAGGAGGAGGCATTTACAGCCCCTCAACACCAAAGATCCTACTCTGGACTATCCAAAGTGTAGAATCAGCAGCTCATTGGAAGAAGGAGATGTTGTAAAAGATTGGTTAGAAATGCGAGGACATATGAACATGGCTAAGGCCATGGACGAACTGCTAAAGTATAAGACACAGTCTGTCTAGGCCCGTGAGAACTCTGAGATAGCAGGGCCGTGAGAAAGCAGCAATGTCCTTGGGCATTCTAAATTGAGCTGAAAAACAGGAGCTTGGCATTAACAAAACAAAGACCCTTAACGAGCCACCTGTGTAAACAATGAAAGGCAGTTAAGATGATATCACCACCTAACTGTGTACCAATAAGGAGCCTAATCCTTGTAACATTCATGAGCCTATTATAGAGTGTATATTAAGCTGCTGTCAATCTTCAATAAACAAAGTTCCTGGACTCTTACATTAAGGTGTCCAGAGCTTTCCGTTGTGACAAGGAGATGTCCCCAGTTTGGTGTTTGAGAGAGAGATGGATGAGAGACGTGACCAGCGTGCCTGAGGTGCAGCTGATCCCACCTGGACTGTCTCCTTCCTTCCCCCTGAGCAGGGCTGGGAGCACCTGGAGAAATTCCTCTTGTTTCTGCAGTCCCTCCTGTGGGATTTTTCCCACCCTCTGGTTCCAAATGGATTTGGGACCTGGTCGTTCTCCTCAGGCCGTGACCCGCAGGGAAGTGTTGTGGTGACTCACAGAGGGAAAGGGGAGGAGAAAAGGGGGCCCTGTTCTCCCCACATTTACGTCTCCCTTCCCAATTTCCTGGTGCCCTTGGCTTCCCAGAGTCCCTCAGTAGCTGCACGAGGGGACACCAGACTAAGCAGGAGGTCTCTGTCCTGTTGTCCTGGTTTTGACTGGGATAATGGACTGGTTTACAGTCACTGCCCACAACAGGGACTTGTCTCAACACAGAATCATGGAATCATGGATTGGTTTGGGTGGGAAGGAACCTTAAATCTCATCCCGCGCCACCCCCTGCCATGGGCAGGGACACCTTCCACTAGCCCAGGTTACTCAAAGCCCCATCCATCCTGGCCTTGGACACTTCCAGGGATGGGGCAGCCACAACTTCTCAGGGCAACCTGTGCCAAGGCCTCCCCCCTCACCCGGGTAACTTCCTTCTAAATATCCCCCTAAACCTGCCCTCTGTCAGTGGGAAGCCATTCCCCCTTCTCCCATCACTGCAGGTCCTTGTCCAAAATCCCTCGGCAGCTCTCTGGGAGCCCCTCGAGGCACTGGAAGGGGCTCTAAGGCCTCTCTGGAGCCTTCTCTTCTCCAGGCTGAACAATCCCAACTATCCCATCCTGTCCCCAGAGCAGTGGGGCTCCAGCCCTCAGAGCATCTTTGCGGCCTCCTCTGGATCCACTCCAACAGGTCCATTCCTCCTGATCTGGACCCCCAGAGCTGGAGGCAGCACTGCAGGTGGGGTCTCACCTGAGGGCAGCAGAGGGGCACATTCCCCTCCTCCCCTGCCCCCGGGATGAGCCCCGCACACGGGGGGTTTCCGGGCTGGCTCGTGTCCCATTTGTCACCCACCAGCACCCCCAGAGCCCTCTCCCAGCAGGGACTTCCATCCCTTCCTCCCCCAGCCTGCACCGATCCCGGGGGTTGCCCTGACCCGGCTGCACCACCTTGGTCTTGTCCAACCTCAGCAGATTCCCGTGTGTGCCGGGAAACGGGGGAAAGGGGAATTCACCCGACTCTTGGAGATTTGTTTGTCTGGTGGTGCCCCAGGGAAAAACAAAACCCTGTCATTCCCATCTAGTCTGTCCCATATTCCACCCAGGAACCCTCCTCCAAACAGATCCACAATGAGGTGGGGGGAATTCCAGGGCCCTTTTTGGGCACTGACACGTCACAGCCAAAGGAAAACCCCTCAGTGGATATTTCCACCAGTTACTCCAGCATTGACAAAACTGGCAGCACCTTTATAAAGGACTCCCTCCAACAGTCTGTGGAATAACACTCTTTATTGATACAAATTGGCACAGGTTAAAGGTTCCTGGTGCTCAGGGACAGGGTCTGGCTGCAAAAACACACTGAAAAATGTCAAAATTGTTGTTAAAGCAAAGCAAAGCACAAACTCTAAACCAAACCAAGCAGGCGCCACCTGTTCCCTGCTGGCTGAGGGATCCCAGTGCTCCCAGTCCCTCCCAGTCCTTCCCAATCCATCTCTTATCCCTGTAACCCCCTCCCAGTCCCTCCCAGTGCCCCCGTTATCCCCTCCCAGCTGATGTGTCTCCACTTGGTCACCTCTCTGGCAGTGGTTGCCGGCGCCGCCTGTTCCCTGCTCCCAGTCCCACCAGTCCCTCCCACTCCTTCCCAATCCATCTCTTATCCCTGTAACCCCCTCCCAGTGCCCCAAGTCCCTCCCAATGCCTCCCAGTGCTCCCAGTCCTTCCCAATCCATCTCTTATCCCTTTAATCCCCTCCCAGTCCCTCCCAGTACCCCATTATCCCTCTCCCAGTGCTCCCAGTGCTCCCAGTGCTCCCAGTGACCCCGTTATCCCCTCGCAGCTGATGTGTCTCCAGCTGGTGACGGCCCTGGCCGCAGTTGCCGATGCCGCCTGTTCCCTGCTCCCAGTCCCTCCCAATCCTTCCCAATCCATCTCTTACCCCTCTAACCCCCTCCCAGTCCCTGCCAGTGCTCCCAGTGACCCCATTATCCGTGTCCCAGGCCATGTGTCTGCAGCTGGTCACCGCCCTGGCCGCGGTTGCCGGCACCGCCCGTTCCCTGCTGGCCGAGGGCTCCCAGTCCCCCCAGTCCCTCCCAGTGGTCCCAGTCCCTCCAGTGCCTCCCATTCCCTTCTCTTCCCAGTCCTTCCCACTTCCTCCAGTGTCCCTCATTCCCTTCCCAATCCCTCCCAGTGCTCCCAGTGACCCTATTACCCTCTCCCAGTCCCTCCCAGTCCCTCCCAGTGCTCCCAGTTCCCCTGTTTCTCCACCCCAGGTGATGTATCTCCAGCTGGTGATGGTCCTGGCTGCGGTTGTCGGTGCCACCTGTTCCCTGCTGGCCGAGGGCTCCGGGGCGGCCGCGGGCTCCAGGATCCTTCCCTTCACCGCCGGCGGCTTCATCTCCCTGGGCACCGTGTCCGTCATTCCCAAGATCCTGCGGAATTCTGGCTCAGGGCCGGCGCTGCTGCAGCTGCTGGCAGGCATGGCCATGATGCTGCTCATCGCCCACCACGAGTAGGGAGGAATCCCGGGAAAATCCCTCCTTCCCGACCCACTGGATCCCGGTGTTTCTGTGGGAGCATCCCAGTATTCTGGTGGGAGCGTCCCGCCGGGAATGGGATCCGCAATTCCTGGCTTGGGACCCCAAAATCACTCCAGGCCTGGGACAAGATAAGCCAGAGCAGTGTCTCCAGTCCTCCTGGAGCAGACAAGCTCAGCCAAGCCAACCCTGGACACCCGTTGCCAGGCCCAGGAGCACCAGGCCCGGGGTCACCAGGGTACTTTGCCTTTTACCTGTGCCCAGACCAGCACAGCCATCACATTCCCAGCTGGTTATGCTGTTCCTCAGGCCACAGCAGTGTCTGTGGGTGCCCTTGGCAACACAGGAGAAGCACAGGAGCAGTTCCCAGGGCCTGGGGAAGCAAACGGGTTCATGGAGGAGCTGAGCTCTTCTCCTGGGTCCTTCTGCTTCAAGCCCTGCAGAGCCCTGGGGTGCAGCTTTGGCAACTTACCCCTCCTCCTCTGCCTCCTGCCTGCCTCCTGGAAAAAGGCACTCACTGGCATCACAGTGCCTGTGTCTGTCTCCCATCTCATCGAATGCATTAAAGCCCTCCCATGATGGTGGTCTGATGGGAAAAGGAAAACTGATGAGCTCCTTCTGCCCTGGCATCGGGCAGGTGCAGGGTGTTCCCCCTTCCCTCTGTGCCATTTCCAGCTCCTGCTGGAAGCTGAACCCGGGACTCAGGGACCAGGGCAGGGCCAGGACTGCTGGGGCAGGCCCTGGCACAGCACAGCACTTGCACCCCCTGTGTTGTGAGCCAGGCAGAAGGACACCAACCTCAAGGGGATTTGGATCCCCATGGTGAACATATCTCTTATAAATGCCTCATCATTTCTGCAGAGGGGGCACTGGAAGGAGAAACGACCAGCATGCAGAGCCTGTCCCTGCAGGAGAAACACAAGCAGCAAGAGTGAGGCCCTGGTGCTGCTGAGCCCCTGCTGTGCCCGTGGGGGTGACAGAACCACTCCTACTTGGATGCAGTCCCTGTGGAACCAGGCGGTTTTGCAGGCTGGGCACACCAGGGTGTTGAAGGTCTTTCTGTCCTCCACAGGCTCCAAGCAGATGAGGCATTGGGTGCCTGGCTCTGGAGTCGCCTCCACTGCCTGCTCTGGGCTGTGTGCGGGGCAGAAGGCCCTGGGGGGAAAAGGGGTGGGTGAGGAGAGAAGTGCTGGGCCCTTCCCTGGTGGTGGTGAGGAAGGGACAGCAGGTACCTGAATGGTCTGCAGAACTGGGTGACACAGCCTCCCTGCTTGGCACAGGGCAGGTGGAAGCTCAGGTCACAGTTTCTTCTACAGCAGGAAATGGTGGCCCCTCTCTGGCCACAGATGCAGCAGATCTGGAAAGAGCAGAGTAACCCCATCAGCAGCAGCCTCAGGGCCTCCTCCTTCTCCCAGAGCTGCTTGGAAGGGCTGGACTTTCTTGCTTGGGTTTTGGGCTAAGCTCCAGCAAACCCTGCCTGGCACAAATCTCCCTACTCTAGTCAGGGTCTCACCTGCTGAGCCGCCAGGGAGACTACAGCTCGGATCTCCCATGAGGGAAGACACCAGAGTCCTCCTCGATGAACCGGGTGGTCAGGAAAGTTGGTGGCAAAAAACTGCTGGAAAATGACACTCACTGATGAGGAGAGAGTGGCAGGGACTGCCTGTCAAAAAGTGGAGGGAGCCCACAGAGCAACTCACCAGGCAGAACTCGTGGGCACAGAGCCCATGTATGAAGAGTTTTTCCCCACAGATGTCCAGGTCAGCCTCGGATTGCTGACACAGCAGGCATGCTGGAGGGGAGAGAGACAATGGCCCCAGGCATGGCACCTGTGCTGCCCGCCCCGACAGCCCCTCTGCCAGGCTGAGAGGGGGGCACTTTGCTCTCACCTGGCTCCCTCCCTCTGGGGGCCTCCTCCTCCCTGTGTGACATGGTGACTGTCAGCAGGGAGTCCCTGTTCTTGGAACACCGAGGTCTCCTCCAGGTGCTCCTCCACTGTCTGTGCAAAAGAAGCGAGAGGCGTTTGCAACAGAGGGGCAGAGCCCGGGGGGTTAGGGCCCCCCTACTGCCCCTGACTCCTGTCTCTGTCCGCCTTCTCCTCCTTTTTTCCTATCCACTGTAGTCTCGTCGAAATTCTCCTTCACTGTAGTCTGAGAAGGGTGAGGTGACTGTAGCTGCAGCACAGGCCAAGAGCCCCAAGCTCTGAGGCTCTCCCTGGGCAGCGCTGTCCCTCCTCTTCCTTCTCCTCTCGTTGTCAGGTAACACTGACACTGGGCCCGAGCCCAGAGTCCCGTTTTGTGCCCTTGGCCCCACGGGTCACAGTGGCCACTGTGACCTCAGCACCCTGCACCTGAAATACGGGCAGGGATGGCCCCAGCCCCCACCACCCAGTGTGAGGCGGCCCCTTGGCAACCGAGGTTCCGCAGCGGGTCCCGAGCCCTCGGTAACCACAGAGCCGGGGCGGCTGCTGCTGCTGCAGCAAGCGCAGGGTCAAATGCCAGGCCCTGGGGCAGCCACCGAGGACTGTTGGGCAGCCACTCTGCACGAAAAGGGCTGTTCAGGCAGTGCCACTCCAGGGCTCTGGCCCTGGCCAAGGCAAATCTCTGCTCCTGCCCCTGGCACAGGGAACACTGCCAGCACATCAGGGATGCTGATTCCCCAGTAGAGGAGCCTGAGGACTGCAGGAAAGCCGACATCACTCCAGTCTTCAAAAAGAGCAGCAAGAGGGACCCAGGAAATGACAGGCCCAATACGGTCACCTCCATCCCCAGAAAGGGGACAGAACAGCTCATGCTGCATGTCATCTCTAAGCCTGTGGAATAAAAGGAAGGGAAAATCATGCTTGACCAGTCTCCTAGCCTTCTGGGCTGGAACGATTGGCTGGCTAGATGAGGGGAGAGCAGTGCCTGTTGTCTGCCGTGACTTCAGCAAGGCTTTTGACCCTGCCTCCCAGAAGACCCTCACAGGCAGTTCAGGAAGTGTGGCTTAGATGAGTGGACACTAAGGGGGTTGAGACCTGGCTGAATGGCAGAGCTCAGAGGGTTGTGAGCGCGGGGCTCAGTGCTGGGGCCAGCCTTGTTTGACCGGTTGCCCAGTGGCCTGGCAGAAGGGATGGAGAGCACCCTCAGCACGTTTGCTGATGGTATGGGACTGAGAGGAGTGGCTGAGGCACCACAAGGCTCTGCTGCCATCCAGCGAGTCCTGGGCAGGTTCAAGCATTGGGCACAGAGGCACCTAGTAAATAGCAAAAAAATCCGGTAGCTGGGTCTTTGTCTCGCTGCCTGAATTCAGGCTGGCAGGCAGATTTTAAACCAGCACAGGACATAGCTGCCCCTTGTGTAAGTACCACACTGCAGTGCAGATTAGAGCCGTAGAAGGGTAGAAGGCTTGGGGTTGGGAGAGCCCTTTAAAGGCCACCCCTTGCAAATCCCGCAGCCTCGGGGCTTCCACAGGCAGCCCCAGGGCTCTGGGCAGGGCACAGTCCACAGATGTGCCTGGGGGACAAGGCTCCTGTGCTGGAGCCTCTGTGCAGCTGCTGGGAGCCGGATGTTTTTCCCTGAGCTGGTTGGAAGGGATGGGGTTTCTTTCCTGGGGTCTGGGCAGAGCGCAGCTCTGATGTCCTGTCCCACTTGGCAGGTTTGGGGAAAGGTCGATGGGAAATCTCTGGATGGCACATGGGGCAGTTTTTGCCTCCAGGGCAGTGAAGCCCAACCCGTGGCACTCGCCGCTCGCCGTCCTCTCCTGCGCTGCGTTGCCCGGGACCCTCCCTCGCTCGGGCCCACGATCATTTCAGTGCCCAAGTTCGGAGCCCGCGCTCCCCTCAGTGCCAGAATGTTCCCGACGCTTTTCCCGGGCTCTCCCTCGTGCCCGAGCGCCGCCACTCCAGCGCCGACCGCGGCCGTTCCCAAAGTGCCGACCGTGTGCGGGGAGGGCGGGAAGGCTCGGGGCGACTGAGTGCGGGGGCTGCCCCGGGCAGAGCTCCCCCTGCGATCCCAGCGCACTCCCGGCGGGCAGTTTGGAGCCAGGCAGCCATTCCTGCGGGCTCTTGGAGCGGGAAGCGGTCGCCGCTGGGTCACAGCGCACAGATGTGCCTGGGGAAGAGGCTGCCCCGGCAACACTGCCGTGCGCGGGCAGCGGGGGCCGCCCTGAGGGGAACCCCGCCATGGCACCGCCGGGGCCGCCCCGCACGGCCGGGCTGCGGCTGCCCACACCTGAGGGGAACCCCGCCATGGCACCGCCGGGGCGCTCCTGCCCCCGGGCCGCCGGCAGCAGGGACAGGACGGGGCTGCCAACACCCCGCCAGTGCTTCCCTGCCTTCAGTGCATCAAGGCGGTGGCACCGCTGGATTGCAAAACATTCCAAACGTCTCCCTTGCAACACCAAGGGGAAACCACAGAATAGGAAGGAAAGGAAAGCTGTGCCAAAAGCCAAGGGGGATGAAAGGGAAACCTGCGCAAAGATACTGCTAAGCCTTGGGCTTTGCAATTAGCCTCCAATGTCTCAGGTGAAACATTAGGATGAAACAATCTGCTAAACTCTACAACATCCAAAGTACCACTTGCCTAATTTTGCAAATGCGCAAAAATATTTTAAAAAGCAATCCTATACATTTATTGAAGGGATTTGATAAAGGGATTTGATATGTTGCTGACAGAACCAGTTTCACGTGTGTGATGTCCTTGATGCTTCCTGGCTGGGGGTGCATCTCCCAGCACTTGGCGCTGCCACACGACTCCTGTCACGGCAACTTCTAGATTGGCTGCATTAATCTGGGGTCCGACGTTGCTGGCGGGACTGGTTTTGCCTTTGGGATGTCCTCGATGCTTCCTCCCAGTGTCCTCCCAGTGTCACCAGTGGGGTCTACTGTCACCAGTGACCTCCCTCAGTGTCACCAGAGGGGTCTGTGACCATCCCAGTATCACCAGTGACCCTCCTAGTATCACCAGTGTCACCTTTAACCCCTCCCAGTGTCCCTCCCGGGGGTCTCCCCGCCCTAAGTCCCCCCTCACTCCTCCCCTGGGGGTCTCCCCTTCCCTCTCGCCCCCAAAACACCCCAAAACTCCCCCAAATCCCCCCCAAAACACATCCATGACCAGCACCACGATCCCCGACAGTCGCCCCGCCGACCTCCCCAGCATGGCGGCGCCGGAAGTGACCACCGAGACGGAGGCGCGCACGCCGCGCCGCTCTGCCCGCACCAACTCTATGGTCAGTCCTTCAGCCGGAGTTTTTCGGCTTTCCCCGGGTTTTTTCCCCCTTTTCCCTGATTTTTCCCCTCCCGTAAACACCTGAATCCCATAAACACCTGAATCCCCTCGTGGCATCGCCAAGTCCTGGATTTCACCCTCTGGGCTCGTCCAAATGTTTTCATTTTAATCCACCAACCCCATGGTTTGCTACAACCCTGAATAACAATATTAAGGAAAAAACCACGCCCGAAATTCCCAAAACTCTCTCGGAATTCCGCGATCTGCACGTGTGGATCCCACTCCAACCTCTTGGGATGACCCAGACCCCACATCCTGGATTTTGGGAGGGGGGTGAGGCCGTGTTTTTGGTCCCAAATTGTGGGGGGGGGGGGGGGAAGTTGGGAATTGTGGATCCCGTTCCTGAGGGGATGATCCCATGGAAAAACCAGGATGATCCCTTGGGAAAACTGGGATATGGCATGGAAAAAGAGGCCAGAAGGAGGTGTTTGGGGTGAGAATCAGGGAGGATTTGGGGGTTTCAATTTGGGAATTGTGGATCCCATTCCCAAGGGGATGATCCCATAGGAATACCGGGATGATCCCAGATGATCCCATGGGAACACCGGGATCCAGGGGGTCAGGAATGAGAGGTTTTAGGGTGGGATTCAGGGACGATTTGGGGAATTGTGGATCCCATTCCCAAGGGGATGATCCCATGGGAACACTGGGATGATCCCACGGGAAAACTGGGATGATCCCAGATAATCCCAGGGGAACACTGGGATCCAGGGGGTCGGGAATGGGGAATTTTGGGGTGGGATTCAGGGAGGATTTTGGGGTCCCAAGCCAGGAATTGCAGATCCCATTCCCGGCGGGACGATCCCGGGACGCTCCCGCTGGAATACTGGGACACTCCCAGGGGAACACCAGGATCCAGGCAGTCGGGAATGGGAGGCTTTGGGGTGGGATTCAGGGACGATTTGGGGAATTGTGGATCCCATTCCCAAGGGGATGATCCCATGGGAACACTGGGATTATCCCAGACGATTCCATGGGAACACCGGGATCCAGGAGGTTGGGAATGGGGGGCTTTGGGGTGGCAATCAAGGAGGATTTTGGGGTCCCAAGCCAGGAATTGTGGATCCCATTCCCAGCAGGATGCTCCCACTGGAATACTGGGACGCTCCCATGGGAACACCGGGATCCAGAGGGTGGTCCCTCGTGTTTTGGGGGCTCCCTCTCCGGGGTTCTGCCTTTTCCTGGCTGCTGCAGATGCCGGGAATCCCAGGGGTCCCCCCTCTCGGAGCCCCTCTTTCAGGGGCCGGGGGTCCCCGGTCCCCCCACCCCTCTGTGCTCCCCCTCTCCGCGCTTCCCCTCCCGCCCCCCCAGGCTGCCGGGGGTCCCCCAGCTCCGCTGTCGCCCCTCTCTGCTCTCCCCACTCCGGGGGCCCTAAAAAAGGGGCTCGTCGCGTCCCCCCCCGCCGGCACCGGGCTGACAATGGGGGCGGCGGGGCCTGACCCCGCAACACCGACCCCCACCGCGGGGGGGTCCCCGCATCCCCCCGCCCACCTCCCGCCTCTGCCGGGAACCCACCCCGGGATCCCCCCCAGCAAAACCAAACCACCTCCCGGGGACCCCCCGAGCTCCCCCCGAGGGCCATTTGCGGCTCAGCCCCAAACATCCCCCCCAAAAACCCCCCGCACACCCCCCAACCCATCGCAGCCGAGCTCCCCCTCCCCGCCCACTCAGGGGGGCGATGCTCCTCCTCTTCCTCCTCCTTTGCCTCTGCCCGCTCCTCCTCCACCCGCTCCATCCCCCGAGCCAGGAGCTCGCCGGTGAGTTGGGGGGGCCCCGATGGCAAAGGGGCAGAGGGGAAGGAAAAGAGGGGCTGGGACCCCCAGAGTGAGCGAGAGAGGGGGTGGGTCACTGCCAAAGCAGCGGGGGGGCGACGGGCAAAGGGTGGGAGAGGGGAAGAAGGGGAGGTGGGAGAGCGGCAAAGGGCTTCCCGTGGGGGTCCCTTCGTGTCCCCACAGCTCGATCCCTGGAGAGGAGGGACCCCCGGGCCCCAGCGGCTGGTGGGGGCCGGGATGTTTGTTGGGAATTCCCGGCAGGCCGAACAAAGGCCCCGGCCACGCGTCGGGAACTCTTTGATTGTCCCCAAGAGTGGCGGGAGTTCCCCAATTGCCGCCCCCCAAAGGGGGGAGATGGGAGAGGGGGGAAGGCTGGGAGTGTTTTTTGGGGTGAGTGTTGGGGCTGTCGGGGGGCAGAGTGCTGGGGAAGGGGGTTTTGGGGGATGCCAGGGCCGAGGAAAGGGGAGTGCGGGGCTCTGGAGAGGTGGGATGGGGGGTCCGGGGAGATCCCCTGGCCAGGGGTCGGCGGTGTGGGGGAAAGGGAGGTCCTGGGGGTTGGGAGAATGGCCAGAAACCGGGGTTCAGGGGGTCCCCCGTGTTCCAAAGAAAAGGGTCCTGTGGGTTGTGGCAAAGGCAGGCCTGGGGGTGCAGGGGGTAGCAGCGTGAAGGGAAAGCAGGGCCTGGGGGCTGGGAGAGGCGGGCTGGGCGGGCAAGGAGGTTGCAGGGGGGTCTTAGTGCAGAATAAGGGGGTGCCAGGGGGTTCCTGTGGCCAGGAATGGGGGTTTGGGGGTGTCCCAGAGGGAAGGAAAAAGGGGGGCTGTAGAGACTGGGAGAGGGGGCCCAGGGGGTCTCTGGGGTCCTTGTGTCCAGGAAAGGAGGGTGCAGGGGCCTCCAGTGTGAGGGAAAGGGGGTTCAGTGGGTGGGGAGAGCCGGGATGTGCAGGAAGGGCAGTTCAGGGGGTGCCGGCTGTTGAGGAAAGGAGGGGTTGGGGAGTGGGAAAGGCAGGAGTGGGGGTGGAGGGGGTGGCAGGGTGAAGGAGAAGGGAGGGTGTGGGGACTTGGAGAGGTGGGATGGCTGGGAAAGGGGTTGCAGGGGATCCTGGAGCTGAGGAAGGGGGTGAGAGTGCCAGTGTTGGAGAGGAGGTGCAGGAGGGTCCTGATGGGCAGGACTGGGGGTCCAGGGAGTGCCAGGGTGAAGGAAAAGGGAGTCTGGGAGAGGTGGGATGGCTGGGAAAGGGGGTGCAGGGGGTTCTGTAGCTGGGGAAGTGGGTGCAGGGGGTGGTGGTCTGGATAAGGGGGTGCAGGGGGGATCTGGTGTCCAGGAATGAGGCATTCAGGGGGTCCCTGGGACACTCCAGGAGCACCCTGCAGGATAAGGCAGGAGTGGGGAAGTGGGGAGACAGGGAGATTTGGGGCTCAGGGTGGTCCCAGGGTCAAGAAAAGGGAGAAATGGGGAGAGCTGTGAGAACTGGGAAGGGGCTCCAGGGGGCCCCAGGGTCAAGGGAAAGGGGACCTGGGGGTGAGGTGGGGTGGGATGGCCAGGAATGGGGGTCCAGTGGTCTCCAGGGTGAAGGAAATAGGGGGATGGAGGGACTGGGAGAGGTGGGATGGTGAGGAAAGTGGGGGCAGGGGGGTCCTGGAGTCAAAGAAAGAGGGGTGTGGGGTCTGGAAAACTGGGTCTGGCCAGGCAGGGGGGCCCCAGGCGCAGAGGAGCAGGAAGAGGAGGAGGAACAGGCGGTGGGGGCTGCTGAGACCTCCAGAGTGGGGAGAGCAGAGAGGGGCGATCCCGGCACCGCGGGACCCCCGTCAGCCTGGAAGGAGGGTGGAACCTGCAGAGAGGGGAGGGTTGGGAGTGCAGGAACCCTGAACTGGGGCCCTAGAGAGGGGGTACCCTTGGGAGCCCTGGGACACTGAAGTGGGGAGCCCAGAGAAGGGGGAGTGCTGGGACCCCCGTCAGCCCAGCCAGGGGGACCCCAGAGAAAGGGGAGCTCGGAGAAAGGGACCCCTGGGATTTCTGGGACCCACAGCAGCCTGGAGAGGGGGAGACCCCAGAGAGGTGGGATCCCTGAGAGCCCCAGCACCCCAAAGCAAGGATTCAGGGGAGAAGAGACCCCTGGGGCCTCCAAAACCCCCCTCATCCCTAAGCAGGGGGACCCTGGAGAGGGGGGAACTGCAGGACCCCCAGCAACCCAGTGAAGGGGGTCCCCCAGAATACCAAAGTGGGAAGACCCCTGGGATTCCTGGGACCCCCAGCAGCCCAGAGAGGGGGGACCCCCAATACACATGGACCCCCAGCAACCCAAAGAGGGGGGACCCCCAGAACCCCAAAGTGGAGAGACCTGAGAGGGGGAACTCCTGGAAGGGTTTTTTTGGTCCGAACCTTGGAGTTCTGGGGGGACTTTGGCTGAAACTTGGTGTTTAGGAGGTTTTTATGGACACGAGGTGCTCAGTGACTTCTAGAGATGGACTTGGGCAGGAGGAACCCCCAACCCAACGCGCTCAACCCTTGTTTTCCCCCCCCCATCAGGATTTCTCCTTCCCAAAGCTTGGGCAGATGAAGGAGGCTGTGAGGAAGAGGAAGATACCACGGGCCCCCCGGGCAGGTGTGGAGGAAGTCAGTGGCCCTTTGCCCTGTCTTGTCCTGTATCTCCCAGCCCAGCATCGCCCCCGGCTGCAGGACAACCCCGCTGCCGCCGCCGTCCTGCCGGGGCCGGATTTGGGGGGATGTCCTTGGCCTTCCCTCTGGGCCGGAGGCAAATCCCCTCCCTGTCCTTCTTCCTTCCACTCCTTGTTCCTTTTCCTTCCTTCTTCCTGCTCCTTGTTCCTCCCTCTCCTTCTTCCTTATGTTTTTTCCTCTTTCTCCTTCTTCCTTCTCCTTCCTTTCTCTCCTTTCTCCTTTTTCTTTGTTCTGTCTTCTCCTTCCTTTCCATCATTCCTTGTCTCCTTGCTCCTTCCTTCTCTCAGGACCAGCGTGGCCAGCAGGACCAGGGCAATGGTTCTTCCCCTGTACTTGGCACTGTTGAGGCCACACCTCGAGTGCTGTGTCCAGTTCTGGGCCTTCTCCTTCCTTCCTTCTTCTTCCTTCCTTCTTCTTCCTTCCTCTCCTTGTTGCTTTTTCTTCTTGTTCTTTCCCTTCAAATTCCTTCCTCTCCTTTTTCCTTCTCTACCCTCCTTCCTCTCCATCTTCCTTCTCCTCCCCCTTCCCTCTGGTCCGGAGGCAAATCCCCTCCCTGTCCTTCCTTCCTGCCCCAGGCCCCGAGCTGAGGACGGAGGGCACGGAGGACAAATCCCCCCGGCAGACCCTGGTGGGAGAGGCTGTTTTGAAGGGCTCCACAGCACAGGAAGGCAGCGGGGAGGAATAGGCCCGGAGATCCCCCCGGAGGAGGGGCTCCAAAGCCAGCCCAGGGTGCTCTGAGGAGGAAAGACCCAGCCTGTGCCGGGAAGGCGGCCGGAGCTTGAGCCAGAGCTCCAAACTGGTGGTGCAGGAGCGCGTCAGTGCCGTGGAGAAGCCCTACAAGTGCCCCAGCTGTGGGAAGAGCTTCAGCTGCAGCTGCAACCTCCTTGCCCACCAGCGTGTCCACACTGGGGAACGGCCCTACAAGTGTGAGGAATGTGGGAAGACCTTCATCTATGGCTCCCACCTCTTCACCCACCGCCGGGTGCACACGGGGGAACGGCCCTACAAGTGCTTGGAATGCGGGAAGGGCTTCACCGTCAGCTCCCGCCTGATCCGCCACCAGCAGATTCACATTGAGGAACGGGGGCAGCAGCCCTACATATGTGGGGAATGCAAGAAAAGCTTTAGAGACAGCTCCGGCCTCATTGCCCACCAGCGCGTGCACACAGGGGAGAAGCCCTACAAATGTGGGGAATGCACGAAAAGCTTCGCATACAGTTCTCATCTCGTCTCCCACCAGCGCGTGCACACGGGGGAGAAGCCCTACAAGTGCTTGGAATGTGGGAAGAGCTTCCGCGTCAAATCCAACCTGACCCAGCACCAGAAGACCCACACTGGGGAATGGCCCTACCAATGTCTCGAGTGCGGGAAGAGGTCTCGGAGCAGCTCAGATCTCCTCAAGCACCAGCAGACGCACACGGATGAGAGGCCCTTCCGCTGCACTGACTGTGGGAAGGGCTTCAAACGCAACTACACCCTCGTCAACCACCGGCGCATCCACACTGGGGAGAGGCCCTACAAGTGTGGGGAGTGTGGGAAGAGCTTCACCCACAGCTCTGCCTTGACCACACACCAACGGACCCACCAGTAAGGGAAGCCCTATGAGTGCCTTGACTGTGGGAAGAGCTTCATCTGCTGCTCCAACTCCATCACCTGTTGGAGGACACACCTTGGGAACAGGCTTGGTGACCCACATTCCCAGTGACCCACATTGAGAACAGGCTTGGTGACCCACATTCCCAGTGACCCACGTTGGGAAGCCCCCTGGCTGGTGGACTGTGGCAGGATAGTCCCAGCCTGGCCAGACCCAAGGTCCAATCAAGCTCATAATCAAGCTGTCGCACAAGATCAACTGCTGGAGCCGGGGTGTTTTCTCGGTGTTAACTCTGCTCAAACCATCCTGGTTGGTCCAACGTTGAGCACACAGCCTACTGGTTGAAGTCTGAGTTGACAGATAAGCTGAGAACTGGCCTGGAAAGGCGGGCCTGGCACTCAATCACTTTATCCTATAAAAAGTCCAGTCCCCTCTCATGCAGTCAAGTTCTTTCTGACAAAACCCTCCCTGGGGGGTGTGTGGAGATTCCTGTCTTGGCTGGGGATGCCCTCCAAGGTCACTCCTTGAGGCTGAGAGGAAGATCTCCCCACGAGCTTTGGTCTGGGTGAGTTACATCAGATCTCAATAATTATTTCTGTTTTCCAGCTTTAATAGAACTGCTTCAATAAATGCTTTGTTCCAGTGCCCTGTACTGCTTTATGCTATATTAGACTCTACTAGTAGACTTTTAGTGTTTGTATTGTTTCAGTGTTTCTGTTGTGCAGTAAATAGTTCTGATTAAGGTTTTTGTCTGATCAT
The DNA here is from genome assembly GCF_009829145.1 of Chiroxiphia lanceolata. Lineage (NCBI taxonomy): Eukaryota > Metazoa > Chordata > Aves > Passeriformes > Pipridae > Chiroxiphia > Chiroxiphia lanceolata. The sequence continues at coordinate 453,056 of NC_045669.1, forward strand.
TTGTATAAAGTAAATTATTCATTTTATATAAATATTCTGGTTTTGCCATCATGAAAACCTGCAGGACAAAGTGGTTTAAGAGCTCTGTAATTCCTTTAAATTTAAACCATGAACACAGTCCAGGGCTAAGAGAGGATTCAGCCCCACCCAAACCCTTCCCTGGGAAGGAGTTCAGAAAGCCAGGGAGTCCTTCCTGCACCTCCAGACTCTCTGGCAAGACTTTGCTTTTTAAAACTTAGTCTGAGCCTTCCACTCTCCCGTGACGGGGTCTCCACATCCTCCTGGTTCCCCTTGTGTCGTGGTTTGACCCTGGCCAGATGCCAGGGGCCTGTTGAAACCACTCCACTATCCTCCTGTCTGAGTTTAAAGAGACTGGAATGTTTTGCTAAGGAGGATGAGTTATGAAGTAGACCAAACTGGTCTCTCTCAGCAATTGTAAATCCAAAATTAAGAGGCTCCAATCGAGGAAGTATGGAAAAAAGGAAGAGATACCAACCCTTTATTAAAGGATACATGTGTATTGGCAAAACCAGCAAAAGAACACCAAACCAACTAAACAATAATCCTGTACCCAAAAAGTCCCCTTCAAACAAAGGAAACAGTTTGATACTTCCCTGTGCTCTGTCGCAATTCCAATCCCGGTTGGCAGGAGCTGTTGGATCCCTGGAGGGGCGGGGCCTGCAGTGCTCGGTGTTGGCCAGCAGGGGGCGCTGTTGGATCCTTGGAGGGGCGGGGCCTGCAGTGCTCGGTGTTGGCCGGCAGGGGGCGCTGTTGGATCCTTGGAGGGGCGGGGCCTGCAGTGCTCGGTGTTGGCCGGCAGGGGGCGCTGTTGGATCCCTGGAGGGGCGGGGCCTGCAGTGCTCGGTGTTGGCCGGCAGGGGGCGCTGTTGGGCCCCGGATCGCAGGAAAAGCCGAAAATGGAGATTTTCCCCCACCGAGGAGGGGAAGGGGAAAAGGGGAAAGAAGGGCGGTTTCTTTCTCACTAAACTCACGCTGTCTGTGACTGGCTGTGCTCAGGACTCCCCTTTTTTCGTCGGTGAGCACAAAACTCTCCGATGGAATCTGAGCAGATTGGGGCTGGAGACAGAGCAGCGTGCAGGCAAGCCGAGGCTGGAGGGCAGCCAGATGACCAGGTCGAGAGCAAAATGGCCTCAGAGCTTTTTCCAACACACACACACCTTGCCTCTGTTAAGGCAAAAAGTGAAGTGCCACTTTCCAAGGAGAGGAGGGGAGAAAAAAACTCCTCATGTCCCCCCCCAGCCCCAGAGAGAGCTGTCAGGCTGGAATGTAGTTCTGCCAGCCAGCTCCTTTGGGTAGGTAATCACCCAAGGCAGAAAACTGTCCTCCCCATCCAACATCCCTCCCCCACAGGCAGCAGGGGAAAGAAAATTCCCATTCGTATTTTTAGAACAAGTAAACCCGTGACACTGGGGAACAAATCCCCCAATGTATTTCCCCCCATCTCTACACTGTCATCTCCTTTGAACACTAGGCTGGGCAGTGATTCTTACTGTCTTTGGATCTCTGTGAACACAAACGGAGCTGTCCTTGGGGGCTGAATGACTTCAAAGGGTCATAAGTTAACATAGCAGTGAGGACTTGTGCTCCACATCCCAGCAGCTGTGCCACAAGGAACTGTGTTACTGGTACATTTCACTGAATCTGGCACAGTGCTACAGACAGAGCCCATTCATCCTGGGTTTGATCCTACTAATTTTCTTCCCATCAAAACCCCCTTTCCATACTTGTTGGGTTTAACAGCCTTCATAACACCTTGCAAAGCAAAATGACACAAAAGAGCTGGTTAATATTCAAGGATCACTTCCATCAAGCTCCAGAGAGTTTCATCCTAAAAAGCAGGAGGTCAGGCAAAAATTCCAGGAGGCCTGCATGGATGGCTTGACAAGGAGTTTCTTGTTCAAACACAAAAAGGAAGCTTACAGAGAGTGGACGCAAAGAAAGAAAACAGAAATGCTGTCTGTGCATGCAGGGATGAAGTTGGTAAAGCCAAAGCCCAAATGGAACTGAATCAGGCCAGTGATGTCAGAGACAACAGGAAGGACTTCTTTAAGTCTGTAGGTGACAAAAGGAAAAGCAGGGAAAATGTGGGCTCATCCCTCAACAAGATGGGGGAGCTTGTTCCACAGGACAGGAAAAAAGCAGAAATACTGAATGTCTTCTTTGCCTACGTCTTTCCTGGCTTTCCCAACCTTCAGGGATCGGGACAACTGACTCTGGGAAACCCTGTTCCAAAACAGGCCTTGGACTAGAGCACCTTAGTCTTTCCGTGATTATGTGCAGAGGGTGAGCAGTAGTGTGAGAAAAATCTCATTTACTAAATTTAGATAAATGCCAAAAGTTTGCAAAACAAAATGAATGAAACTAAAAGGAAAAATTAATTACAACACGTGCTGGGTGTCCTAGGCATGCAGGATTCCCAGGAACACCTTCCAATTCAAAAGTCCCGCTTTTTAAACATTCTTAAGGTTCAACCCTGTTTACGTCATAGAAGAGGCATTCCCCTCTCCCTGGTTGACTGTGTCGTGCTGGGAGGTGGAGTGTCCAGCAGCACGGCGGCTTCCAGGACCAGCCATGTGGTATAAGGGGTTTCCTCACCAATATTCATTTTACAGTTCCCTATTCCCATCCCCATGTTTCCCTGACACTGGTTCCAGGATGAATCCGGCATCTTACAGCTCCACGATACGCCTTATAGGTAAGGAAAGAAAAACTCCTATGTTAGTGATTTGTTTAATTCATTTGCTTGTAATAAAACCGATTCTTTATTTCCCACACCATCCCTCCCAGAGCCCAGGGAAGGACTGAGGGACCTTGGCTGATTGTCCCTGATCCTCCCCTGCCCCGACACCAAGCTGTGCTCCTTGGGGACGGTGCTTGGACAGCCCCAGTCAGACCCTGTTTCCCGCTGTGCCCCCAAACCACCGGGTGCCCCAGGGGACGTGGGAACACACATGGACACGGGAAGGCACCCGTGGATGTGGGAACACACACACACAGAGAGACACAGAGCATTTGTTTTGCTGCAGGGGTTTATTGATTATTGCAGGGAAATTGCCAGGGCACCCAGGGGATCAGGGGGGTCCTCCAGGGATGATCATCTCCTCATGCCGCTGGAGGGGGACAGGACACGGGTGTCACCACCACTTCCAGTCCTGAAAGACAGAGCCCCAAACCTCACCCCCGGTGTCCACAGGGACATGGGAGGGGCCTTGTCCCCACCCCGTCTGTCTGCAGGGAGCTGGGGCAGGAGAAGGGAATTGGATGCTGAGATCCATGTGGCCCCCAGAGCCCCTGAGCCCGGGATGCTCTGACACCTCCCTGAGCCCCTCCCTGCCCTCCTGCTGACCCTGGGGGTCTGCAGAGCCCCCAGTGCAAGGCAAGGCTTGGGGGCAGCTCTGTCCAGCTGCCCCGGGACACGGAGCAGGGACAGCCCCCTGCGTGTCCCTCTGCTGTCCCCAAACTCTGCCCACTGCAGAGGGCTCAGGGACCCCCCAGGGCCCTGCCAGGCTCCTTTGGGGGGCTGAGGACCCTCCCATATTTCTCACCTGGACATGCAGAGAGGCAGCCGAGCGTCACTGGCGCTGCAGCTCCACCTGGTCAGCCACGGGGGGCTGGGGACAAAGGTAGAGTTAGAGACACACTGGGGTGAACTGAGACACATTGGGATGTACTGGGACACACTGGGCTGGACTGGGACACACTGGACTGGACTGGGACACACTGGAATGTAGTGGGACACACTGAGCTTGAGTGGGACACACTGGACTGGACTGGGACAGACTGGGGTGAACTGGGACACACTGGGATGCAAAGGAAGGGTCATGACCATGAAACGGGACAGTCTGGGCCCAGCAGAACTTTGGGTACCCACCTCAGACCTCTTCACTCGATTGGAATGTATGCTTCCCTGTAGAGAGAGTGTGAGGTGTCACTGGTCACTGGGGTGTTCCCAGGCACAGGAGGGATGGGGGGGGCTACATTTCCCCCCATTTCCCACACTGGGGACATCTCAACTCCAGGACTTACCTCAGCACATCCACCTCCCATTATTGCCCCGAGTGGCTGGGGAAGGAGAGCAAAGGTTTAAGCAGAATTGGCCCCTGTGGGGCTGGGGGAGGGACACGGGTGTCCCCAGACCCCCCAGACCATGGTTGGCCCCGGTCTGAGGGGGAAAATCCCTTCTGCTCCCCCAGCCCCACTGCACCCAGTTTCCCCCGGGATCCCTGTTGCTGCAGGGCCCAGGGTGGGGATGGAGACAAGGAGAGCCAGGGGAATTCAGGGCCTGCAGGGAGGGTAGAGGGGGAGGAGGGGACCCAAAGAGGGTGAAGTGGGGGGAATTGGGGATCCCAGAGGATGGGAATTGGGGTGTGGAAGGGATGGGACTGTGGGGGATGCGGGTGAGGAGGAAGGGATTCCAGTGGAGGGGACCCAGGGAATGAAGCAGGGCAGGGGTGGGGACAGGAGAAATGGGGAAGGGGAGAAAACTGGAAGGGACTGGGAGGGGGTTTGGGACTGAGGGGTCAAGGAAGGGGATTTCTGGACACGAGTGTCGTGGGCAATTTGAAAGGGAAAGGATTAGAGGAGAAAGAAGGGAAGAAATGGTGTGGGAATGATGCCCTGTGTGTGTGTGGTGGGGTGGACTGGGGTGTGTGGGAATAGAGTGGGGGCCCTGAGGAAGGGGCCTCCCCGGTGCACACTGGGGTGGACTGGGGAGCACTGGGATGCCCTGGAGGGTGGTGGCCACCAGAGGGGAAGGTCTGGGCCCAGCACAAGCCCTGGTACTCACGCTGGTGATGTCTCCCTGTAGAGAGACAAGGAGACGTCACTGGTCACTGGGGTGCCCCCAGTGCCAGGAAAGGATGGGGGGCCCAAAGTGCCCCCGACTTCTCACACTGGGTGCCCCCAACTCCTGGACTTACCTTCCCGCAGCCAGCGCCGCTGGCATCAAAGGGCTGCAGGAGGAGAGCAAAGGCTTGGTTAGGATTGGCCTTGTGGGGCTGGAGAAAAGGCCCTGGGAATGGGCCATGGCAGGGCATATCCCAGTTGGTGCCACTTCAGCCTGGCCAGGCCTTGTCCCACTTGAGCCCAGTGTGGAGCTTGGGCCTGTTTGTCCTCCTTGGACTCCAGTGGGGCTCGGCCCAGTTCTGCCCAGTTTGGGTTGGGCCTTTGCCTTGGCTGGGAAAGAGAGGAGATGGTGGGGAGATGCCCCAGGGGTCCAAGAGGATGGGATGGGGAGCCCCAAAAAGGTGGGATTTGGGGTCAGAAAGAGCAGGAAACGGTGGGACTGTGCCAGGACAGAGCCGGGTGCAAGCATCCCGTGTGGAAGCGGAGCTGCAGCAGCAGGAGTTGAATTGTGGGAAGGGGAAGGAGAGAGGGAATTGTGGCCAGAAGAAAGTGGCCTGGTCCAGGGTTGGGGGTGCTGGGGAGTGCTGGTGGAGCCCCTGGATTGGGAAGGGGCCCATCCTGAGCCCATGGCCGTGGCATGGGGGCCTCACCTTGGCATCTGCCGGGGGGCTCAGCAGGATGGTGAAGAGCAGGGCCACGCTGAGCACAGCGACCTTCATCTTCCTCTGGGCCTGGGCAGCGCTGGCTGAGGCTGCACAAGGGCAGGAGCACATTTATCCCTGCCGGGACTCCTCCCTGCCCCCTCCCCGAGAGCCCCCGGGGCAAAGCCCGGCTGGGCACAGCCCCCAGCCCTGGCCACAAGCCCAGCCCTGGCACAGAGTCCATCCCGCCTGCAGCACCAATCCAGTCACCTTCCCCGGCATCCCTCCAGCTTCCTGCAGGGGCAGCTGCCCCTGGAAGGGCCCAGGCACCTGCGGGTGTCAAGGGGGTGGGCAGGGAGCTGAAAGCAGCTGCATACCCTGTGGGGACAATCCCACAACAACACAGTCCATCCTCCAACAGCCCCCAAAGCCTGATCCCCCCATGTCCTCCTGCCCATCCCTTCCCAGAGCTTTCCCTCTGGGACACCCCAGAGCTCAGCCCAGCCCCAAACCCGGCGTGTCTGAGCACAATTGTCCCTGTTCCCACTCCAACCCCTTGACTGAACGCAGGGCTGGCACTGACCCCCTTCTTGGGGCACCAGGACCCCGGGATCAGGGAAACAGGGAGCTGGGAGATAAAGGGGCTGACGGGCAATGGGCACAGTCGGGTGACTGGGATCTCCAGTCTGGGCAGGCACTGGGGGGAGCACTGGGCAATGCTGGCCCTGGCACACAAGGGCTGGGCCCAGGGAAGTGCTGAGGTGGTGGCAGTGCCCGGCTCCAGCCCATTTGCGGGCACTGCAGCCCCCAAGTGGTGCAGGTCCAGCCACGCCCTCCCCGAGCAGAGCCCAGAGGGGCAGATGCCCTTTGCTGGCCCTGCCCCTGTCCCAGCTGGGCACACCGTGTCCTCCCGCATCAGCCGGGCCCCGCTCTGCTGAGCTGGCCCAGGCAGGGGGGGCCAGGGACTGGCAGCCCAGCAGGGCTCTGGCTCCACACTGGGCTGGCCCTGGGACACAGCTGCCCCAGTGCCCCTGTCCCCAGGGATGACCCTGCCCTGCCCTGGGCCCAGCGCTGGCCCTCAGCAGGATGGCACCTTCCCGTCCCACTCTCCCTCCCTCCCCACCTGCCTCAGAGGCCCCTCTGTGCTGGGACCCCCGTGGGCAGAGATCAAGGACAGGCACTGAGCGGGGGCTCCCGGCACCTGACACAGCCTCAATTCTCCACTCACCTTTGGCCACATTTCCGCAACACTTTCCATCCTTACGGGCCCCTGACCAGACACAAGAGACCATTGTGGGGAAGCTGGGAAAACATCTCAGCTGAATGACTTGACTCTTTGCCTTGGATTTTCCCCAGGAGCTGGCAGTGACCTGGAAGATTTTCCTTTGGCCCCTTTCTGCTTTGTACCTCGTTTGTTGGATAATTGAGGAACGTTGACTGAGGAGGAGCCCAGGGGAGGTGAAACCGCTCAAGAAGGAGGCATTTACAACCCCTGCAACCCAAGGGGCTGTGATTGCCTCCACCAAAGGGAAGGAAGAAGGGATGGAGGGCACCCTGAGCCCGTGACACTGACTTGAGTGGGGCAGGTGACACACCTGAGGGACGGGATGACATCCAGGGGGACTTGGACAAGTCAGAGAAATGCTCCCACAGTGTCAAAAGATACATAAGGCTAAAAGTTAACATAGAATAGGAATTAGAGAGAAAACCAGTTACTGCTTCCCGGACAGCAATGAGACTCCACCTGTCGCTTCCCAGCTGGGATAAGGTCATGATGACCCACAAAACTCCCCAGGCACCCAGAAACAATTGTAGAATATCTCAGGAGAAACACTCAAATTCTTCCAAAACTTAAAAAAGAGCATAAAAGAGATTTGGAAATGGGGAAAGAATTGGAGGGAGATTTCCATTGAAACTGCTGGGATCAACAGAAGGGTTGAACCTGCCTTCCTCCCCCTCAGGGACACCTGTGCTGGGTGGGAAGTGTCAGCTCTCCATCATATCTCTCCTGTGACATCACATCCTCCACTGTGACATCACATCCGTGCTGTGACATCACAACCTCCTCTGTGGCATCATATCCTCCTCTATGACATCGCATCCTCCTCTGTAACATCACATCCTTCCGGTGACATCACAGCTCCTCTATGACGTCACATCCGTTGTATGACATCATATCTCTCCTATGACATCACATCCTCCACTGTGACATCACAACCTCCTCTGTGGCATAACATGCATGATATGACATCAAAACCTTCTCTGTGACATCGCATATGTCCTTTGTCATCACATCCTCTTCTGTGACATCACAGCTCCTATATGTTGTCACATCTGTCATTTGACATCACATCTTTCCTGTGACATCACATCTTTCCTGTGACATCACATCTTTCCTGTGACATCACCTCCTCTTCTGTGTGATGCTGTGGAATGTTGGTGCTAAAGAAATAACTCCAGAGCAGTTAATTAGGGGTGAGATAAGGAAAGGGTTTAATTGTGCCAAGGCAATGGATGTTAAAAGACACGCGCCGCTGTGCTCCAGATGGTCCATTTTATAATATTGTCTGTCCAATCCCAAGTGTGTCCACCCCGTAGCCTTTCCTCTGGTCCACCCCGGGTCCACCCCCTGAGAATTGAGTCTGGGGTGTATTTTGGGACCACCTCTTCATCAGTCTCATCATCTTCAGAGCACAGAGAGTATATAGTCACCTAGTTCTTGACTCTCTTTTGTTGTTCAGGCCCTGATATGGGTGTTCTCTAAACAACCTAGGCCTTGCCTTGACAAGAGACTAAATATTGCCACTGAATTCAGGGGTAGATTTGATATAGGGAGCATAGAATGAGGTAAGAGGGTTAAGGAATGTGTAAACTACTTGTAATACAGGGAAAGGGAGTGAGGGATGCTGCTTTTAAAATCTACTTCTACTACTTATAAAACTTATAAAGCTTATAAAAATTAGAAAAATAAAACCTAAAGAGGGGCTTAAGACATCAGTTACATCACATCATTCCTCTGCCATCACATCCTCCTCTGTGACATCACATCCCTCATATGACATCATATCTCTGGGCCCAGCGCTGTCCCTCAGCAGGATGGCACCTTCCCACCCCACTCTCCCTCCCTCCCCACCCGCCTCAGAGGCCCCTCTGTGCTGGGACCCCCATGGGCAGAGATCAAGGACAGGCACTGAGCGGGGGCTCCCGGCACCTGACACAGCCTCAATTCTCCACTCACCTTTGGCCACATTTCCACAACACCTTCCATCCTTACGGGCCCCTGACCAGACACAAGAGACCATTGTGGGACAGCTGGGAAAACATCTCAGCTGAATGACTTGACTATTTGCCTTGGAATTTCCCGAAGAGTTGGCAGCGACCTGGAAGATTTTCCTTTGGCCCCTTTCTGCTTCGTGCCTCATTTGTTGGATAATTGAGGAACGTTGACTGAGGAGGGGCCCAGGGGAGGTGAAGTCCCTCAGGGGGAGCATTTACAGCCCCTGCACCCCAAGGGGCTGTGATTGCCTCCACCACAGGGAATTCCATCTCATCCTGGGCACCTCCTCCACTGGGAGTTTGCAAGATCTTTCTCAAAGCCATTCCTGTCCTTCCCTCTCTGCAGGAGACACCTCCAGAGGTTGAGGACTGCTGCCCCCTTCCCAATCCCGCTGTCCGTGCCCTTATCCCCAGCAAGGAATTCCCAACTGGACTCCACACCCTCCAATTCCTCACTCCTGGCCCCAGTATCCGGCATCTTCCTTAATGATGGAGGCCAATGGATGGAGGGCACCCTGAGCCCGTGACACTGAGCTGAGCGGGGCAGGTGACACACCTGAGGGACAGGATGGCATCCAGGGGGACCTGGACAAGCCAGAGAAATGGTCCCAGGGTGTGGAGACAGAGATAAGGCTAAAAGTTAACATAGAAGAGGAATTAGAGAGGAAAACCAGCTCCTGCTTCCCGGACAGCAAAGAGACTCCAACTGTCGCTTCCCAGCTGGGATAAGGTCACGATGCCTCACAAAGCTCTCCAGGCAGTCAGAAACAATTGTAGCACTTTTCAGTAGAAACCCTCAAACTCCTCCTAAATTTAAAGAAAGAGCATAAAAGAGAGTTGGAAATGGGGAAAGAGTTGGAGGGAGATTTCCACTGAACCTGCCTTCCTCCCCCTCAGGGACGCCTGTGCTGGGTGGGAAGTGTCAGCTCTGCGTGTTAGTCACTGCTTGGAAGGACTAGAGCTGGCTTTTGCTTCCTAATGTATTTGTGGATTGGTTTGGTTTAGAGGTTGTGCTTTGCTTTGCTTTAACAACAATTCTGACATTGTTTGAAGTGTGTTTTTGCAACCAGACCCTGTCCCTGACAACCACGAACCTTTAACCTGTGCCAATTTGTATTAATAAAAAGTGTTATTCCTCAGATTGTTGGAGGGAGTCCTTTATAAAGGTGCTGCCAGTTTTGTCCATGCCGGAGTAACTGGTGGAAATATCCACTGAGGGGTTTTCCTTTGGCTGTGACGTGTCAGAGCCCAAAAAGGGCCCTGGAATTCCCCCCACCTCATTGTGGATCTGTTTGGTAGAGGGTTCCTGGGTGGAATATGGGACAGACTAGATGGGACTGACAGGGTTTTGTTTTTCCCTGGGGCACCACCAGACAAACAAATCTCCAAGAGTCGGGTGAATTCCCCTTCCCCCCGTTTCCCGGCACACACGGGAATCTGCTGAGGTTGGACAAGACCAAGGTGGTGCAGCCGGGTCAGGGCAACCCCCGGGATCGGTGCAGGCTGGGGGAGGAAGGGATGGAAGTCCCTGCTGGGAGAGGGCTCTGGAGGTGCTGGTGGGTGACAAATGGGACACGAGCCAGCCCAGAAACCCCCCGTGTGCGGGGCTCATCCCGGGGGCAGGGGAGGAGGGGAATGTGCCCCTCTGCTGCCCTCAGGTGAGACCCCACCTGCAGTGCTGCCTCCAGCTTGGGGGGGCCCAGATCAGGAGGAATGGACCTGTTGGAGTGGATCCAGAGGAGGCCACAAAGATGCTCTGAGGGCTGGAGCCCCTCTGCTCTGGGGACAGGATGGGATAGTTGGGATTGTTCAACCTGGAGAAGAAAAGGCACCAGAGAGGCCTTAGAGCCCCTTCCAGTGCCTCAAGGGGCTCCCAGAGTGCTGCCGAGGGATTTTGGACACCTGTAGTGATGGGAGAAGGGGGAATGGCTTCCCACTGACAGAGGGCAGGCTTAGGGGGATATTGGGAAGAAAGTTTTCCCTGTGAGGGGGGAGGCCCTGGCACAGGTTGCCCTGAGAAGTTGTGGCTGCCCCTGGATCCCTGGAAGTGTCCAAGGCCAGGATGGACGGGGTTTGGAGCAACCTGGTCTAGTGGAAGGTGTCCCTGCCCATGGCAGGGGGTGGCACGGGATGAGTTTTAAGGTCCCTTTCCACCCAAACCAACCCATGATTCGATGAATCTGTGCTGAGACAAGTCCCTGTTGTGGGCAGTGACTGTCAACCAGTCCATTATCCCAGTCAAAACCAGGACAACAGGACAGAGACCTCCTGCTGAGTCTGGTCCTGCCCCCCCCTCGTGCAGCTACTGAAGGACTCTGGGAAGCCGTGGGCACCAGGAACTTGGGAAGGGGGACATAATTGTGGGGAGAACAGGGCCCCCTTTTCTCCTCCCCTTTCTCTCTGTGAGTCACCACAACACCTCCCTGCGGATCACGGCCTGAGGAGAACGGTCAGGCCCCAAATCCATTTGGAACCAGAGGGTGGGAAAAATCCCACAGGAGGGACTGCAGGAAAAAGAGGAATTTCCCCAGGTGCTCCCAGCCCTGCTCAGGGGGAAGGAAGGAGACAGTCCAGGTGGGATCAGCTGCACCTCAGGCACCCTACTCATGTCTCTTTTCCATCTCTCTCTCAAACACCAAACTGGGGACATTTCCCTCTTCCAGTGAGCTGCTGCTCCCAGAATTTGGATGGTCCAGAGTAGGATCATTGGTGTTGACGGGCTGTAAATGCCTCCTTCTTGAGCGACTTCACCTCCCCTGGGCCCCTCCTCAGTCAACGTTCCTCAGTTATCCAACAAACGAGACACGAAGTAGAAAGGGGCCAAAGGAAAATCTTCCAGGTCACTGCCGGCTCCTGGGGAAAATCCAAGGCAAAGAGTCAAGTCATTGACCTGAGATGTTTTCCCAGCTTCCCCACAATGGTCTCTTGTGTCTGGTCAGGGGCCCGTAAGGATGGAAGGTGTTGTGGAAATGTGACCAAAGGTGAGTGGAGAATTGAGGCTGTGTCAGGTGCCGGGAGCCCCCGCTCAGTGCCTGTCCTTGATCTCTGCCCACGGGGGTCCCAGCACAGAGGGGCCTCTGAGGCAGGTGGGGAGGGAGGGAGAGTGGGGCGGGAAGGTGCCATCCTGCTGAGGGACAGCGCTGGGCCCAGAGATAAGATGTCATATGAGGGATGTGATGTCGCTGAGGAGGATGTGATGGCAGAGGAATGATGTGATGTAACTGATGCCTTAAGCCCCTCTTTAGGTTTTATTTTTCTAATTTTTATAAGCTTTATAAGTTTTATAAGTAGTAGAAGTAGATTTTAAAAGCAGCATCCCTCACTCCCTTTCCCTGTATTACAAGTAGTTTACACATTCCTTAACCCTCTTACCTCATTCTATGCTCCCTATATCAAATCTACCCCTGAATTCAGTGGCAATGTTTAGTCTCTTGTCAAGGCAAGGCCTAGGCTGTTTAGAGAACAGTCATATCAGGGCCTGAACAACAAAAGAGAGTCAAGAACTAGGTGACTATATACCCTCTGTGCTCTGAAGATGATGAGACTGTTGAAGAGGTGGTCCCAAAATACACCCCAGACTCAATTCTCAGGGGGTGGACCCGGGGTGGACCAGAGGAAAGGCTACGGGGTGGACACACTTGGGATTGGACAGACAATATTATAAAATGGACCATCTGGAGCACAGCGGCGCGTGTCTTTTAACATCCATTGCCTTGGCACAATTAAACCCTTTCCTTATCTCACCCCTAATTAACTGCTCTGGAGTTATTTCTTTAGCACCAACATTCCACAGCATCACACAGAAGAGGAGGTGATGTCACAGGAAAGATGTGATGTCATAGGAAAGATGTGATGTCAAATGACAGATGTGAAAACATAGAGGAGGTGTGATGTCACAGGAGAGATATGATGTCATATGATGGATGGGACATCATATAGGAACTGTGATGTCACAGAAGAGGATGTGATGTCACAGGACATATGCGATGTCACAGTGGAGGATGTGATGTCATAGGAGAGATGTGGTGTCACAGAAGAGGATGTGATGTCAGAGGAAGGATCTGATGTCACAGAGGAAGTTTTGATGTCATATCATGGATGTTATGCCACAGAGGAGGATGTGATGTCACAGGGGAGGATGTGATGTCATAGGAGAGATATGAGGTCCTACGATGGATGCGACGTCGTACAGGAACCATGATGTCACCGGAAGGATGTGATGTCACAGAGGAGGATGCGATGTCATAGGAGAGATATGATGTCCTACAATGCATGCGACGTCATAGAGGAACTGTGATGTCACTGGAAGGATGTGATGTCACAGAGGAGGATGCGACATCATAGAGGAGGATCTGATGTCACAGAGGAGGTTGTGATGTCACATTGGAGGATGTGACATCACAGGAGAGATATGATGTCATCTGATGGATACGACATCATATTCTGTGACGTCACATCCTCCACTGTGGCATCATAGAGGACATCATAGAGGAGCTGTAATATCACAGAGAGGATATGATTTCACTGAGGAAGGATGAGATGCCACGTGGGAGGATGTGATGTCACAGAAAGGATGTGATGTCACAGTTGAGGATTGTACATTGAACAATGGATGTGATGTCACAGAGCAGGATGCAATGTCACAGTAAGGATGTGATGTCATAGAGGAAGGTGTGACGTTACAGGAGAGATATGATGTCATATGATGGATAGGACTTCATAGAGGAGCTGTGATGTCACAGGGAGGATGTGATATCACAGAGGTAGGATGAGATGTCACGAGGGATGTCGGAGTAACTCACAGAAATATCCACTGAGGGATTTTCCTTTGGCTGTGACAGTGCCTGAAAAAGGGCCCTGGAATTCCCCCCACCTGGGGGATCTGTTTGGTGGAGGGTTCCTGGGCGGAATATGGGACAGACTAGATGGGACTGACAGGGTTTTGTTTTTCCCTGGGGCACCACCAGACAAACAAATCTCCAAGAGTCGGGTGAATTCCCCTTCCCCCCGTTTCCCAGCACACACAGGAATCTGCTGAGGTTGGACAAGACCAAGGTGGTGCAGCCGGGTCAGGGCAACCCCCGGGATCGGTGCAGGCTGGGGGAGGAAGGGATGGAAGTCCCTGCTGGGAGAGGGCTCTGGGGGTGCTGGTGGGTGACAAATGGGACATGAGCCAGCCCGGAAACCCCCCGTGTGCGGGGCTCATCCCGGGGGCAGGGGAGGAGGGGAATGTGCCCCTCTGCTGCCCTCAGGTGAGACCCCACCTGCAGTGCTGCCTCCAGCTCTGGGGGCCCAGATCAGGAGGAATGGACCTGTTGGAGTGGATCCAGAGGAGGCCACAAAGGTGCTCTGAGGGCTGGAGCCCCTCTGCTCTGGGACAATTGGGATTGTTCAACCTGGAGAAGAGAAGGCACCAGAGAGGCCTTAGAGCCCCTTCCAGTGCCTCGAGGGGCTCCCAGAGAGCTGCCGAGGGATTTTGGACACCTGTAGTGATGGGAGAAGGGGGAATGGCTTCCCACTGACAGAGGGCAGACTTAGGGGGATATTGGGAAGAAAGTTTTCCCTGTGAGGGGGGAGGCCCTGGCACAGGTTGCCCTGAGAAGTTGTGGCTGCCCCTGGATCCCTGGAAGTGTCCAAGGCCAGGATGGACGGGGTTTGGAGCAACCTGGTCTAGTGGAAGGTGTCCCTGCCCATGGCAGGGGGTGGCACGGGATGAACTTTAAGGTCCCTTCCCACCCAAACCAGTCCATGATTCCATGATTCTGTGCTGAGACAAGTCCCTGTTGTGGGCAGTGACTGTCAACCAGTCCATTATCCCAGTCAAAACCAGGACAACAGGACAGAGACCTCCTGCTGAGTTTCGTTCCCTCCAACCTCGTGTAGCTTTTGAGGGACTCTGGCAGGATGTCACAGAGGAGGATGTGATGTCACAGGAAGGATGTGATGCCACAAAGGAGGATATGATGTCACAGGGATGATGTGACGTCAGAGAAAAGGATGAGATGTCACAGAGAGGATGTGAAGTCACAGAGGAGGATGTGATGTCATAGAGGATGGATGTGATCTCACAAGATGAATGTGATGTCACTTGAAGGATGTGATGTCTCAGAAGAGGATGTGATGTCACAGAGGAGGATGTGATGTCAGAGAGGAGGATGTGATGTCACAGATGAGGATTTGATGTCACAGAGGAGAATGTGATGTCACAACAAGAATGTGAAGGATGTGATGTCACAGGGAGCATATGAAGGATGTGATGTCAAAGGGGAGAACATGATGTCCCAGTGGAGGATGTGATGTCACAGAGGAGGATGTGATGTCGCAGGCACAGTGTGTTGTCAGAGAGGAGGATGTGATGTCACAGATGATGATTTGATGTCACAGGAAGGATGTGAAGGATGTGATGTCACAGAGGAGGATGTGAGCACAGCAGACATGGGATGTCATATGTCAGAGGTTACGTCATTTAGGACCCTTGATGTCACAAGAGCAGCTGTGATGTCTTGGGGAGGATGTGACATCACATCCGAGATGTGATGTCACAGGAAGAATGTGATGTCATAGAGGAAGATGTGATGTCACTTTGATGATGTGATGTCATAGGAAGGATGTGAATGATGTGATGTCAGAGAAGAGGATGTGATGTCACGGGGAGGAGGTGACGTCACAGAGGAGGATGTGATGTTGCAGGAAGGATGTGAAGTCAAAGGGAGGATTTGAAGGATGTGATGTCACAGGGGAGAACGTGATGTCACAGTGGAGGATGTGATGTCACAGAAAGGATGTGAAGGATGTGATGTCACAGGAAGGATGTCATAAAACAGATGTTACATCATTGGGGACCCTTGATGTCACAGAGAGGACGTGACGTCACAGAGGAGGATGTGATGTCACAGCAAGTATGTGAATTATGAGATGTCACAGAGGAGGATGTGATGTCGCAGGAAGGTTGTGAAGGATGTGATGTCACAGAGAAAGACGTGATGTCAAAGGGGAACTGGGATGTCATAGCAGATATATGTTGTCACAGGGACAATGTGATGTCACAGGAAGTATGTGATGTTGCAGAGGAGGATGTGATGGTGCAGGAAGGTTGTCAAGGATGTGATGTCACACCAGAGGATGTGATGTCGCCGGAAGGATGTTAAAGATGTGATGTCACAGGGGAGCTGGGACGTCATAGGAGATATATGTGATGTCACAGAAAGTATGTGATGTCACAGGAGGATGTGTAGTCATGGGGAGGATGTGATATCCCAGGGAGGATGTGATGTCACAGAGGAGAATGTGATGTCACAGGAAGAATGTGAAGGATGTCGTCATAAAGGAGGAGGTGATATCACAGGAAGGATGAGATGTCACGGGGAGAACGTGAAGTCACAGGGGAGGATGTGATGTCACTGGAACGATGTGATGTCCCAGAGGAGGATGTTATGTCACTGTGTTGCCCGTAACAAAAACACAAACCAACAGAGTGCCGGTTTATGGGTGCTTTATTTTAGGGCCCGGGAACCTGAGGACTAGCGTCCCAAGTCAGGATTCCAAAGACCCTCATTTTCAGTTCAGCTTTTATACCTTTACACAAACAAGTTTACATGCAGTTTCTACATGAAAGCAGTTGCACTTAGTTACACACACAAACTCATATTTCATACTGATAACAATTGGTAATCATCTACTTTTAATCATAAATCTGTTTAAGTTGTCCTACTCCATAGAAACCCCATAGAAACTGTTCAGCAGACCCTTACTGTATCTAAGGTAACAAATCATTATATACATGCTTGGCTAAATCTTTTTGATTATTGTTCCTACCTCTTCAGTACATTCCATTCTCTCGAACAAGGCTGCTAACCTACTACTTTGGAGTGCTGCTCTCTAGGCCTACTCTCCTACTAAGCCTTAGCCATTCTACTACTAAATTTGAATCATTCTGCAACATGTCCCCCCTTTTGAGCATTCTTCAGGCTTTTCCTGCAAGGATGCTCAAATGTAGCAATCTTCAGGCTGCAGTTTCTTGATGAACAGGAGGTGATCCATCTTGCGGTGAGATTACTTCTTTTCTTGTTATGACTTTCATGATGCGTCTCGTATGTTGACCTTCTTTTACAATCATTCCTAAAAGACACTTATAAACAATCATGGCTATGACAATAATTATTACAATCAATATTCCGTACTGGATAACAGAAGATATCCATCCTGACACATGAAGACCTAGGGAGCTGAATAATTCTCCTATCCAATTGTGTTCTGCTTCCTTTTGTAATTCATAAACATTTTCGTCAATTTGTTCTAATTGACTAATATCTTTCTCTACTTCTTGAGTGACATTTGGGATGTGCATGCAACAATGGTCGTCCTTTGCACGCAGGTATCCACAGACTCCGTGTTCCTTTAATAGGATTAAATCTAAAGCCATTCAATTCTGTACTGTCATCCTAGTGGTGGCTTGTAATTGTAAATTTAGATCTTTAAATCCTTTCTTAGTGACCGCTGCTAACCTTTCAGTTTGTCCCATTAATTTAAACAACATCTCTCTGTTTCGGTATGTTGAGATTGGTGCAAACAAAGATTCTAATACCCATCCAAATTTAACTCCTGCTGATGGTTCATGCCAATCTCCCAACCTCAAGTCATCAATGTCCTTACTAATTTCTCTTTTTCCCCGTGGTTGTATTTCTACTGATGTTAACTTATCCTGTTTCCAGAATGGACAGAGAGTAGGTATCCCTAGTGTGACAGGCACAACAGGACCATCTATTGGCATGTGGGTGGTCCACTGGCCATGCCCCATTACCCACACTAAATTTCCTGGACTCCTAACGGTGGTGGTACGACAATCAATGTTTCTCACAGATCCTTTAATAGTATGATTATATCCTCGACATTCACATCCTAACTGCAAGAGTGTTTTGACTGGTATCAAGCCTATTTCATCGTCTGGGGTATCGCATGTGTATATTCGAATACAATTCCAATTCTCCTTTGTACGTGTTTCTGTCCTCCAATTATGATTTCCTCTATTACCTGCAGAATAAGTTTGATTCTTTTTCCTTTTCCAGTGAATACACCACTGTACTTTTCCAATATAACTATAAGTCTCTAGTAGGTTGGGTCCCCAAATCATTTGCCACTCCTCCATAGTTGTAGAGCTAGTAATATTTTGACATACTTCTTCTTGTTTTTCTCGTTTTATTTGAACTGGAACTTTAGAACAGGGGTATGTTACCGAATCTGTAACTAAACAAGATCCCTTTAATTGGCCAATGTCTTCGCCTGTTACCCATGTCCCAACTACTACCCATCGGAGAAATCCGGGCATCTGTTCACATTGTTTTTTGGTCATTTTGTCTTTTAATAAACATGCATCTGTCATTTCATTCCATGTTTTGGTTACAAATCTGCAATTCCATGTAGTATTCTTAAACACTTTAGGAATTTCTGGCACTGGAATTATTCCCCATGGGATTGGGTCTCCTGCAGCATAAGGCATAGGGAGACATGCAGTGATTTTTGTGACATTCTGCACTTTCCCAAAATCACGAATTAGGTCTACGACTAGGTTTTCTTGTTCTACTTCTCGATCTGGAATCTGCAGGTTACTTACTTGCCGGGTTGTTCTTTCAGTCTTTATGTAGACGACAGTAATTCCAGTATCCCACCAGTCATCTCTATTTATCCAGCAAGTATATTGGCCCTCATCTTCTCCTCTTCGTATTTCTTTGATTTTCAAAACTATTGCATCTGCCCTCTTTTCAATCTGATGTCTCTTCCCGACTTTCAAGTTCTGTCCCTTAAACCACCACCCATATTCAGAATACTGTCCTTCTGAAATTTTGCAACTTAAAGTCAGATCGCTTCCTTCCTGGGCCGGGTAAACACTGTATTCTGGTCTAACTCTTACTCCTTGATGTGGTACAGCCACTGCTGTCCTTATCCCGTAATCTTTTTCTTTTCCACATGAGACCACACAAAGAAATGTACCCTCTGTTTTTCCTACTCTGGGATCAGAAATATTCAGCCACCCTTTACCTTCCTTACTATTAGACCACCAGCTAACTCCTTGATTTTGTGATTCCCAAGATTGATTTGTCATATTCAATTTCCACCACTTTACTTTAACTGATTTCTGACAATTATCAAATTGGAAGGCACAATTGATTTTTAAGGGAGGACCATCCCACATGTCAAATTGTTTCCTAGTGGGCATAACTCGCACTTTGGTCACCGTTTTCTGGGTCGTGTTTATTGTCCGTATTTCTATATGTTCATAATCAAAACTTTCCCAAATCCAAACTACACACATATATGTTCCTTCCATAGCTTTAGACACTTTGGGTACCTGCAGGACGGTATAACCTTTTTGTTGTGTCGCATCCCAGACTGTCGTCACTCCTTCTGTCATGGCTCGATCTTGATCTCTCCATCTCCATTTGACTCTAACATCTCTTAATTCAGCTCCCTGGTCATCAGAAAACAGACAGGTTAAATTCACATCAGTGTACTCTGGTACAAATAAATAAGGATCTGGGGTCTCAATTCTCACGGTGGTCTCTGCTAAACTCATCAACCCCAGGAATACTACGATCCTCAATGGTTGGCTCGAAATACCATTCTTGTAGGTGAGAGAGGTTCTACCGACCACGAGACTGGAACCTTCTTGATTCGGGTGTAATGGATCCAATTGTCGATTCCCTCGACCTTCACCGCCGTGTAAGTGGTCATTATCACCTGGCGAGGACCGTCCCATGTTTCCTTTAACGGTTCCACTGACCAGTTTTTCACATAGACTTGGTCTCCTGGAGAAATGTCATGAACCGGATTCTCCAGGGGCAGAGGTCGATTCCACTGCAGCGCTCCTCTGAGGGCTGTGAGAGTTTTATTTAAGGATAACACATAGTTAAACACTGCTTGATCCCCCACCACATGAGGATCCCCTTGATAGGTAGCTGCGTGATAGGGCTTGCCATACAATATTTCGTATGGACTTACTCCTATTCTCTCCCTGGGTTTGATCCTGATTCTCAACAAGGCAAGTGGTAATGCTTGGGGCCACTGAATTTTCGCTTCCTGACAGATTTTCTTTAATCGGTCTTTCAATGTCTGATTCATATTCTCTACCTGCCCACTGGATTGTGGTCTCCATAGTATATGGAGATTCTGCGCTATTCGTGGCTTTTGATCGATTGATAACCCTAGAGGTACCCCAAATCTCGGTATAATTTCTCTTAGAAGAGTCTTAACCACTTCCTCTACTTGATTAGTCCTGCATGGAAAGGCCTCTGTCCATCCTGAAAAGGTACAAACATACACTAACAAATACTTATAGGATTGGGCCTTCGGCAACTTAGAAAAACCTATTTGCCAATAGTCTCCTGGTAACTGTCCTATCTGTAACTTTCCCATTTGTACCTGTCTTCTGACTACTATGTTATTTTTGATACACATGGGACACATTGCATTTACTCTTTTTGCTAGTGTTAACATCTGGTCTGAGAGAACTTCTTTTTTCAAAAATTTTACCATTGCTTCTGCACCCCAGTGGCACTTATTATGTTCCGTTTCGAGTACTGCTTTCATTATTCTGACAGGTAAGATTACTTGTCCTGCAGGAGTAATGTACCACCCTTTAACATTTTTCCTTGCTTCTGTTATTTGAGCTAATTTCTCATCTTCTTGTGAATAATATGGTTTTTCTTTCATTTCTACTATTGCTGGATTATTCCGAACGGGTAAAGGAGCCATCTGAGTCCATACCTCTCTCGCGGCTCATTTAGCCGCTTGGTCAGCTTGTTGATTACCTTGAAATTCTCGTCCGGGATCAGTTTGATGTCCTCTGGCATGCATTATTGCCACTGCCGAGGGCTTGTATATTGCCTCTAGCAATTGTAGAATTTCTTCTCGATGTTCAATCGATGACCCTTGAGAAGTAAGAAGTCCTTTTTCTTTCCAGAGTGCTCCATGAATATGAGCTACTCCAAAAGCATATTTGGAGTCAGTCCATATATTAACTCTCTTTCCTTGACTTAGTATTAAAGCTCTCACCTACGCCCATATTTTGGCCTTTTGCGCAGACGTACCTGGGGGTAGTGCGTTTGCTTCTATCACTTGTTGTAGAGTGACCACTGCATACCCAGCATACCTGGTGCCATTCTCCACAAAGCTAGATCCATCGGTATACAACTCCCAGTCCGGATCTGTCAATGGCTCATCCTTCAAGTCTCTTCTACTCGCGTAGACTTGCTCAATGGTCTCTACACAGTCATGTTCCAGGGTACCTTCTTCCTGTGTAGACCTAAGAAATTCTGCTGGGTTGAGATGGTTAGTGATTTTCAGTTCAATATCACCTTGCTCTCTTAGCAAAGCCTGATACTGTAACATGCGGCTAGATGAGAGCCAATGCCCCCCTTTTTGTTCCAAAACTGCTATGACCATGTGGGGCACGTACACCACCATGTGTTTCCCCAGAGTCAATTTTCGTGCTTCTTGAATTAGAATAACCGTCGCTGCCACAGCTCTGAGGCACCCTGGCCATCCCCCACTTACTGCGTCCAGCCGTTTGGAGAAATGCCCAACCGGTCTCTTCCAGGATCCTAACCGCTGAGTGAGTACTCCTAAAGCCGTTCGTTGTCTCTCACAGACATAAAGCTGGAATTCTTTGGTTAGGTCCGGTAGTCCCAGGGCAGGTGCTTCCTGAAGGGCTCCTTTCAGTTCTTGGAACGCTTCCTCCTGCTTCGTCCCCCAGGTCAGCTTGGGCTCTTTTACTGCTTCATATAATGGTCTGGCAGTTATTCCGAAGTTAGGAATCCACAGCCTGCACGATCTGACCATTCCTAGAAAAGATCTTAATTCTTGATTATTTCGGGGCACCGGGATAGCACATATTGCTTGTATACGATTTGCGCTCAAACGCTGGATTATTTGAAAAATTTCACACTCCAGATAAATAACTTTCTGCTTTACTAGTTGAGCTTTTGCTTTTGAAACCCGGTAGCCTGCTTGCCCCAGCATGTTTAACAGTTCAATGGGTAGACAGAATCCTTGTTCTGTAGCCCCCAAAAAGATGTTATCTACATTTTGTGGTATTATATGTGAAAAAGGAGATTCTTTTACCTGAGTAGTCTTCCATTCTTCAAGTTCTTTTGCTAACTGATTACCAAATATCGTAGGTGAATATTTAAATCCTTGCGGTAACTGAGTCCAAGTAAGCTGTCGCTTCCGTCCAGTTTCTGGGTTTTCCCATTCAAAGGCAAAAATCTTCCAACTTTCTTGTGCCAGTGGTATGCAGAAGAAGGCATCCTTTAGATCAATCACTGTAAACTACTGAAATCTCTCAGAAACAGATGTTAACAAGTTGTAAGGGTTAACTACAACCGAGTGGATATCTTTTATGATGAGGTTTACTGCTCTCAAGTCTTGCACTAATCTGTACTTACCTTTAGGCTTTCTTACTGGAAAAATGGGAGTATTAAACTCTGACTCACATTCTTTTAATATTCCTAAAGTTAAAAATTGTGTGATCATTGGAGCTATTCCTTTCCTAGCTTCTAAACTAATTGGGTATTGTCGCACCCTAACGGGTTGTGCTCTTTCTTTTAATTCTATTCCAACTGGAGTAGCAGCTTTAGATTTTCCAGGGACCCCTGTTTCCCATACCCAAGGCACTACAGCCTGTTCTATTTCCTGCGGTATCTCTTTTCCTCTAAATTTGATATCTAGGGGTTTTAGAAACGTCTTCTCCTCTATTTGTCCTGAAACTCCTACTACCCATGCAGTTGAATCACTTAATGGCCCCATCAATTTATTCATTGCCGAAAAACTAGCTCCAATATCTATTCTAAATTCTGTCAACTCTCCCTCTACTAATAATTCCTGGTAAATTCTTAACCTTTTATAATCTCCAGACACATTCCGATCCCACTCGGGGTCTTCCTGCAGCACGAAATCATTTACTGTTCCCCCCTTCGCTCCAACTGCTTCCCGCAAAGGGGTCATCAATCTAGGGGGTGAGGGCGAAACGTCTGTCTCCCTTCCCCTTCCCCGTCTCTTTTCTCTACTCCTTCCCCTTTCTTTTCGCCCCCTCCGAGTCCGTTCTGCTAGCGGAGTTCTATCAAAACCACATTCTCGCCCTCTCGTTACTTCCTTATCCGAGGACGATTCTAACGGGGGCATGGTGGGTGATCGTGCCCTCCCACGTGAAGAGAAACTATCTCCCGGGGGCGCACTTGGAGTTATGCTGGGGGAGACTAACAAAAACACATCTTCCTCTGGTTCTTGACATCCTATACATTTATCATCTAATTCTTTTAACACCAACATACCACATTCCTTTTGCCATTCAGTCTTACGTTCCAAATAATAAAACAAATCTAAATACGGTATTTCATTCCACCTCTCATTCTCTCGTAAATTTTGCATCAAGGGGTTATAATTTCCAAAGTTAGTGTACCATTCCTAGGCCACTGCATTCCTTCTGTTTCATATTGAGGCCATACATTATTACAATAATCAATCAATTGTCTCTTACTTAACTCCTGTCCGAAATTTCCTTCCTTCCAATGTTTTAACAAGCAACCAAGCGGAGAATCACTAAGAATATCATTTTCTGCACAAGATAGTGCCCTAAAGGTTTTAAAAGGCATCATAGTCACACACACTGTACAATCACACAATAAACAGTACAATACGAACAGCAAACAGTACAATACAAATAGTAAACAGTTCGATACGAACAGTATAAACCAATACCTTCCTATACCAACTTGTCAAGTCTCACTACGAGTGACAAGTGCTGGTTCAGCGCGGCTTTCGCCCCGTCTTACGACCAGCGCCTAGGCTTCCCAATAACCTTTGCCCAACCCAGCGGGTAAACTCACGGTCCCGTCTTATGGGCAGGCTCCCAACCAACAAACCTAAAAGAATAAAGCACCTCCGGGCTTACCTGGATGGTTGTCCGTCGGGCGCGGGGTCGGGCACGGGTCGATGTCTCCCCAGAAATCACCTGGTTGCCGGCATGGAGTGGATCAGCTCGTGAGCCGCCCCAGCTACCCCCGGAGTCCCATCTGGGTCGCCAGAAAACTGTTGCCCGTAACAAAAACACAAACCAACAGAGTGCCGGTTTATGGGTGCTTTATTTTAGGGCCCGGGAACCTGAGGACTAGCGTCCCAAGTCAGGATTCCAAAGACCCTCATTTTCAGTTCAGCTTTTATACCTTTACACAAACAAGTTTACATGCAGTTTCTACATGAAAGCAGTTGCACTTAGTTACACACACAAACTCATATTTCATACTGATAACAATTGGTAATCATCTACTTTTAATCATAAATCTGTTTAAGTTGTCCTACTCCATAGAAACCCCATAGAAACTGTTCAGCAGACCCTTACTGTATCTAAGGTAACAAATCGTTATATACATGCTTGGCTAAATCTTTTTGATTATTGTTCCTACCTCTTCAGTACATTCCATTCTCTCGAACAAGGCTGCTAACCTACTACTTTGGAGTGCTGCTCTCTAGGCCTACTCTCCTACTAAGCCTTAGCCATTCTACTACTAAATTTGAATCATTCTGCAACAACTGGAAGGATGTAAAGGATGTGATTTCAGACGAAGGTTGTGATGTCAAAGTGTGGATGTGATGTCACTGAGAAGGATGTGATGTCACAGGAAGATTGTGATG
Source organism: Chiroxiphia lanceolata (assembly GCF_009829145.1). Taxonomy (NCBI): domain Eukaryota; kingdom Metazoa; phylum Chordata; class Aves; order Passeriformes; family Pipridae; genus Chiroxiphia; species Chiroxiphia lanceolata. The sequence goes on from NC_045669.1 coordinate 477,523, forward strand.
TCGCAGTGGAGACTGTGATGTCACAGAGGCCTATGTGATGTCACGGGGAGAATATGAAGGATGTGATGTCACAGGGAGGATGTGATGTCACAGTGGAGGATGTGATGTCACAGGAAGGATCTGATGTCAAAAGGGAAGATGTGAGGTAATGGGGAGGATGTGAAGTCACAGAGGAGGATGTGATGCCACAGAAGGGGATGTGAAGGATGTGATGTGACAGAGAAGAAAGTGATGTCACGGGTAGGATGTCATATGATAGATGTTACGTCATAGAGGACCCTTGATGTCACAAGAGGAGCTGTGATGTTATGGGGAGGTTGAAATGTCACAGGAGAGATGTGATGTCACAGGAAGGATGTGATGTCACAGAGGAGGACGTGATGTCACAGGGATGATGTGATATCATAGGAAGGATGAGAATGATGTGATGTCGGAGAGGAGGATGTGATGTCACGGAGAGGACGCGACATCACAGAGGAGGATGTGATATCATATCAAGAATGTGAAGGATGTGATGTCACAGAGGAGCATGTGATGACACAGAGGAGGATGAGGTGACAGAGGAGGATGTGATGTCACAGGAAGACTGTGATTTCACAGAGGAGGACGTGATGTCACAGGGATGACGGGAGGTCAAAGAGGAGGATGAGATGTCACAGAGAGGATGTGATGACACAGTGGAGGATGTGATGCCACAGAAGAGGGTGGGATGTCAGAGGGATGATGTGATGTCACAGAGGAGGATGTAATGTCAGGTGGAGGATGTGATGTCACAGAGGAGAACGTGATGTCACAGAGGAGGATGTGATATCACAGGAAGCATATGAAGGATGTGATGTCACATGGAAACAGGGAGTTGGGAGATAAAGGGGCTGACGGGCAATGGGCACAGTCGGGTGACTGGGATCTCCAGTCTGGGCAGGCACTGGGGAGCACTGGGCAATGCTGGCCCTGGCACACAAGGGCTAGGCCCAGAGAAGTGCTGGGGTGGTGGCAGTGCCCGGCTCCAGCCCATTTGCGGGCACTGCAGCCCCCATCCTTACGGGCCCCTGACCAGACACAAGAGACCATTGTGGGGCAGCTGGGAAAACATCTCAGCTGAATGACTTGACTATTTGCCTTGGATTTTCCCCAGGAGCCGGCAGTGACCTGGAAGATTTTCCTTTTACCCCTTTCTTCTTCGTGCCTCGTTTGATGGATAATTGAGGAACGTTGACTGAGGAGGGGTCCAGGGCACGTGAAGCCGCTCAAGAAGGAGGCATTTACAGCCCCTGCACCCCAAGGCTATAGGGACAGTGGGGGATGAAAAGCAGGATGGGAGCCAGCAATGGGAGCTCACAGCCCACAACCCCTCCATGTCCTGGGCTCATCCCACAGCGTGGGCAGCAGGGGAGGGGGTTCTGCCTCTCTGCTTCACTCAGCTGAGACCCCACCTGCAGTGCTGCCTCCAGCTCTGGGCTCCTCTGGCTGCCTGCAACGCACCCACCCGCAATGGCAATGGCTTGGGGGGATTCCCCTGCCAGCCCTGGCATCTCCTGCAGCTCCAGGGCTCCTCAGCACAGCAAAGACACGCACCTCTTGGGGCACTTCCAGAGGAGGTCACGAAGGGGATCCCAGGGCTGCAGCACCTCTCGGATGGAGACAGGCTGAGAGAGTGGGGGCTCTTCAGCCTGCAGAAGAAAAGGCTGTGGGGAGACCTCCTTGGGGCCTTCCAGTACTTCAAGGTAGCTTCTTAGAGACATGTGGGCAAAGGGTTCAGCAGGGACTGTCACAATAGGACAGGGGGTGAGGGAGTTAAACTAAAAAAGGGTAAGTTCAGACTAGAGATAAGGAAGAAATATTTTATAGTGAGAAAGCTGAAACACAGGAATACGTTTCTAGGGAGGTGGTGGATGCCCCATCCCTGCAAACATTCAAGGCCAGCTTGGATGGGGTTCTGAGCAAGGTGATCTAGGAAAGATGACTCTGCTCCCCCTCCAGGGGATCCCCCGCTCTGTGTTCTTGGCAGAGCAGTTCTCAAAGGATGCAAGTGCCCAGAGAGCAGAGGGAACACACAGGACCTCTGTTAGCAGGGACATCTTCAGGTGAGATGGGAATAGTTTGGATCAACATGCTCAGGCTCCCCTGTTTTGCCTCTCTGTGGTTGCACACAACGTTTGGAAGAGACTGAGAACCACGAGGTCCCACAGTGTCACAGGGTCCCCTTGGTGACAGGAGGTCATGAAGTGTCCCAAGCACTTGTGGGGGTAGAGTTTTTGGAGGTGTTCTCTGACCCAATCTTCCTTGAGCAAGGCAAGGTCTTCATCCAACATTCCTATAGCCTGGTCTCCCGGGCCAGAGATCCCTGAGGGCTGGTCTTGTCAGGGCAAAGGTGTTCAGTAACTCTGCCTTCTCTGCATCCTTGCCATGAGCAGAGCGGCTCAGGGGGCTCCTGGGGGTCTCTGCACACGAGATCCCCCTCACACTCTTAAGGCAACTTCCCAGGCTCCCCATTCCCAAGACTCCCTGGCAGTCACTCTCCCACCAGCCCAGACTGGCACTGCTGACACTCAGGCCCCTTCCCAGCAGCAGCAGCTCCAGTGACCCGACGGATCCCCTGTGACTCCCCACACCCCCCACTCTCACAGTCAGACCAGGTTTCCTCACTGCTTCCACCCCAGGTTTCCCATGGCAGAGTCTCATGTCTTAGAAACAGTAAAACATTTCATTCCTGAAAAAGAAACAGATACAGGCTGAGCTGGTGCCTTGAGGAAGGACTCCCAACAAAAAACTCCCATGAAGTTCTATCCCCTCACACTCCAAGCACACAAACTGCTCTTCCTGCTGAGTCCTGGGCTCCTGCCCTGTCTCCAAGTGTCCTCTCCCTTGGCTGCTCCAGGGTGGGCAGCTCATGGCCTTTGGTCTGAAGGCCCCTCACCCAGAGCTCATCCCACAGCTCCAACTGCAGCTGCTCCCTGAGCCACCTGCACCCACGGGATTCCTCAGCCCAGGGCACCACGAGGCTCCTGACAGTGTCCCAGGGTCCCTTTGGTTCCATGAGCCCCCACAGTGTCCCAGGGTCCCTTGGGTTCCATGAAGCCCTGTGGTGTCACAGTGGCCCCTTCATTCCATGAGGTTCCACAGAGTCCCAGGGCTCTAAACTGGACATGATGGGGGAGGGGTACAAGATCAGGCTTGTTCCGGGAAATCTGTGGGATAACATGAAAAACTTAGAGGGACAAGGTACCCGTGAGGGCCCCTCTGAGGTGACTCTGAGATGGAGCAGTCACATCCTCCTCTGTGACAACACATCCATCCTGTGACATCAAACCTCTCCTGTGATATCATATCGTCCCTGTGACGTCACATCCTCCCCTGTGACATCATATATACCCTTGACATCATGGGGAGGATGTGATGTCACAGAGGAGGTTGTGATGTCACAGAGGAGATATGATGTCAGAGAGGAGGGTGTGATGTCACAGGAAGGATGTGATGCCACAGGAATGATGTGATGTCATATGATGGATGGGACATCATAGAGGAGCTGTGATGTCACAGAGGAGGAAGTGATGTCACGGGGAGGATGAGATGTCACAGGGAGGATGTGATGTCATAGGGAGGATGTGATATCATAGGGAGGATGTGATGTCACACAGAGAAATGATGTCACAGGTAAGGATGTGATGACACAGAGGAGGATGTGATGTCATAGGAGAGATGTGATGTCACAGGAAGGATGAGATGTCACAGAGGAGCTGTTATGTCGCATAGGAGATGTGATGTCACAGTGGAGGACATGACGTCACAGGCACCATGTGATGTCACAGAAAGGATGTGATATCTCCTGGGGGGTGTGACATCATAAGGGAGGATGTGATGCCAGACGAGGATGTGATGTCCCAGCAGAGATATGATGTCAAAGGAGAGATGAGATGTCTCATCACATCCTCCTCCTCAGAGGATGTGATGTCACGGGGAGATGTGATGTCACAGCGGATGATGTGACGTCACAAGGATGATGTGGTGTGACAGGAAGGATGTGATGTCACACGGGAGCTGTGATGTCATATGATGGATGTAATGTCACAGAGGACGTGATGTCACCAGGGGATATGATGTCACAGGAAGGATGTGATGTCACAGGGAAGGACGTGACGTCACAGGGACGATAAAATATCAAGGAGAGGTTTGATGTCACAGGATGGATGTGATGTCACAGGAGAGATGTGATGTCACAGAGGAGGGTGTGATGTTACAGGGACAATGTGATGTCACAGAGGCTGTGATAACACAGGGGAGATGTGATGTCATATGATGGATGCGACGTCATACAGGAGATGTGATGTCACGGGGAGGATGTGACATCACAGAGGAGGATGTGATGTCATAGGGGAGGATGTGATGTCACAGTGGAGCTGTGATTTAATAGGAGAGATGTGATGTCATATGATGGATGTGATGTCATAGAGGAGGATGTGATGTCAGAGGAAGGTTGGGATGTCATAGGAGAGATGTGATGTCACAGAGGAGGGTGTGACATCATATGAGAGCTGTGATGTCACAGAGGAGGATGTGACGTCACAGGGACAATATGATATCACAGGAGAGGTTTGATGTCACAGGATGGATGTGATGTCGTAGGAGAGATGTGAGGTCACAGAGGAGGATGTGATGTCACCGGAGGGATGTGATCTCATAGGGGAGTTGTGGTGTCACAGAGGGGGTTGTGACATCATAGAGGAGCTGTGATGTCACAGGAGAGATGTGATGTCACAGAGGAGGAGGTGATGTCACAGAGGAGGAGGTGATGTCTGTGGCAGTTTAGTCTGGGCCTTCCTTCATGACCAGTTTGTAACCAAGGAAGTGCCCAGATTTACCCAGTATCCCCTACCATTTTTACCTAAGTCGGGTTATAAGAAGAAATGAGGAGAGGCCTTCACCCTCTTTCCTTCCAGCTGTGGAGGTGCAGGTTCCCTGCTGTTGAGTCTGTCGGGTTGGGGAGTGAGGCCTGGTAAGGTCTGGCCGGCCTTGGCAGACGGAGGGTGCCGACGGTCGTTCCAGAGCGACTTTCTGTTGTCCCAAGGGGAGCAGTGAGATATTCTTTGCTAATTCTTTTAGTTGTTAGATCTTGGGATAGTGATCGTGTATATTTTATTTTGATTTTGTTCCTTGGGTTTTTTTCCCTTCCCCTTCCCTTTTCCTTTTGAAATTGTACATATATTTCAATTGTATATAAATGTAATATAAGTGTAAATATATTTATATATATATATATATATTGCTTCAGCTGTCTCTTATTTCAGTTCTCTTGGGTTTTTTTCTCTTGTCCCTTGGTTTTAGGGGAGGGGGGAGCTCTTGTGGTGAGGTTTGAAAACTTGTCAGGGAGCCAGCCTCAAAACACCTCAATGGGATTTGTTATTATTCAGGATTTGGGGTTTATTTGGCATTTGGGATTATATGGGATTGGGAATTATTGGGGATTTAGGGGTTATTTGGGATTTGGAAACACCTGGGATTTGCTATTATTTGGGATTTGGGAATATATGAGATTGGGAATTATTGGGGATTTAGGGTTTATTTGGGATTTGGGAATTATTTGGGATTTAGGGGTTTATTTGGGATTTGGGAATATATGGGATTTGTTACTATTGGGGATTTAGGGGTTATTTGGGATTTGAGAACATCTGGGATTTGCTATTATTTGGGACTTGGAACTACATGGGATTGGGGATCACTGGTGATTTAGGGTTTACTTGGGATTTGGGGTTTATTTGGGATTTGGAACCACATGGGATTTGGGATTTGAGTTTGGGGACCATTTGGGATTTGGGATCATGTAGGACTATTTGGAATAATTTGGGACTGTTTGGGACCATTTGGGATTTGGGATCAGTTGGGATTGATGGGAACCCACTGATATTATGAATTAATTAGGGATTGATGGGAACCCACGGATATTATGGGTCCATCAGGGATTGATGGGAACCCACAGATATTATGGATTAATTAGGAATTGATGGGATCCCACAGATATTATGGATTAATGTTGGGGGGGGGTTGCCTCAAAAAACTCCAAAATTTGGGGTCCCAAATGTTTATTTGTGTTGTTTTAGAGGAGGTTTTAGGGGGGAAGGGGTCAAGGGGGGGGGGGCACATCTGACCCCCCCCGAATTTTAGGCACCCCTCCCAATCCCCCACCCCCAAAAAAACCCCAAATTTTGGGTCAAAAATGTTTATTTTTGTAGTTTTAGAGATTTAAGGGAGGGGAGGGGTGGGCGTGGTCTCAGTGGGAGTGGCCCGGGGTGGGCGTGGCCAATAAACATCTCCATGGCAACAGCTCCTGGTGGTTTTTTGGAGAGGTTCCACCCCCCTCCCTCGACCTCCCCAGTTTTGGGGTTCCCCTTCCATATTTTGGGGGGACCCATCCCCTACTTTAGGCCCCTTCCCCCCAGTTTTAGGACCCTCCTCAATTTTTGAGGTCCCCCCCCTTTTGTCCCCCACCCAAATTTTGGGGTCCCCTTCCTGCAAACTCAGGGCCTCCCACCCATCTCAACCCCGCAAATTTTGGGGTCCCCCCCTTTATCCCCCCAAATTTTGAAGTCTCCCCTCCCCAAATTTTTGAGTCCTGCCCCTCAATCTCTCCAAATTTTAGGGTCCCCCCTTTCTTCTTCCCCCCATTTTTGGGCTCCCAGACTCAACACCCCAAATTTTGGGGTCCCTCCCCTTTATACCCCCAAATTTTGAGGTCTGCCCCTCCCCCCCCATTGGGGGGACATCAGGGGGGAGGGGTTGGATCCGTCACATGAAGAGACCCCCTGGAATGAGAGAGGGAAAGGGGGGACATTGGGGGGACATTGGGGACACATTGGGGACACACTGGGGGGACACTGGGGACATGGGGGGTCCCCACCTGTCACCTCCAGGGTGGCCCCGGTGACGTAGCCGCTGTCCCCCGACGCCAGGAAAGCCACCACGTCTGCCACGTCTGGGGGACACGGGGACACCGGGGGGTGGTGGTACCTCCAAGTGTCCCCAAAGTGTCCCCAGAGTGTCCCCAACTCACCCTCAGGGTCCCCCAGTCGTCCCAGTGGCACCATCCCTGCAAACTGGGAGGGGGACACACACACAAGTGTCACCTCTGGAGTCACCTCCCCAATGTCCCCAATGTCCCCAGTGTCCCCCCAATGTCCCCCCAATGTCCCCCCATGTCCCCCAAAGTCACCAGTGTCCCCCCAGTGTCCCCCAATGTCCCCAGGAGGTGCCACCCCCCCACTGTCACCTTGTCCAGCACTTTTGGGGGCACTTTGTCCGTCATGGGGGTGACGATAAATCCCGGTAGGACAGAATTGCAGCGGATCCCAAACCTTGGGGGAGGGATTTGGGGGGGTCAGAGGGGTCCCTCCAACCCGTGTCACCTCCCCAGGGTGTCACCGACCACCCCCCCCAGGGTCACCAAACCCCCTCAATCCCATTTTCCCCCTGATTTCCCCCCAATTTTTCCCCATTTCCCTCCAAATTCCCCCAATTTCCCCCCTTTTTCCCCATTTCCCAATGCTCCCCCCAGTTTTCCTCAGTTCTTCCCCCTTTTCCCCCCAATTCCCCAATTTTTCCATATTTCCCTCCAAATTCCCCCTTTTCTCTCCAATTTTTCCCCATTTCCCCCTTAAATTTTCCCGATTTCCCCCCATTTCTTCCTCCTTTTCCCCCAATTTCCCCCCAATTCCCCATTTCTCCCCCAATTTCTGCCCAAATCCCCCCCAAGTCCCCCAATTTCCCCCCAAAATCCCCCAAATTTTCCCCCCAATCCCCCAACTTTCCCCACTTTTCCCCCAATTATTTCCCCAAATTCCCCCCAAATCCCCCGATTTTCTCCCTTTCCCCACCCATTTTCCCTTGTCCCCTCCCAAATGTCCCCAGATGTCCCCCAATGTCCCCACCTGGCCACCTCCTTGGCCACGCTCCGGGTCAGCCCCTCCACCCCCCCCTTGGAGGCCGCGTAGTTGGTTTGGCCCAAATTCCCCACCTGGGGGGGGGAGGGGACAATGACAAAGGGGAGGGGACACCCCTGGGACCCCCCTCGGTGTCCCCAACTCCCCCCCAGTGTCCCCAAATCCCCCCAAAATGTATGTTTTGGGGTGGGTTATCCCCATATTTGGGGGGGTTATCCCCATTTATAGGGGGTTTATCCCCAATTTTGGGCAGGGAGGAGGGGACAGTGACAAGTGACAATGACAAAGGGGAGGAGACACCCCTGGGACCCCCTCCAGTGTCCCCAAATTCCCCCAAAACTGGTGTTTTCGGGAGTTTTATCCCCAATTGGGGGGGGTTATCCCCATTTTGGGGCTTTTATCCTCATTTTGGGGACACTGATGGTAACAAGTGACAATGACAATGACAATGACAATGACAAAGGGGGGGAGAGGACACCCCTAGAAGCCCCCGGTGTCCCCAAATCCCCCCAAAATTGGCGTTTTCAGGGGGTTTATCCCCATTTTTGGGGCTTTTACCCCCATTTTGGGGACAATGACAGTGACAACGGACAGGGACAGGGACAAAGAGGGGGTCCCACCTTGGCCACCACGCTGCCCACGAGGACCAGGGAGGCCCCCCCAGGGTCCCCCGATGTCACCAAGGCCTTTGTCACCTCCTGTGTCACCAGGAACGTCCCCTGGGGGGGCAGCAGGGGGACATTGGGGAGTGGTACAACCCCCCAATGTCCCCCCAATGTCCCCCAATATCCCCCCAATGCCCCCGCAATGTCCCCAATGTCCTCCCAATGTCCCCAATGTCCCCCCAGCGTCCACCAATGTCCTCAATGTCCCCCCAATGTCCCCCCAGTGTCCCCAATGTCCCCCCAAGGTCCCCCAATGTCCCCAATGTCCCCCAGTATCCCCAATGTCCCCCCAATGTCCCCAGTGTCCCCCAGTATCCCCAGTGTCCCCTCTCACCTCCAGGTTCACCCCCAGCACTTCCCGGAATTCCCGCTCTCCCATCTCCAGGAACATCCGGTCGCGGGTGATCCCAGCACAGGACACCAGGACACGGGGGGGAACCCCAAAGTGCTCCTGGGGGGCATTTGGGGACATCGAGGGGTGATTTGGGGTGAACTGGGGAGGATCTGGGTCCATTTTGGGTGGATTTGTGGGGATTTGGGAATCCTGGGGTGGACTCGGGTCAGTTTTGGGTGGATTTGAGGGGGGTTTTCCTGCGATTTGGGTCCGTTTGGCTGCAATTTTCCAGGAATTTGGTGGGGATTTGATGGAAATTTGGGGAATTTGGGAGGAATTTGTGGGGATTTGGAAGTTTTGGGGGTGATTTTGGGGTGGATTTGAGTCTGGTTTGGGTGGATTTGGGAATTCTGGAGTGGATTTGGGTCAATTTAGGGTAGATTTGGGGTTTTTTTCCCTGCAATTTGAGGCCATTTGGCTGCAATTTCCCTGGAATTTGGTGGGAATCGGATGGAATTTTGGGGAAATTTGTGAGTTTTGGGGAATTCGAGGGCATTTGGGAGCTTTGGGGGTGATTTTGGGGTGTATTTGGGTCTGATTTGGGTGTAGTTTTGGGGATTTGGGAATTCTGGGGGGATTGAAGGGGGATTTGGGTCGATTTTGGAGGGAATTGTGGAGGTTTTCCTGCGATTTGGGGTCATTTGGTTGCGATTTTCCAGAAATTTGGTGGGAATCAGAAGGAATTTGGGGGGAATTTGTGGGAAGTTGTGAGTTTTGGGGGAATTTGAGGGAATTTGTCAGTTCCGGGGGTGATTTGGGATGGAATTGGGTCTGGGTTGGGTGGATTTGTGGGGATTTGGGAATTCTGGGGGTGATCTGGGGTGAATTGGGGAGGATTTGGGTCGATTTTGGGTGGACTTGGGGGGGGGGGGGGCTTTTCCTGCAATTTGGGACCGTTTGGCTGCAATTTCCCAGGAATTTTGTGGGAATCGGAAGGAATTTGTGGGAATTTGTGAATTCTGAGAGTGATTTTGGGTGGATTTGGGAATTTTGAGGGTGACACTGCGGATATCGGGGGTCACTCAGGGACACTGCGGGACACTGGGGAGGGTGTGACACTATCGCGACATGTCGCCGGTGGGGGGGAGGCGGTGGCGACATTACCTGCAGACTCCTCACCATCTCGGCGACGCTTTTGGGATCGGCCACATCCACCTGGAAAGCTCCGTGGTCGGAGGGGGAGTTCCGGGGGAGCCCTTTCGCTGTCGCCGCCGCCCCCGACATGTCGCGATCGGCCACGGCCACGCGCGCGCCCTCGCGGGCCAGGCGGCCGCTCACGGCGCGGCCGATGCCGCTGGCGCCCCCTGACGGTTCGGAGGGCCAAGGAATAACCGGAGCCATTGAGGGGTATGGGAACCGCCCCTGGCGCCCCCTGGCGCCCAGGAGGACCAATGACTGCCCGATGGCACCAGTGGGGATCACTTTAACCAGTGACCCCTCCCACTGTCACCAATAACCCCCACAGTGTCACCAGTGGGGTCTGTGACCCCTCCCAGTGTCCTCCCAGTGTCACCAGTGGGGTCTGTGACCATCCCAGTGTCACCTTTAACCCCTCCCAGTGTCACCAGTGAACCCCCAGTGTCACCAGTGACCCTCTCAGTATCACCGGTGTCACCTTTAACCCCTCCCAGCGTCCCTTCCGGGCGTCTCCCCGCCCTAAGTCCCCCCCCACTCCTCCCCTGGGGATCTCCCCTTCCCTCTCGCCCCCAAAACACCCCAAAACTCCCCAAAATCTCCCCCCAAAACCCACCCGTGACCAGCGACACGACCCCCGACAGTCGCCCCGCCGACCTCCCCAACATGGCGGCGCCGGAAGTGATCACCGAGACGAAGACGCGCACTCCGCTCCTCTCTGCCCGCACCAACTCTATCGTCAGTCCTCCAGCCGGAGTTTTTCGGCTTTCCCCGGGTTTTTCCCCCCTTTTCCCCTGATTTTCCCCCTCCCATAAACACCTGAATCCCATAAACACCTGAATCCCCTCGTGGCATCGCCAAGTCCTGGATTGGGGTGGCAAGCAAGGAGGATTTTGGGGTCCCAAGCGAGGCATTGCGGATCCCATTCCCGGCGGGACACTCCCACCAGAATACTGGGACGCTCCCATGGAAACACCAGGATCCAGAGGGTCGGGAAGGAGGGATTTTCCCGGGATTCCTCCCTACTCGTGGTGGGCGATGAGCAGCATCATGGCCATGCCTGCCAGCAGCTGCAGCAGCGCCGGCCCCGAGCCAGAATTCCGCAGGATCTCGGGAATGACGGACACGGTGCCAGGGAGATGAAGCCGCCGGCGGTGAAGGGAAGGATCCCGGAGCCCGCGGCCGCCCCGGAGCCCTCGGCCAGCAGGGAACAGGCGGCACCGGCAACCGCGGCCAGGACCATCACCAGCTGGAGATACATCACCTGGGGTGGAGAAACAGGGGAACTGGGAGCACTGGGAGGGACTGGGAGGGGGTTAGAGGGGTAAGAGATGGATTGGGAAGGATTGGGAGGGACTGGGAGCAGGGAACAGGCGGCATCGGCAACTGTGGCCAGGGCCGTCACCAGCTGGAGACACATCACCTGCGAGGGGATAACGGGGTCACTGGGAGCACTGGGAGAGGGATAATGGGGTACTGGGAGGGACTGGGAGGGGGTTACAGGGATAAGAGATGGATTGGGAGGGACTGGGAGCACTGGGAGCCCTCAGCCAGCAGAGAACAGGCGGCACCAGCGCCATCACCAACTGGAGACACATCAACTGGGACAGGGATAATGGGGTCACTGGGAGCACTGGGAGGGACTGGGAGAGGGATAATCGGGTACTGGGAGCACTGGGAGCTCTCGGCCAGCAGGGAACAGGCAGTGCCGGCAACCGTGTCCAGGGCTGTCAGCAGCTGGAGACACATGGCCTGGGACATGGATAACAGGGTCACTGGGAGCACTGGGAGGGACTGGGAGAGACTGGGAGGGGAATGGGGGACACTGGGAGGGACCGGGAAGGAGTTGGAGGGAAGTGGAAGGGACTGGGAAGGGAAGGGAGTGGGAGGCACTGGAGGGACTGGGAGACACTGGGAGGGGAGTAGGAACTCTGGGAGGGACTGGGGAGACTGGGAGGGGGTTACAGGGATAAGAGATGGATTGGGAAGGAGTGGGAGGGACTGGTGGGACTGGGACCAGGGAACAGGCGGCGCCGGCAACCACGACCAGAGAGGTGACCAAGTGGAGACACATCAGCTGGGAGGGGATAACGGGGGCACTGGGAGCACTGGGGGGGACTGGGAGGGGGCTACTGTGATAAGAGATGGATTGGGAAGGACTGGGAGCACTGGGATCCCTCGGCCAGCGGGGAACAGGTGGTGCCTGTGGATTGGTTTGGAGTTTATGCTTTGCTTTGCTTTAACAACAATTTTGACATTGTTTGAAGTGTGTTTTTGCAGCCAGACCCTGTCCCTCACCACCGCAAACCTTTAACCTGTACCAATTTGTATTAATAAAGAGTGTTATTCCACAGACTGTTGGAGGGAGTCCTTTATAAAGGTGCTGCCAGTTTTGTCAATGCTGGAGTAACTGGTGGAAATGTCCACTGAGGGGTTTTCCTTTGGCTGTGACGTGTCAATCCCTAAAAAAGGGCCCTGGAATTCCCCCCACCTCATTGTGGATCTGTTTGCAGGAGGGTCCCTGGGTGGAATATGGGACAGACTAGATGGGACTGACAGGGTTTTGTTTTTCCCTGGGGCACCACCAGACAAACAAATCTCCAAGAGTCGGGTGAATTCCCCTTCCCCCCGTTTCCCGGCACACACGGGAATCTGCTGAGGTTGGACAAGACCAAGGTGGTGCAGCCGGGTCAGGGCAACCCCCGGGATCGGTGCAGGCTGGGGGAGGAAGGGATGGAAGTCCCTGCTGGGAGAGGGCTCTGGGGGTGCTGGTGGGTGACAAATGGGACATGAGCCAGCCCGGAAACCCCCCGTGTGCGGGGCTCATCCCGGGGGCAGGGGAGGAGGGGAATGTGCCCCTCTGCTGCCCTCAGGTGAGACCCCACCTGCAGTGCTGCCTCCAGCTCTGGGGGCAAGGACCTGTAGTGATGGGAGAAGGGGGAATGGTTTCCCACAGACAGAGGGCAGGTTTAGGGGGATATTGGGAAGAAAGTTTTCCCTGTGAGGGGGAGAGACCCTGGCACAGGTTGCCCTGAGAAGCTGTGGCTGCCCCATCCCTGGAAGTGTCCAAGGCCAGAATGGACGGGGCTTGGAGCAACCTGAGCTAGTAGAAGGTGTCCTTGCCCATGGCAGGGAGTGTCACGGGATGAGCTTTAAGATCCCTTCCCACCCAAACCAGTCCATGATTCCATGATTCTGTGCTGAGACAAGGCAAGTTCCTGTCGTGGGCAGTGACTGTAAACCAGTCCATTATCCCAGTGAAAACCAGGACAACAGGACAGAGACCTCCTGCTGAGTCTGGTCCCCTCCTCGTGCAGTTACTGAGGGACTCTGGGAACCTGAGGGCACCAAGAACGTGGGAAGGGAGACGTAAATGTGGAGAGAAGAGGACCCCCTTTTCTCCTCCCCTTTCTCTCGGTCACCACAACACCTCCCTGCGGGTCACGGCCTGAGGAGAATGGCCAGGTCTCAAATCCATTTGGAACCAGAGGGTGGCAAAAATCCCACAGAAGGGACTGCAGGAACAAGAGGAATTTCCCCAGGTGCACCCAGTCCTGCTCAGAGGGAAGGAAGGAGACAGTCCAGGTGGGATCAGCTGCACCTCAGGCACCCTGTTCATGTCTCTTGTCCATCTCTCTCTCAAACACCAATCCCTCTTCCAATGAGCTGCTGCTCCCACAATTTGGATGGTCCAGAGTGGGATCATTGGTGTTGACGGGCTGTAAATGCCTTCTTCTTCAGCAGCTTCACCTCCCCTGGCCCCTTCTCAGTCAACGTTCCTCAATTATCCAACAAACGAGGCACGAAGTAGAAAGGGGCCAAAGGAAAATCTCCCAGGTCACTGCCGGCTCCTGGGGAAAATCCAAGGCAAATAGTCAAGTCATTGACCTGAGATGTTTTCCCAGCTGCCCCACAATGGTCTCTTGTGTCTGGTCAGGGGCCCGTAAGGATGGAAGGTGTTGCGGAAATGTGGCCAAAGGTGAGTGGAGAATTGAGGCTGTGTCAGGTGCCGGGAGCCCCCGCTCAGTGCCTGTCCTTGATCTCTGCCCACGGGGGTCCCAGCACAGAGGGGCCTCTGAGGCAGGTGGGGAGGGAGGGAGAGTGGGGCGGGAAGGTGCCATCCTGCTGAGGGACAGCGCTGGGCCCAGGGCAAGGCAGGGCCATCCCTGGGGACAGGGGCACTGGGGCAGCTGTGTCCCAGGGCCAGCCCAGTGTGGAGCCAGAGCCCTGCTGGGCTGCCAGTCCCCGGCCCCCCCTGCCTGGGCCAGCTCAGCAGAGCGGGGCCCGGCTGATGCGGGAGGACACGGTGTGCCCAACTGGGACAGGGGCAGGGCCAGCAAAGGGCATCTGCCCCTCTGGGTTCTGCTCGGGGAGGGCGTGGCTGGACCTGCACCACTTGGGGGCTGCAGTGCCCGCAAATGGGCTGGAGTCGGGCACTGCCACCACCCCAGCACTTCCCTGGGCCAAGCTCTTGTGTGCCAGGGCCAGCATTGCCCAGTGCTCCCCAGTGCCTGCCCAGACTGGAGATCCCAGTCACTCGACTGTGCCCATTGCCCGTCAGCCCCTTTATCTCCCAGCTCCCTGTTTCCCTGATCCCGGGGTCCTGGTGCCCCAAGAAGGGGGTCAGTGCCAGCCCTGCGTTCAGTCAAGGGGTTGGAGTGGGAACAGGGACAATTGTGCTCAGACACGCCGGGTTTGGGGCTGGGCGGAGCTCTGGGGTGTCCCAGAGGGAAAGCTCTGGGAAGGGATGGGCAGGAGGACATGGGTGGATCAGGCTTTGGGGGCTGTTGGAGGATGGATTGTGTTGTTGTGGGATTGTCCCCACAGGGTATGCAGCTACTTTCAGCTCCCTGCCCACCCCCTTGGCACCCGCAGGTGCCTGGGCCCTTCCAGGGGCAGCTGCCCCGTGCAGGAAGCTGGAGGGATGCCAGGGAAGGTGGTTGGATGGGTGCTGCAGGCGGGATGGACTCTGTGCCAGGGCTGGGCTTGTGACCAGGGCTGGGGGTTGTGCCCAGCCGGGCTTTGCCCCGGGGGCTCTCGGGGAGGGGGCAGGGAGGAGTCCCGGCAGGGATAAATGTGCTCCTGCCCTTGTGCAGCCTCAGCCAGCGCTGCCCAGGCCCAGAGGAAGATGAAGGTCGCTGTGCTCAGCGTGGCCCTGCTCTTCACCATCCTGCTGAGCCCCCCGGCAGATGCCAAGGTGAGGTCCCAATGCCATGGCCATGGGCTCAGGGATGGGCCCCTTCCCAATCCAGGGGCTCCCCCAACACTCCCCAGCACCCTCAGCCCCAAACCAGGCCACTTTCTTCTGGCCACAATTCCCTCTCTCCTTCCCCTTCCCACAATTCAACTCCTGCTGCTGCAGCTCTACTTCCTCACGGGATGCTTGCACCCGGCTCTGTCCTGACACAGTCCCAACGCTTCTTGCTCTTTCTGACCCCAAATCCCACCTTTTTGGGGCTCCCCATCCCATCCTCTTGGTCCCCTGGGCATCTCCCCACCATCTCCTCTCTTTCCCAGCCAAGGCAAAGGCCCAACCCAAACTGGGTGGAACTGGGCCAAACCCCACTTGAGTCCAAGGAGGACAAACAGGCCCAAGCTCCACACTGGGCTCAAGTGGGACAAGGCCTGGCCAGGCTGAAGTGGCACCAACTGGGAAATGCCCTGCCATGGCCCATTCCCAGGGCCTTTCCTCCAGGCTTTGCCCTCAATGCTTTGCCTTTCCCCCTGCACTGGTGTCCCCAACTTGCCTGGGAGCCGCAATCCCACAGAGGGGGTGAGGACACCTGTGTCCCCCCAGTCCCACAAGGCCAATCCCAACCAAACCTTTGCTCTCCTCCTGCAGCCCTTTGATGCCAGCGGCGCTGCCTGCGGGGGGGTAAGTCTGGGAGTTGGGGGCACCCAGTGTGAGAAGTCGGGGGCACTTTGGGCCCCCATCCCTTCCTGGCACTGGGGGCACCCCAGTGACCAGTGACGTCTCCTTGTCTCTCTACAGGGAGACATCACCAGCGTGAGTACCAGGGCTTGTGCTGGGCCCAGACCCTCCCCTCTGGTGGCCACCACCCTCCAGGGCATCCCAGTGCTCCCCAGTCCACCCCAGTGTGCACCGGGGAGGCCCCTTCCTCAGGGCCCCCACTCTATTCCCACACACCCCAGTCCACCCCACCACACACACACAGGGCATCATTCCCACACCATTTCTTCCCTTCTTTCTCCTCTAATCTTTCCCCTTTCCCATTGCCCATGACACTCGTGTCCAGAAATCCCCTTCCTTGACCCCTCAGTCCCAAAGACCCTCCCAACCCCTTCCAGTTTTCTCCCCTTCCATATTTCTCCTGCCCCCACCCCTGCCCTGCTTCATTCCCGGGGTCCCCTCCACTGGAATCCCTTCCTCCTCCCCCACATCCCCCACAGTCCCATCCCTTCCATACCCCAATGCCCATCCTGTGGGATCCCAAATTCCCCCCACTTCACCCTCTTTGGGTCCCCTCCTTCTCCCCCCCCTCTCCCTGCAGGCCCTGAATTCCCCTGACTCTCCTTGTCTCCATCCCCACCCTGGGCCCTGCAGCAACAGGGATCCCGGGGGAAACTGGGTGCAGTGGGGCTGGGGGGAACAGAAGGGATTTTCCCCCTCAGATCAAGGCCAACCATGGTCTGGGGGGTCTGGAGACACCCGTGTCCCTCCCCCAGCCCCACAGGGGCCAATCCTGCTTAAACCTTTGCTCTCCTTCCCCAGCCAATCGGGCAAATAATAGGAGGTGGATGTGTTGCGGTAAGTCTTGGAGTTGGGATGCCCCCAATGTGGGAAACTGGGGGAAATGTAGTCCCCCCATCCCTCCCGGGCCTGGGGACACCCTAGTGACCAGTGACACCTCACGCTCTCTCTCCAGGGAAGCATACATTCCAATCGAGTGAAGAGGTCTCAGGTGGGTACCCCAAGTTCTGCTGGGCCCAGACCCTCCCCTCTCATGGCCATGACCCTCCCTGGCATCCCAGTCTGCCAAAGTCCACCCCAGTGTGTCCCACTCAAGCCCAGTGTGTCCCAGTACATTCCAGTGTGTCCCAGTCCACCCCAGTGTGTCCCACTACATCCCAGTGTGCCCCAGTCCAGCCCAGTTTGCCCCAGTCCACCCCAGTGTGTCCCAGCACAGCCCAGTGTGTCCCAGTACAGCCCAGTGTGTCCCAGTCCACCCCAGTGTGCCCCAGTACAGCCCAGTGTGTCCCAGTCCACCCCAGTGTGCCCCAGTACAGCCCAGTGTTCTCCAGTCCAGCCCAGTGTGTCTCTAACCCTGCCTTTGTCCCCAGCCCCCCATAGTTGACCTGGTGGAGCTGCTGCGCCAGTGACGCTCGGCTGCCTCTCTGCATGTCCAGGTGAGAAATATCGGAGGGTCCTCAGCCCCCCAAAGGAACCTGGCAGGGCCCTGGGGGGTCCCTGAGCCCTCTGCAGTGGGCAGAGCTTGGGGACAGTAGAGGGACACGCAGGGGGCTGTCCCTGCTCCGTGTCCCGGGGCAGCTGGACAGAGCTACCCCCAAGCCTTGCCTTGCACTGGGGGCTCTGCAGACCCCCAGGGTCACCGGGAGGGCAGGGAGGGGCTCGGGGAGGTGTCAGAGCATCCCGGGCTCAGGGGCTCTGGGGGCCACATGGATCTCAGCATCCAATTCCCTTCTCCTGCCCCAGCTCCCTGCAGACAGACGGGGTGGGGACAAGGCCCCTCCCATGTCCCTGTGGACACCGGGGGTGAGGTTTGGGGCTCTGTCTTTCAGGACTGGAAGTGGTGGTGACACCCGTGTCCTGTCCCCCTCCAGCGGCATGAGGAGATGATCATCCCTGGAGGACCCCCCTGATCCCCTGGGTGCCCTGGCAATTTCCCTGCAATAATCAATAAACCCCTGCAGCAAAACAAATGCTCTGTGTCTGTCTGTGTGTGTGTGTTCCCACATCCACGGGTGCCTTCCCGTGTCCATGTGTGTTCCCACGTCCCCTGGGGCACCCGGTGGTTTGGGGGCACAGCGGGAAACAGGGTCTGACTGGGGCTGTCCAAGCACCGTCCCCAAGGAGCACAGCTTGGTGTCGGGGCAGGGGAGGATCAGGGACAATCAGCCAAGGCCCCTCAGTCCTTCCCCGTGCTCTGGGAGGGATGGTGTGGGAAATAAAGAATCGGTTTTATTACAAGCAAATGAATTAAACAAATCACTAACATAGGAGTTTTTCTTTCCTTACCTATAAGGCGTATTGTGGAGCTGTAAGATGCCGGATTCAGCCTGGAACCAGTGTCAGGGAAACATGGGGACGGGAATAGGGAACTGTAAAATGAATATTGGTGAGGAAACCCCTTATACCACATGGCTGGTCCTGGAAGCCGCCGTGCTGCTGGACACTCCACCTCCCAGCACGACACAGCCAACCAGGGAGAGGGGAACGCCTCTTCTATGACGTAAACAGGGTTGAACCTTAAGAATGTTTAAAAAGCGGGACTTTTGAATTGGAAGGTGTTCCTGGGAATCCTGCATGCCTAGGACACCCAGCACGTGTTGTAATTAATTTTCCCTTTTCGTTTTATTCATTTTGTTTTGCAAACTTTTGCCGTTTTTCTAAATTTAATAAATGAGGGGTTTTTTTACAATTTTGGGGGTTGTCCTCGATTACTGCTCGCCGACCACAGCTGGGGGTGCCAAGACCCCCAGGACAGCGCACTCTGCCCTGATTTTGGCGGCTCAGGAGGCTTTGTAACCTTTGCCAGAGTCGGTCGCGGTAAAGAACTGGGATGAACGACTGTAGAACAAAGGGAAGTGAAAGGAATCCCGGTCGGTATACAAATTAAAACTCTAGAGCCCTTAAAACTCTGTGCACAGAACCCAGTGAGGAACTAACAATCTTTAAATTCTACCGGGCGGGCTGGGTGAAATGTGTGTGTGTGTATATGTGTGTGAACGTAAATGAAAGTGTTGGCGGGCGCGGGAGAGAGGAGGACCGGGGGGGTGGTCGGACCCCAGAGCAGGGAAAAACCTGCGAGCCGCGGCGGGGCCGGTCGGCGGGGCTGGCCTGGAGCGGCGCGGCAGGGTCGGCCCGGGGGCCGGGAGCGAGTGGCGCTGAGCAGTGGCGCGGGGCCCGCCCGGGGCCTGGGCCGGAGCCAAGCGGCGCGTCGGGCGGCCGTGCCGCGGGGGCCGGGGCCACGCGGGGGAGAAGGCGGAACCGAGTCAGCACCGTGGCTGGAGACGGGCTAATCTTGGGCGAGCCGGCGCTCGGATCTTACACCAACAGCTCTGGAAAAACCAAAGGCTGATGCTCCCTGGCAGTGCTGCTGTGAGCAGCATGACAGAAATGGTCCAAAATACAGGCAGAGAACTGCAAGGGCAAGTTGACCAATTGTGAGAAACAGGGAACATAGTCCCAGACACTGGTGGGGAATCCCTTTGGCCAAAAAACCCCTTGATAAGGGGCAGGTTTTTGAGACAATGAAGGGAAGTTAGAGAAAGGGGTGTCTGGAGCGCTCAGTGTGTTAAAGGTAGGAAGAAGACCTCAAATAAGACAAAAATGTCCAGATGCTTGATCTGGTGCTTTTCTGAAGTCTTACATATCATTTTGAGTCCCCCACCAATTTGGGGGACTCCCAAATCTCCCAGTACTCTCCTAATGCTCTTCCAGCACCCAACAGTCCTCTATTTCCCTCCTTCTCTCTCAAAATAAAACTCCTCCTCTTTTACTGCAGCATGACTCTGTCTCGACTGGTGTCCCCAGTGATGTCACCAGTGTCTTTGTGATGTCACTGATGTCCCCAGGGGTGGCACCCGTACCCTCAAAGTTTTCACCAGTGTCTTTGTGATGTTACTTTTGTCCCCAGGGGTGGCACCCTTGTCCTCAATGATGTCATCAATGTCCCTGTGTCTTTGCTGGCATCTTTGATCTGAGATGAATGTTTGTCCCTATGGGATTTTGGGACTCAGGCAGGCAGAATAAGTGAAGGGTTAAAAAAACAAACAACAGCCCTTGTCCGCAGCAAAGAAAGTCTGGAAGCTTTTGCTTTTTGGTGCAGTTGTTGGGCCAGGTTGGGCATTCCATGAGCAGGAAGAGCTTTTGTTGAACCAGCCTGGGCACTCCATGGGCAGCAAGATTTTTCTGTTCTGGCACCTTTTTTGCAGGATGAATCTTCATCCATATGCAATTTTTAGTGTTGGGCTGGCAGTTGCCAGAAAGAACTGAAAACAGGAAACAACAGCTCTTATCCCCAGGGAAGAAAAACTAGAAGATTTGGCTTTGTGGTGCAGTTGTTGGGCCAGGCTGGGCACTCCATGAGCAGGGAGAGCTTTCTGTGCTGGCTCCCTTGTTCTGGGAGAAATATTCATCCATATGCAATTCTGGGAGTTGGGCTGATAGATGGGAGGAATGGATGAAAGCAGGAAACAACAGCCATTATCCCCAGGAAAGAAAGACTGGAAGTTTTGCTTGGTGCTGCAGTTTTTGACTGTCAATCTGGGGACTCCTTGGGCAGTAAGAGCTTTCTGTGCTGGCTCCTTTGGTGTGGGAGGAATCTTTGTTTATATGCAATTTTGGGAGTCAGGCTGGCAACTGGGAGGTAGATCTGAAAACAGGAAACAACAACCCTTGTCCCCAGGAAAGAAATCCTGGAAGCTTTGGTTTTGTGGTGTAGTTTGTGGAGCAGCCTGGGGACTCCATGAGTAGCAAGAGCTTTCTGTGCTGGTACCTTTGGTGTGGGAGGAATCTTCGTCTGTATGCAATTTTGGGAGTCGGGCTGGCATTTGGGAGGCAGGGCTGAGAACAGCCCTTATCTCTAGGTTAAAAATCTGGAATCTTTGGCTTTTTGTTGCAGTTGGGTTTGTCCGCCTGGTCTCCCTTGGGCAGCAAGAACTTTCTGTGCTGACACCTTTGTTGTGGGAGGAATCTTCATCCATATGCAATTTTGGGTACAGGGCTGGCAGTTGGGATGCAGGTCTGAAAACAAGAAACAACAGCCGTTACGCTGGGCAAGAAGGACTGGAAGCTTTGACTTTCTGGTGTACTTAGTGGGTCAGTCTGGGTACTTTATGGCCACCAAGAGCTTTCTGAGTTGGGACATTTTGTGTGGGAGGAACCTTCGTCCGTATGAAATTTTGGGAGTAGGGCTGTCACTTGGGAGGCATGGTTCAAAAGAGGAAATAGTAGGCCTTATTCCCATGAAAGAAAGACAGGAAGTTAACCTAAACCTTAACCTAACCCTAACCCTAACCCTAACCCTAACCCTAACCCTAACCCTAACCCTAACCCTAACCCTAACCCTAACCCTAACCCTAACCCTAACCCTAACCCTAACCCTAAACCCTAACACTAACCGTAACCCTAACCCTAAACCCTAATCCTAACCCTAAACACTAACCCTAACCCTAACCTTAAACCCTAACCCTAACCCCTAAACCCTAACACTAATCCTAAACCCTAACCCTAAACCTAAATCCTAACCCTAATTAACCCAACCCTAACACTAACTCTAACCCTAACACTAAGACTTGTTAACACTAAACCCTAACCCCTAACCCTACACCCTAACCCTAATGCTAAACCTAACCCTAACCCTGACCCCTAACCTAAACCCTAACCCTAATCCTAACCCTAAACCCTAAACCAAACAATAAACCCTAACCAAAACCCAAACCCAAACCCTAACCCTAAAACCTAACCCTAACCCTAACCCCTAACCCTAACCCAACAGCAGGGGAGAGATGTAGGGTCAGGCCTTTTTTCCTGGATGGAAGGGCAATCGTTGGTGACAGGAGCCCCGTTCCTAAATGGGCCGTCCAAGGCCCAAAAGTGAATACGGACGAAGATTCCTCACACACCCCCAGACACACACACACTTGCATACACCTAGACACATGTGCACACACTCCCACAAACACAGACACACTTGAACACACTCTCACACACACACTCGCACACACTCAAGACACACTCGCACAAACTCAAACACAGACACACCCCCACACACTCACACACAGTCGCACACACCCAGACACACTTGCACACACTCAGAAAGACACAGACAGCTGAGTGTGTGTGAGTGTGTCCGGGTGTGTGAGAGTGTGTCTGTGTGTCTGGGTGTGTGCGAGTGTGTCTGGGTGTGCCAGAGTGTTTGCGAGTGTGTCTGAGTGTGTCTGAGTGTGTCCGGGTGTGTGTGAGTGTGTGCGAGTGTGTGTGAGTGTGTCCGGGTGTGCCAGAGTGTGTCTGGGTGTGTGAAAGTGTGTCTGGGTGTACCAGAGTGTTTGTGAGTGTGTCTGAGTGTGTCTGAGTGTGTCCGGGTGTGTGTGAGTGTGTCTGAGTGTGTCTGAGTGTGTCTGGGTATGTGAGAGTGTGTGCGAGTTTCTGTGAGTGTGTGTGAGTGTGTCTGGGAGTGTGCGAGTGTTTCTGGGTGTGTGTGAATGTGTCTAGGTGTGTGTGAATGTGTCTGGGTGTGTGCAGTTGTGTACAAGTGTGTCTGGGTGTGTGCGACTGTGTACGAGTGTGTGCGGGTGTGTTTCTGTGTATTTGGGTGTATGCAAGTGTGTCTGGGTGTGTGCAAGTGTGTGTGTGTGAGTGTGTTTTGGTGTGTTTGGGTGTGCACGGGTGTGTTCGGGTGTGCACGAGTGTTCATTTGTATGCTCTGGTGTGCTCAGGTGAGCATGGGTGTGCACAGGTATGCCTGGGTGTGTTCGGGTGTGCAGGGGTCTGTTTAGTTGTGCTTGGATGTGCTTGGGTGTACCAAGGTGTGTTGCAGTGTTCATGGGTGTACTTGGGTGTGTTCATGTGTCCACAGGTGAGCACACCCAAACACACCCGTGCAAGCCAGCCGGTGAATGACTGACCTTTCAGCCAGGATAGAAAACCTTGAGCCTCCATCTCTCCTGTGCAGCTGGTGTGCCACTCTTGGCACTACATCCACAACAAGTGCTTTCTGCCCAGGCACCTTTGGTCTTGGAGGAATCTACACCCATATTCAGTTTTAGCCCTCAGATGGCCCCTTGCATCGTGGTGCACTGGCTGGTGAACGACTACCCTTCCAGCCAGGAAAGAAAGCCATGAAACTCCGTCTCTTGTGTGCAGGTGTTGTGCCACTCTTGGCACAACAGGCACAGCAAGCGCTTTCTACCCAGGCATCTTTGGTCTTGGAGGAATCTGACCGGGCAGAAAGCTCTTGCTGTGTACGTAATGCCGAGAGTGGCACACCAACGACAGGTGAGAGACGCAGGGTCAGGCCTTTCTTTCCTGGTTGGAAGGGCAGTCGTTCATGGGTAGCAGCGTTGTGCCGAAATCGGCCGCCCAAAGACCAAAAGTGAATACAGACGAAGATTCCTCCCAGACCAAAGGGGCTCACCCAGAAAGCTCTTGCTGTGCACGTAGTGCCAAGAGTGCTGCACCAACGGCAGGGGAGAGATGGAGGGTCTCACCCCACATGTTTTCCTACCTAGAAACCCTAATTAGCACACATGTGTTTGCACCCCATGACTGGAAGGCACTACTGAAAATGGTACTAAGCACTACACAGTTTAGTGTCTGGTTCACAGACTTTAAAGAAAGCTGTAAGGCTTATATTAATGACCAAACTAACTCACAAACAGGAATGTCTTATGCTCAATTAGCGGGGGAGGGGGCACATTAAAAGCCCGGGTCCCAAATAGACAACCCCCAAGAAATATACGAAGTAACCGCAAAACTTGTATTGCGAACAGTGCGAAAAATCCCATGCACAAAGACTCTAACCTATCCTTTTCCAAAGTTTTGGAAGGGTCCACTGAACCTTACCTCCAGTTTCTAGATTGACTGCAAGCTTCCTTAGAGAGACAAATTGACAATGAGGAGGTGAGAGAGATGCTCTTCAGGCAGCTCGCCTACGAAAATGCCAACTCTGACTGTCGACGGGCTCTGCAGTTGATCCCCAAGAGCGACCTGTGCACATTAGCTGAAATGGTCCGAGCTTCCCACGATGTTGGGTCAGTCGATAACCACACAGACTCACTAGCCACAGCATTAGCAGCCAAACTGCAAGTACCTGAAGGGGAAAAGGGAAAAGGCAGCTGCTTCCGATGCGGAGCAACTGACCACATCAAAAGGCACTGCCCTAAAAAACCCCCTCCAGGATACTGCCCCAGATGTGGAAAGGGAAAATGCTGCGCTAGTGAATGCAAGTTCCGGGGTGGTGAAAGAGGGGAGACTACACCACAGGGAAACGGGAAACGGGAAACAGGGTGCAGAGCCACCCACCCTCACCAAGCAGACAAATACAGATTCAAACAACGCGTCAGTGATTTGCTTGCCACCACCTCAGGCAGCACGGGGCTGGACCTGGCCTCCAGAGAACCAATAGTTTTAATATCTACTGCAGTGGTTTTGATACCCACTGGAGTCTGGGGACCTCTGGAGGCGGGAATGCATGCCTTACTAATTGGGCGCTCATCAACTACCACGACGGGTATATTCATCTTACCCAGAGTAATTGATTCAGATTCCCATAATGAAATCCAAATCATGACCTGGACACCTGTGCCACCTTGTTATATTCCAAAGGGGCAACACTTAGCCCAATTAATTTCTTTCTATAGCATTTCTCCCACGCAAAAGGGTAATAAGGGTACCGAGGGATTTGTAAGCACAAATCCCCCACAAATCCTCCACCTCCCAACCCATGATGACGTGTCACATTGATGGGCATAAATTTAAAGGTTTAGTGGATACAGGTACAGATGTGTCTATAATTAAAGACACCAAGTGGCCATCAGACTGGTCCACAGTGTTCCCCGCCTCGACCATCCTGGAGATGGGGTGTGTGCAAAGACCTAGACAAAGCAAACATCTACATACGGTATTGAGGCCTGAGGGACAGACTGCACCCTTCATAGCTTCCATTCTGTGTACCTTGTGGGGGAGGCATGTCCTTGGTCATTTTGGTACCACTGTACAGATAGCAACAATGAATAATCAGGTTTTTCAGTAAGGGTCATTGGTCAGTCGTTCCATGGACTTATCAAACTAGAATGGAAGACAGATAACCTGATATGGGTGGACCAATGGCTCCTAAAGAGGGAATGGCTAGGGCACCTGCAAGACCTGGTACAGGAACAACTGAATGCTGGGCATATAGTAACAACTTCTAGCCCATGGAACACTCCAGTGTTTTGCATCCCCAAGAAGAGTGGTAAATGGTGTTTACTACAAGACCTCAGAGCAATTAATGCAGCCATTGAGTCAATGGGAACACTG
Source organism: Chiroxiphia lanceolata (assembly GCF_009829145.1). Lineage (NCBI taxonomy): Eukaryota > Metazoa > Chordata > Aves > Passeriformes > Pipridae > Chiroxiphia > Chiroxiphia lanceolata. The sequence continues at coordinate 502,870 of NC_045669.1, forward strand.
CAACCAGGACTTCCTTCCCCTGACATGCTTCCTGCAGGGTGGCCACTAGTAGTAATAGACTTGAAAGACTGGTTTTTTACCATCTTTTTACATCCAGAGGATGCTCCTCACTTCGCCTTCTCAGTTCCAACCTACAACCACGTGGAACCCATGCAAATATACCACTGGACAGTACTGCCTCAGGGCATGAAAAACAGCCCGATGATTTGTCAAACAGTGATAGCTAACATCATACATTCTGTTTGAAAACTCCACCCTTCAGCCATCATCTACCATTACATAGATGATATACTAATAGCCACAGAACACGAGACTGAACTACAATCTACCTTGACTGCCTTAACTGATGCCATTCAGAAAGCAGGTCTACAGATTGCTCCAGAAAAAATTCAACACACCCAGCCATGGACCTACCTAGGATGGAGGATCACTCAACAATCATGCCACAACCACTGACTTTCAAGGTAGCAGACGCTATAACCCTAAATGATTTGCAGTGACTTTTGGGAGCCATTAACTGGCTAAGACCTGTTTTAGGGATCACAACAGGGGAATTACACCCCCTCTTCGAGTTACTTAAAGGTGACCCAACTCTCACATCTATTTGATCCCTAACACCAGAAGCAAAACAAGCTCTGGAAGTATGCTCCCAGGCCATTGAAAACAGGCAAAGCAGACGATGACACCCTGACCTGCACATTCGTCTCTCCATCATATCCAGAAAATTCCAACCTTTTTCCATCCTTTTCCAATGGGATCAGTCAGAATTCAACCCCTTGAGGATTCTGGAATGGTTATTTCTGCCCCACTCTCCACCTAAGACTGTTTGGACTATTAATGACATGTTTGCTAAACTTGTCATGAAAGGTAGAGGACGTCTGCAGGAGAGATGGATGGAAGAGACCCTGAGACCATCTACGTTCCAGCCACGAAAGACAACTTAGACTGGCTTCTTGTGAAGGATGCTGGGTTTCAGACTGCATTAGCGGACTTCCATGGTAATATTTCCATTCACTTCCCGAAACACAAACTCTGGGCAGAAATAGGAAATCTACCCCAGATGGTCACGCATCGGTGCAAACCACAACCAGTAAATGGAGTCATCATCTTCACTGATGCATCCGGACCATCGAGAAAAGTCGCCGTAACATGGAGGAACCCTGCCACAGGACAATAAGGTACAAACCTTGGACCAAGGTTCTGTGCAAGTTTTAGAACTAGCGGCTATCCGCATGGCATTTGAATTGTTCCATGATCAACCTATGGATGTTGTCACAGATTCACACCATGCTACAGGGTTGGTCTCACGTCTCGAAGCCTCCTTCCTTCGAGATGTCACCAATCCTCATTTATTCACAGAAATTCGTACCATATGGTTTCTTATTAACCACAGAAAATTTGATTTCTACATAATGCACACTTGGTCACACACAGAACTTCCAGGACCCGTAGCAGCGGGCAATCAAAAAGCAGATGCAACTGCTGTGGTAACTACAGTTCCCAAAATCCTAGAACAGGCTAAATTTGCACCAGTTCTTCCACCAAATGCACGTTCATTAAAGAGGCAATTCCAAATTACAATAAACCAGGCCAGAGACATAATCATGTCATGCTCTGACTGCCAGCAAGTTACCCCAATGCCATCTAAGGAAAGGGTTAATCCCAGAGGCATAACAGCCAATGAAATCTGGCAAACAGACGTTACACACATAGCTGAATTCGGTAAACTAAAATATGTCCATGTTACAGTAGACACACCTCCCAAATAGATAAATGCAACAGAACACACAGGAGAAAAAACCAAAGATGTTATCAGACACTGGCTTAGTTGTTTCACAATCCTGGGAATTCCAAACATCATAAAAACCGACAATGGCCCTGATTATTGTTCTGAAAAAATCAAAATATTTCTCATAGATTGGGGGGTATTCCATTCCACAGGCATACCACACTCACCCACAGGACAAGCAATTGTAGAAAGAGCACACCACACACTAAAAGAAATGCTTCAAAGACAAAAAAGAGGGGAGTCGGTATATAGCCCCCAGGAACGCTTATGGAAAGCATCATACGTTCTAAATTTCTTAAACTGTGATGATACAGACCATAGCAGGTATGAGTGCCAACATAAAACTCAAATACTTTCATCTTCCAAACCACCAGTTATGATCAAAGATCTAATATCTGGGTAATGGTCAGGACCAGTAGATCTCATAATATGGGGGAGGGGATATGCCTGTGTATCCAAGGGTACCAAATTACAGTGGGTCCCTTCTAGATGTGTCAGGTCTTATATTAGCCCTCCCCCACAATAGAAACAATCAACAGAAGAAATAAGTGAAGAAATTGGATTCGAAGAAACATGACCAACAATAGTAAAAGGAACACACCACACAGTGAAAAACATGCTAGAAAAATACACAAAAAAAAGGGGGGAAAGAGATATGTATCTGGTCCCTATATGTGTAAATCTACATTAACACTTCCTCAAAACAGGAACAATCACAAAGAAGCAATAAATGATACAACAAAACCAAAACTCCATGATTTAAATAGAAACACAATAAAAAGTCTAAGTATGCATGTGTGAGGAGAGAATGAAACGATGACCACCGGAGTATGAATGAGAAATTTGAATGGAGATATGTATGTCTGTGAACGCAAATACACTTTATGGCAAGACATCTTAAACACTACCTCAACCAACACTACCTTAACCAACACTACCTCAAACAAAACATATACAAACCAACACATTTCCCTTTCAAATAAAGATGATGTCATTACCCAATCACACAAAATCACCCTCAGATAAAAGGTTATACACATCTACAAACCCTGGGTAATTTAAGGTTGCTTGAATATTGCATGAACCAATAAAGTTATAAACAGTTCAATAAAGGGCTTTATGACAGTAGGTCTCGGATTTTATAAATGGTTAAGATAAGATTGGTTGTAATAAGAATGTTTAAAAAATGTATTATTTTACAACTTAATTATATAGAAAGAGGGGAGATGTGGCAGGAAGTATGCAGTAAGGAATTATGGGAGTTGTAGTCTTCTGCTTTCTCACTCATGCTCAATCAATACTTGATTGTCATTGGTTGGAAGATCATGTGACCCGTTTGAACACTGTACTTAAGTTGCTGCCTTGTTTATTAAAAGTTAATTCTGCTCTGGCACTTCACTGTGCCTGAGTGGGGTTTGTGCCTTATTCACCACCTCGCTTGACAGATGAGAGGACTTGGCAAGCACCAACCATATGAAGTCCAACAAAGAGAAGTGCTGGATTCTGCACCTGGGATGTGGCAATCCCGGATGAACAGACATCCTGTGGAATGAGACAATGGAGAGCAGCCCTGTGGAAAATGACCTTGGGGTCCTGCTCAGTGGCCAGTTTGACAGGAGTCAGCAGTGCCCTGGCAGCCAGGAGGGTCAACCCTCTCCTGGGGGGCATCAGGCCCAGCATCACCAGTCGGGCCAGGGAGGGGATTGTCCCGCTCTGCTGTGCCCTGGGGTGGCCTCTCTTTGAGTTCTGGGGGCAGTTCTGGGTGACACAAGAAGAGAGACATTAGAGAGCATTCAAAGGAAGCACGTGGGAATGGTGAAGGGCCTGGAGGGGTGTTTATCCAGGGGATGAGGGTCAGCACAAGACACACAGACACCAATTTTAAGGAACAAGGCTGTAATTTTACTATTGTGCAAAACAGCAAAGAATTCAAAGAGGATAATCTTTACCAAAACTTCAAAAACTGTTCAGCAAATTCATTACATCTGTAAAAAACTACTTAACAGACCATTAAAAACTGTGAAAAACCTTAAAATTGAAATTTCCTCTGAAAGATAATGGAGCTTTTATTGGTACTGGAAAGAGAAGGAAACCCGCAAAGTGCAATTTGGAATGTTCAGACTGAAAGTGAGGAAAAAGAAGTATCACTCAAAAGGGCAAGAGGTCACCCAGAGAAGAGTCAGGATCATCCCATGGCTTTGTGTTTCAGGGAACGGCCAGGGATGGGTGCAAAGAAATCAGTGAGGGTCTAGAAATGCTTCTGTGAGGGGGGTGGGAAAGCAGGAGGGGTGTGTGCAGCCTGCAAGGCCAGAGCAGCAGCAGGGCCAGGGCAGGACAGCCTGCAGGAGAGATGGCCAAGGGCTCTGGCAGGGCTGCAAGGCCCAAAGGCACCCAGGCCTTTGTCCCCTTGCCTCTGGCAGCTGCCTCTGCCACTCAGGCCACCAGAAGAAACTTTCCTTTGAGGTTCTGCCCTTAGTTTCTACCTCGCCCCTCCCTGAGGATCCTGGGAGGGGTTGCCCAGTTTTGGCCTTTGTTGTTCCTCCCCCTCCCATCCCAGTGCCCCCCAAACAGCCCTGAGCCAGCCGGGAGGGACAGGATCTGCTGGGCCAGGGCCTGGGGCTCAGGCCTTGGCCCTTCTGCTTCGTCAGACCAAGGCAGGCTTTGCTCAGCATTGCAGGGGCCTGCCCAGAGCCTTTGTCTGCCTGCACTCCTGGCCTCCAAAGATCTGCTCTAAGGAGTCCCTGGGGAGGCTTTGTCAGTCCCTGTCCTCAGTGGGGCCCAGCAATGCTTCAAGGCACTTGCAGTTTGGCTTCTGACTCCTCAAGCAGCTTCTTCAATACCTGGGAACCATGGACTCAGCCCCAAGTACACCGTGGGGCTCGTTAAAATACAGAAAGCCCTCACAAGCTCTTTCTCCTCCTTTAATTATCTTCAAGTCTTTAAGGCTTGTACAGCCGATTGGAGTCTGTTTGAAGTGTTGTTAAGGAGGAAGATTTCGAAGTTCATGTCATGAAATATGTAATCTTTTTTAATGAAAGGGAATCTTTTTTACTTTTCAGTTTAGAGAGGGGTGATAGAAGCATTCTCCAAGTGATGTTGATACTATCTCCTCAGGAGGTCTGGACAGTCCCTTGAGGGGCTGACCCTGTTTGGACAACCTTCCTCCTCACCCCCCAACCTCTCCGTTTCTGACATCACTGTTCTTGTATCAGACTTCTCCTGAACTCTACAGTTGGATGTTACAGGCCCATGGCACCATCTCCCACCTGCTCTCCTCAGAGATCAGCCCGCACACAGGCCCAGAGAGTTTTTTTGTAACAAAAGGAAATTAAGCATGAGAGGGTTTCATAAACACCAAAACACCCTCAGTAACCACATGCTCAGTACCAACTGTCTCTAATGATGTCATCTTCCTGCAAGGAAGGTTTTAGACAGATAGATAGAAAAGATATATAGGAACATAAAAAAGAGCTGTCTGGGCAGACAGGTTCCCAAAAGACAGGAGAGCTTTTAACTGCTGGAATCTCAAGCCAGCAGCAGCTGGCAAGCTGAGAGGTGTCTGAAGGAACAAATCATGGTATTATAGAATATCTCAAATTGGTTAAATCGCTGTTTCCCTTTGTGAACCTGGGCTGACTGTGCCTAATGTTGACGTTGTCCTCCATGGTCCCTTTAATAGCACCCACTATCGCAGGATCATAGGTTTTCTCAAATTGGAAGGACTCATAAGGATCCTCGAGTCCCTGCTGCTTTCAGGACCACATAAAATGAAATCATAGGACTAAGAGCATCATCCATACACTCCTTGAGCTCTGGCAAGCCTGGTAACCACTTCTCTTGGGAGCCTGTTCCAGTGACTAACCACTTTCTGGGTGAAGAACCTTTTCCCAATGTCCTGTCTGAACTTCCTCTCATGCAACCTCATTCCATTTCCTTGAGTCCTGTCACTGGTGACAGAGACAGGAGACCAGCCCCTCCATCCGCTGCCCCCCTTGAGGCAGTTGGAGATGGCAATGAGGTCACCCCTCACCCTTCTCTTCTCCAGGCTGGACAAACCAAGTGACTGCAGCTTCACCTTGTAAGTTCTGCCCTCAAGGCCTTTCACCACCTTGGTTACTCTGCTCTGGACACCCTTTGATGTCCTCCTTATATTGAGGTGCCCAGAACTGCCTCCAGGGCTCAAGGTGAGGCTGCCCCAGTGCAGAGCAGAGTGGACAATCCCGGAGATGCTGGGCCTGACGACCCCCAGGACACGGTGACCCCTTTTGCTACCAGGCACGCTGGTGATATATCTTGTCTTCCACCCAAACCCCCAGATCTTCCTGTGGGGCGACTCTCCAGACTCTCATCCTCAGCTGTGTCTGTCAAACCAGAATCACCCCAGCCAAGGTGAAGGATCTGGCACTTGCTCTTAAGAGGTGTTTAGGCCACAGTGTCCATCCAGTAGCCAACCTGCAGGCTCTCAGGGCTCCCCACTATCTGATCCAGGCATATGGTCTCTAGACTAACTAGATCCCAGGCCTCTTTTTATATTTAATGGGGGATGAGCCAAGACTGGGATGAGGTGCCCTGTGCTGACCCTTACAGTGTCAGTGCTGGTGCAAGTGTCTGTGGGGGTTCAGCTCAGATCCACCTTGTCAGAGTCCTTGGAGAAGGGCTCATGGTGGTAGGACTCTACCCGAAGCATTGTGCACACACGTGGGTGCTTGTTTTGGTTTATATTTAAGCAAAATCCTGTGTTTAATTCACCCCAAGGAGTGCACTAAAAACTCCCCCCAGTTTTGGCTTTCTGTATATGTCTGTGCTTCATTAAGAAATGCTCAGAAACAACTTCAGTCAGAAGCTCCTTGTATTCTGCAGGCAGAAAGATTAGGAAAACCAGAAAAATTCTTTCTTGTGCTTACTTTTTTGATAATCTTTTGACTTTGACAGCACCCGTGAAACTGCTCCAATCAACCACGTGAGAAATGAGGAAATGAACCCCAGGAAATGAACTGAGGTGTGTTTGGGCACTTTGCCTGTTCCTGCTCCCTGTGGTGCTGAATCCCTGAACTGCACACTGGGGACAAACGTCCTGAGAAGTCAAAGTCAGCAACCACCCCCAAGACCCTTAGGGTGTTAACTGGCCCCACTGAGGGTCATCACTGAAGAGACCAGTGAGGTCCTGACTGGTAAGCTGACCATCCCTCGGGGCTGGTGAAGCAGGAAGTCAGAGGCACTGGTTACAGCTGGAAATATGGGGGTGGAACAGTCCCAGCCCCACCAAGGCCCTTGGTTGTCACTGCCCCAGACTGTCCTACTCTCCCCTGTGCCTGTGCTGTTTCCCTGCACACTTTAACCACCCCCCTGCTTCCCAAACTCACTCTTACCTCAGGATGTGCCAAGATTTACTGATATCATTCTGTCCTCACTGGTTGCTGCTTCAAACACCAGTCTGTCATTACTTTAGGATTTCCCCATGCCTCTGAGTTTCCCACAGCCCATCCAGTTCTTTTAAAGTCCAATTCATGTTCCTCTATCATCCAGCGCATCCCAGCCCCAAACTCAAGCCCTCACTCCTCATCCCAGCACTGAAATAAATGTTCTGTTTTCTCTCCCCGTCCAGGTGATGAGGGGAGTGACAGAGTGTCTCTGGGGGAACCTGGCATCCAGCCAGGGTTTCCCCCCCACTACAGCCCCCACAACTCCCAGGACGTTCTCAACACAGCCATTCCCAACCCCCAGTTCAACCCCCACCCAACCTCCCTCCACCATGCCCCTCCCAATGGTGACAGGCAAGTCCCAGTTGCCTGGAGACCCCCAGTGATGGCCCCCCTCCCCCCCAGCCCTGGATCCTGGATGCCTGGGCCCCCATTCCCCAGTTCTGTCTCCCATTCAGTTCTGGGTCTCCCCCAGTTGTCTCTCCCCCAGTTCTGCATCCCCCAACCCAGTTCTGTCTCTTCCCCAGTCTGGGACCCCCTCCAATTCTGGTCTCCCCCCCCAAGGTCGTCATCCCCCAGCATCACCCACAGTTCTGTGCCTCCCCTAGTTCTGTCCCCCACCCCCCAGTTCTGTCTCACATCCAGTTCTGTCCCCCTCCAAATTCTGCTTCCCTCCAGTTCCGGGTCCCTCCCAGTTCTTTCCCCCGTGCCCTAAAATCCTGTCTCCCCCCCAGTTCTGTCTCCTCCCGTTCTGGGTCGCGGATGCCCAGGGCCCCCTGGTTCTGTGTGGGAAGTTTGTCACCCTCCCACCACAGGAAGGAAATGGGGGGGTGGGGTAACACGGGGTGACAGTGACAGCATGGCGGCCGTGGGGCACAGAGGCATCATCAGCATTGTCTTCGGGGTGCTGGTGGCCGGTATGGGGGCACTTGGGGCCCTGACCCATGGGGGGATGGGGGTCTCAGTCCCACAGCAGGGGAGGTGGGGAGTCCTGACCCACTGCGGGGGGGGTGGGAGCAGCTGGATGCCCAGATCCTTCCCATGCTCGGGGGAAGGAAGTGAAGCCCCATGTTGGCGCCGTGGGGCCAGATGATGGGTGCCCCCCGCTTACGGGGCTCAGCGACCTGGAACCTCCAGTTATGGTGCTCAGAGAGCTGGCTCCCCTCTGTGTGCTCGTCTGGGGGGGCTGTGGGGGGCACGGGGGCTCCTCTCACCCCTTCCCCCTCTCTTGCCCCATAGCACTGCCCCACATCGGAGCCTTCAGCATCCACCCGGTCCCACATCGGGTCCTGACCCCCGGCCGGGGTCGGAGCTTTGGGCACCAGGTGTTGCCGCTGGAAGGGGCCCGGTAGGAGATAGGGGGCCTGGACACCTGAGTCCCCCAGTTGTGGGGCCCCCCTGACCCCAGGGATTGGGGGTCCCGGGTGGCTGGGACACCCTGACCCCGCCCCTCTCTCCAGGGTGCTGGTGGGGGCCCCGGCAGAGGTGGGAGATGGGGGGCGGCTGTTCCAGTGCTCGGTGCAGAGTGGGGAGTGCCAGAAGGTGCAGCTGGAAGGTGGGAATGGGGGCATTAGGAGGGATTGGGGTGCGATTAGGGGTGGGTGTGGGGTGAAATTAGAGGTGGGGATAGGCTGGGATTACAGGTAGGGTTGAAGTGGAATTAGGGACAATTTGGGTGAGATTAGGATGGGAGTGGGGTGGGGGGTGGGTTGGGGAGAACTGGGAGTGGGTGGGGTTAGAGTGGGGTGAGATTAGGGTGGTATTGGGATGGGATTAGGGATTGGATTAGGGTTGGGGGTGGAAGGGATTTGGAGATGGGTTTTGAGTGGGAGTGAGGTGGTACTGGGGTGGGATTAGGGTGTGGGTGTGGGTAGGGTGGTTTTAGGGGTGGGTTTGGAGTGGGGACAGGATTAGGGTGTGATGAGGATGAGATTATAATAGGTGGTGGGGTTGGGAGGGGGTGGGGATGAGGTTTCATTTAAAATGGGGGAGGGGTAGGATTAGGGCAGGATCGAGTCTGGATTAGGATGAGATTGGGACAGGATTAGGAATAAACCCCATCCCCAGGGAACAGCACCCGGACCCACATAGGAATGGCCTTGGCCCGGGATGGTGATATCACAATCGTGAGTCCAACAGTTTCCCCATGCAGGGGAAGGGGGGCCAATCCCATCCCCCTTCCCTTCAGCTCCACCCCCTACCCCTTTCTTCCCCCTCCCCAGGCCTGTGGCCCCGGCTTGACCCACGTCTGCGATCGCAATGTCTACACGAACGGGGTCTGTGTCCTGCTGGACCCCCAGCTGAGAACACAGCAGGAGCTGATGCCTGGATACCAAGGTGAGGAGCCTGCCCCAGAGATGGTCCCCCACCCCGTGGAGAACAGGGTCACCTCATGGCTGACCCATGGTGGCCATGGTGCTTGATCCTGGTAGTTGACCTGTGGTTGACCCAAGGCTGACCCATAGGGACCATGGTTGACCCATGGAGGCCATCATGGACCCACAGTGACCCTGGCTGACCCCTGGGGCCATTGAGCCCTGTGCCCCCCCCACCCCGATGCTGACCCCCAGTGGCCCCCCCTGACCCCAGGTTGCCAGCGGGGCCCGGTGGACCTGGTGTTCCTGTTCGATGACTCCAGCAGCATGAGCACCTCCCAGTTCAAGGCCATCCGGGACTTCATGGTGGATGTGATGGAGAAGCTGCAGAACACCTCAATCCATGTACACCCCGGGTGGGCGTGGGCAGGGGTGGGAGTACAGTAGGGTGATGTGCAGGGGAAAACGGGGGTGTATGGGGCCTACAAGGGCCAGTAGAGGGGATGGGGTCCATAGGGGGCACTGTGGGGGATGAGATCTATAGGGGAGACTATGGGGACTATGGGGGCATTGTGGGGGATGGGGGCCATAGGGGGCACTGGGCTATGGTGGCATTGTGGGGGCGGGAGCTATAGGGGGCACTACGGGGGGATAGGGGGATGGAGGCATTGTGGGAGGGGACTGTAGGGAGCACTGTGGTGAGGGAGGTTATAAGGGGCAGTGTGGGGTATGGGGGCAGTCGAGGGCACTATGGGGATGGGAGCTACAGAGGGTACTGTGGGGATGGGGTCCCTGGGGGCACTGTGGGGGCACCAGAGGCAATGGGGGACAATGGGGGGCTCTGGGCCCACGGCGGGCTGGACACTCAGAGCAGCCCCTGTGGGCAGTTTGGGGCGGTGCAGTTCTCGGACAGGGTGCAGACCGTGTTTACGCTGAAGGAATTCGCGGCCCGGCCACGGCCCCGGGAGCTGCTGCAGGGGCTGGAACAGCGCGGGGGCCTCACCGACACCTTCGCTGCCATCGGCTTCGTCGCGTGAGACATGCCCTGCCCCACAGCTGCCCCACTGCCCCCGCTGCCCTCCACTGTCCCCCCCCGTCCTGGCCACCCCTTATGCCCCACACCGTCCTCCGCTCCCTCTCACCACCCTGCAGCACTGCCCTCCTAATGCCATCTCTGTGCCCCACTGCCACCCCCACAGCAGGGTAGCACCCCCACTGCTGGCCCCCAGAACCACCCTGATCCCCATTGCACCCCACAGCCACTCCCCGCTCCCCCTTTGCCCCACTTCTGCCCCACCCCACTGCACCCCACTGATTGCTGCCCCTGTGCACCCCTGCACCCCACTGCCACCCTCCAGCACCCGCCTGTGCCCCACTGCTGTCCCTTGGTTGCTCCCCACCACCCAGCACCCCATTGTCCCCCTGCTGTTCCCCCACTGCCCCTCCTCTGCTTCACTACTGCTCCACTGTTGCCCACCTGCTGCCCCCCCAGTGCCACCTACTGAGCCCCAGTGCCCCCCCAACTGTGCACTGAGTGCCCCCAGCCCCCACTGCTGCCCCGGGTTGCCTTCCAACACCCTCAGCACCCCCCTCCCTGTCCTCTGAATCTGCCCTGTAACCACAGCACAGCACCCTACTGCTACCCCCACCCCCAAACCCATAATGACCCCCCAGCCCTCCCTGCACCCCCACTGTGCCCCCAGCCCCCACCACACCCCAAAATCCCCAGTTACCCTCAGGCCCCACTATACTCCAGCCCCTCAACCCCCCCATCCCCCAGTGCCCCTGCCCCCCAGAACCAGCCCCTGTGCCCCCCACCCGCCCGGTGCTCCCTGCTGCAGCCCCATCAGTGCCCCGTGGCTGCAGGAAGGAGCTGTTCTCGGAGGAGGCGGGGGCACGGCCGGGGGCACGGCGGGTCCTGGTGATGATCACTGATGGCGACGCCACCGACCACGACCCAAAGGCCCTGGACGCGGCCGAGGAGCGCGGGATCCACCGCTACGTCATCGGGGTGGGTGGGCAGGGGTGTGGCCGTGGTGGGTGTGGCTGTGAGGCCGTGATGGAGCTGGACATGGTGGGCACGGTCAGGTGTTGGCGTGGTTATGGTGGGACTGGTAGTGGTGTGGGCATGGCCATTGTGTGGGAGTGGTCATGGTGTAGATGTGGCCATGGTGTGGGTGTGGTCATGGTGTGGGTGTAGCCATTATGTAGGAGTGGTCATTGTGTGGGTGAGGTCATTGTGTGGGTGTGGTCATTGTGTGGGAGTGGCCATTATGTGGGTGTGGTCATTGTGTGGGAGTGGCCATTATGTGGGTGTGGTCATTGTGTAGGCATGGCCATGGTGTGGGTTTGGCCATTTGTGTGGGTGTGGTCATTGTGTGGGCATGGCCATTGTGAGAATGGTCATGACTGGGTGTGTTATTGGGTGGGAGTGGTAAATAGGTGTGTTTGGGGTGGGCGTGGTCACAGTGGGCATGACCAGTGGTGGGTACGGCAATGAGTTGTGGTGGTGGGTGTGGCCAGGAGAGGGTGTGGTGGAGCTGAGCGTGGTGGGTGTAGTTGATGTGGGCATGGTCGCGAGTGGGCGTGGTCAGGCGTGGTTTAGGGGTATGGTGCTTTGAGGGTGCGGCAAAACAGATCACAAGTGGATGTGGTCATGGTAGGATTGGCAGAATGGCTCAGGTGGGTGTGATCATAGTGGGCGTGGCCCTGGGCGGACGTGGCTGTGGCTGCCCCATCCTGAGGTGCCGGGATGGGGAGGGTGGGAGGTGAGTGGAGGGGGTGGACAACATCCACCCCCCATCCCGGCAACGCCCCCTCCTCCCGGCACAGGTAGGGAACAATTTCGACAGCCCCGACACAAAGCGCTACCTGCAGCAATTCGCCTCTGGACCCGGCTTCGTGAAGGTGCTTGAGAGCTTCGAGCGGCTCCGCGGCCTCTTCCAGGAGTTGCAGGCGCGGCTCTACGACATCGAGGGTACCCCAGCACCCCCCACTTCCCCAGTCAACACCTCCCCCTCCCCAGAAGCCTGACTGCAACGTAGAAGGAACCCCAGAATTGGCTGGGGGTTGCACCCCACCTGCCACCCCAATTAACCCCTTCTTTCCCAATTAGCCCCTCCCTCACCCCAATCAACACCTCCCCCACCCTCAAGTCTGATACCCCCCAGTCCCCTCTCCCCCAGTTAACCTTCCCCTCTCCTCTCCCCCCAGGTACCACCCAGCTGCACAGTTTCCACCTGGAGATGTGCTCCAGCGGGATCAGCGTTGACGTCATCCAGGTGGGTTGGGGAGAGAAGGGTTGGGGGGGAGGGGTGTCCTTGTTCTCACGTGACCCTCTCCCCCCTCCCCCCAGGGCCGGCGGGTGACAGGGGCAGTAGGGGCTGATAACTGGGCAGGGGGGCTGCTGGAGCTGCTGGAGCTGCAGGAGAACGAGACCTTCGTGCCCAACCCCCACCCAAAGGAGAGCAGGCCCGAGGGGTACCTGGGTGAGAGGGGTTAATTAGAGGGGAGAGGTTGATTAGGGATGGGGGAGGGATTATATGGATGGAGGAGGGGTCAATAGGTGTGGGGAACGGGAGTTAATTGGGGGGAGAGGTTAATCAGGGGGATGGAGTGGGGGAGGGGTTAAATGTGTGGGACAGGGGTTGAGGAGTTGGGGGAGGGGCAGTCTTGCAGGGGGGAGACTCTGGGTTGGAGGGTTCAGCATGGGTGGGAAGTGGGATCATGGCGGGGGTTCAGACCCAACCAGGGACCAGGATGACCATGGTGGCCCCATGTCAGTGCAGGGGGTTGAACCAGGAGACCCCAACTTGAGGAGCAGGTGATAATGGTGACCCTAACCCAGGGTGACCATTGGGACCCCATCCCAAAGCTCAGAGTGACCAGGTCATCACACCTTGGTGACCACCTTGACCCTGGTGACCCCAGGCCAGGGACATGTGGTGACCAAGGTGACCCCAACCCTGGGGACCAGGATGACCCTGGTGACCCTGGTGCCCCACTGCCCCCCAGGCTACGCCTTGGCCGGGCTGCACGTCCCCGGCCGGGCGCTGGTGGCTGCAGGTGCCCCCCGTCACCTCTACGTGGGCGGGGTCATCCTCTTTGAGGTCCCTGAAGCCACCGGGGACTGGAAGGTGCTGCAGACTCTCGAAGGGGAGCAGGTATGGGGGGACAGGGTACTCCTGGGTGTCCCCACTCCCCCCACGTGACACAAGTGTCCCCTCGCAGGTGGGGTCCTAATTCACGGCCGCCCTCTGTGCCATGGAGGAGGGCCCCATGGGTGTCCCCACCCTCTCCCAGGTGACACATGATCCCCATGGGTGCTCCCACCCCTCTATTGACACGGATGTCCCTCCACAGGTGGGGTCCTATTTCGGGGCCACCCTCTGCGCCCTGGACCAGGGTGGGGGGACGGTGGCACTGCTGGTGGGGGCCCCCAGCCACTACGATGGGCGCTGGGGAGGACGAGTGCACCTGTACAGGTGGGAGGAGGTAAGGGGGGCACCCTCACCCTGGGGTCACCACCAACCCCCAGAAGTGGGGGGCACATGGCCGTGGGGGACACCAGCCCAGGGACGTTGGGTGACTGTGGTAACCCTAAGCCAAGCCCATGGGATGGGGGTGACCAGGAGGACCCCGACTCAGGGAGGGTGGGATGAAGGTGACCAGGGTGACCCCATCCTGAGGAATGTGGTACTGGAGTGATCAGGGGTAACAACAGCCAAAGGTGACCAGGACCGGGGTGACCAGAGTCCTGGCAAGACCGGGGTGACCCCCAACCAGAGATGTGGGGTCACCACAGTGCCACCAGCTTGGCAACCATGGGGTAACCACAGTGACCCCCACCCAAGGTCCATGGGATTGGGGCTGGCCAAGGGGATCCTCATAATGTCCTTGTGCCCCCAGGATGCCCTGCGCCCCTCTGGGCAGCTTTATGGTGCTCCAGGTCACCCCTTGGGCCGTTTCGGGGCGTCACTGGCCACCCTGGGAGACTTGGATGGTGACAACCTGCCAGAGGTGGCCGTGGGGGCCCCACTGGAGGATGAGGAGCGTGGGGCTGTCTACATCTTTTGGGGGCATCCCAGGGGAGTGGAGCTCCACCCCCGCCAGGTGGGACCTGGGGGACAAGGGGGAGCAGACCCCCACCCAGGGGGGAGGGGACATCAGGGCCTGAGGTGTCCTCTCCCCCCTCAGAGGCTGCAGGGGGACGTGGTGGCCCTGGGGCGTTTTTTCGGGCAGGCGGTGGCCGGGGGCCTGGACCTGACGGGGGATGGGCTGGCAGACATGGCAGTGGGGATGGAGGGACACGTCGTGGTGATGAGGTGACATGGGGGGGGACATAGGGGACACGGGGTGGAGGTGAGGACATGGGGACATGGGGATGTGGAGGTGGGGACAGGGATGGTGATGGGGACATGAATGTGGGGTTGTGGGGAGAGTGATGGGGGCACGGGGTTGGAGGCAAGGACATGGGGGTGGAGATGGGGACACAGGGTGGGGACACAGGGACCCAGTGGGGTTGGAGAGGGGAATGGAGATGTGGAGACATGGGGATGGGGACAGATGGTAATGGAGTCATGGAGATGGGAATGTGGGGATGGGGACATGGGACAAGAACATAGAGACATGAGACAAGGACATGGAGACATGGGTGGTGATGGTGGGATGGGGACACGGGGTTGGATGAGGACGTGGGGGTGGGGACAGGGGGATGGGGACACAAGGGTGGGGACAGGGACATGGGGATGGGGACGGGGGGTGGAGATGCAGGCATGGGGACACAGGGATGGAGACATGAAGGCGGCGGTGGGGACAAGGGCATGAGGGTAAGTTCAGGGGAGAAGGGCACTGGGGAGACATGGGATACATGGAGGGACACGGGGTGGTGACACAGCCAGTGCCACCCCTGATATGTCCCCTCCCCCATGTCCCCTCCCCTGCAGGTCCCGCCCAGTGCTGAGGGTCACCACCAACTTGACCTTTGACCCTCCCATGATCTCAACCCGCGGGGTCGACTGTTCCGATGTCACCAT
Organism: Chiroxiphia lanceolata; assembly: GCF_009829145.1. Classification (NCBI taxonomy): domain Eukaryota; kingdom Metazoa; phylum Chordata; class Aves; order Passeriformes; family Pipridae; genus Chiroxiphia; species Chiroxiphia lanceolata. The sequence continues at coordinate 518,429 of NC_045669.1, forward strand.
TGTCACCATTGTCACCCTCCAGCTCTGCCTGCACCGCCCAGGTCCGGGGAGGGGTGCCTGGGGGGCTCCAGGAGGTGCTGTGGAGGTTACTGACTTTTCACCCTGACATTGACCTCCAGGTGACCTGCTGACCCCCGTGACCTTCCAGGTGGACGTTGACCCGCAGCGGGCACAAGGTCGGGGGGATTTCGGGGAGGGGCAGCGGAGCTGGGACGGGGAGATGCAGCCGGGGCTGAACTGCCAGAGCAAGGAACTGAGGGTGCTGGTAGGGACCCACTCCTGGGGGCCAGGATCCACACTTAGGGGTGGGACCTACACTTTGGGGGCATGATCCCCACTTGGGGGGGCATGATCCACACTTGATGGGGATAAGATCCACACTTGGTAGGGAGGTATCCACACTTGTAGGGGCGAAATCCACATGTGGAGGGGTGGGATCCACACTTGGGGGGGGTGGGACCTATACTTGGGGTGTGGGACCCACACTTGGGGGCCGAGATCCACACTTTGGGGGCAGGGAAACACATTTGTGGGGGCAGAATCCACACGTGGAGGGGTGGGATCCACACTTGGGGGGCAAGATCCACATTTAGGGGGTGAGATACCACTTTGGGGTGGGGGTGAGGCACACAATTTGGGAGGCAGAACCCACACTTGGGGGATGGGATCCAACTTTGGGATGGGGGTGAGACCCACATCTGGGGGACAGGACCCACACTTGAGGGGCAGAGGGGAATCAGTACTTGAGGGGAAGAAGGTAGTTTTGGGTGTGGAGGACCCACACTTCCAGAGTGTGGCTGGGGTGTTACCCCCTACTTCTGGGGTGCCCCCAACCTTATGCACCTTGTGCCCCAGCCCTGCCTCGAGGACTTTGTCACCCCTATCCGTGCCAGTGTCACCATCGCCCTGCCTGACAGGGACCCCCCAGGGCCCATCCTGCCTCCCAGCACTGGCCCCACATGGGTCGAGGTAACACCACAGAGGTGCTGGGATGTGGGGCACGATGGGTGGGGTCCCCCAAAATTAACCCACCCCCTTCTTTCCCTGCCCCATAGATCCCCTTCGAGCAGAACTGTGGGGACGATGAGGTGTGCGAAGCCAACTTGGGGGTCAGGGTGGTGCCAGGGGACGCAGCTGTTTTGGGGGTTCCCGGTGCTGAACTGAGGGTTCAGCTGATTGTGGACAACAGGAGGGAAGATGCCTATCGGGCGGCCCTACAAGTGCAGCACCCCCCGGGGGTCTCCTATCGGTGGGCCCGGGCCAGCCAGGTATGTGAGGTGCCCCACATAGGGACCCCAACATATGGGGGGAGGGAGGGCAGGGGAGGGACATGGGGGTTTGGGGCCCACAGATCCCAGCCCCCCATCTCCCCCCAGGCCTCTGCCCCAGTGCCCATCACCTGCTGGGATGCCCAGGGCGCCGAGGGGCAGCCGTGGGGCCTCTCCTGCAACCTCAGCTACCCCGTCCTCCGTGCCGGCTGGCAGGTGAGATCTGTGGGGCCACGCCCTGGGGCCGGGGGTCGATGTGGGGTAGCCCCCTGAGTCACCCCAACTCTGCCCAACACCAGGTAATGGTGGAGGTGACCTTTGACCTCCAGCAAAATGCCACGTGGGGGAAATCCGTGGGGCTGACGGCGACTGTGAGCAGGTGGGATCCGTGGGGCGGGGATAGGTCTGTGGAGTGCTGTGGGGCAGGGAGGTGACACCTGCGGGTCTTACCTGCCCCATAGTGAGAATGAGCCCAACATCACCCTCGGGGACAACACAAAATCCTGGGATGTCCCTGTCCACTTTGTCCTCGACCTCGTGGCCTCCTGGTGAGCCCCACATGTTCCTGCTCCATGGATTTGGGGGGGCCCAGACATCTGGGCCCCACTGATCCCCACCTGCCCCACACACAGGCAAGAAGACTCCACCCCCCACCTCAACTTCACCCCCCCCCAGCCCCACAACAAGACACTGCGGCACCACTATCGGGTGAGCCCCCTGAGTGACCCCCCCCATCCCTCTGCCCCACAGCCCTCGCTGACCCCCAGCTCTGCCCCACAGGTGGAGCTTCTCCGTGCCCCCACCCCGGGCAGCCCGAAAACGCAGGCAACGCCCTTTGTCCTCCTGCCCCAGGTGCTACCCCACGGCGTGTCCGTGGCTGCCCCCCAAGTGCAAGTGGTGAGTGGGGGGCTCTGCCCCATAGGGTGCCCCTCTGAGCCCCTCCCCCCCAGATACAAGGGGCAGGACCCCCTTCCCCCAACTCAGCCCCTGCCCTCCAGCTGACGCCTGTCCCCCAACTCCCTCCTGCCCCTCAAAAGTCCTTCCTGGCTTCTACTCCTCCTTGAACCCCATGTGACCCCCTATCCTCCAAATAACCCCTTCCCTTACTGACCCCTTGATCCCTGCCCCCAGTTCACGCCCCTGCCCCCAATCCCCTTGACCCCAGCTCCACCCTTGCCCCCCAACTCACCCCCTGCCCCACAGGATCTGGGGGGCCCTTGTGTGGCCGTGGAGCCGCAGTTGGGGGACGCTGTGGGGCAGGAGTTGAACAGGAGCATCGCCGAGGTGAGGGGGGGCGGGGGGACCCCAATATCGGGTTGCAGCTGGGGTGTACTACAGGGTGTGGGGGGACCCCCGTACAGGGGTGCTCTGAGGCAGGGAGATCCCAATGTGGGGGTGCTCTGGGGGCCCCACAGTTGTGGGGCACTGGAGAGTGCCCCCCTCACGGTGGGGGAGGGGCAGGGCCCTAACTTTGGGGTCCCACTCCTCCCACCCCCAGACTTGCTCCACCCCCCACCTGAGACTGTTCCGCTGCCCCCCAACCCAGCTGACCCCGGGGGTCCCTGTGGGGGTCACCGTCAGCGCTGCCCTGCGGCCCCTCCCCCACAGCCAGGTACCCCTGCCCCCACCCCTCCCCCACCCCAAAGCCTCTCCCCCTCTAACCCCTCCCCCACCACAGGGACCTGCCCACTCCCGCTTTTGCTCCGCCCTCTGGCTCACTCTGGTCCCGCCCTTTCTGGCCACGCCCCAATTCCTCCAAGCCCAGGTAACGGAGGGAGGGGCTCTGGGTCTATAGAGGGAGGGGCTCTGGGATGGGGAGGGGTCTATTTGGAAGCCACGCCACAATTCTTCTGTCTACGGGTAATTGTGGGGAAGGGGCTGCCCCAATTTATGGGGCAGCCCCTCCCCCACGCCTGACCTTGACCCCTCCCCCCCGTTTTAGGGGGTCACGGAGGTCGAACTGCTGTGGGAAGTCAACCCTCTCCCCGGCTACGTGGGGGGAGGGGTGGGAGGGCTGCTCCTTCTCCTCCTCATCGTCCTCGGCCTCGCCAAGGTGAGAAGGGGGGGCTCTGTGAGTGGTGGAGGGGTGAACCCCACTTTTGGCGTGCCCCTCCCCTCCATTCTTACCCTGCCCCTCCCCCACAGTGCGGCTTCTTCCAGAGGAATTACCGGGAGCGGATGGAGCGGGAGGGGCCAGAGGAGGGGGAGGGAGAGGGAGAGGAGAGTCCCCCGAGTGGGGAAACCCCCAAAGAGGGGGACTCACCCTCCTGACCTGCACTGCCCCTCCCTCACGGGGTAAAGTGGTTCTGGGCCCCTCCCCCCCACCAAAGGGGTTTCCAGCCCCCCCCCTCCCCCAATAAAAGGCTCTCAAGCCTTGTCTTCACTGGTTTTACTGGGAAGCCCTGAGAAAAGGGTGAGGGGGGGGGAGAGGGAGGGGTCATGACCCTGCCCCACCACCTCTCCAAGCTGGTTCAGAATACAGGGGAGGGGCCCAGCGTTCATTAAACCCCCTGTGGGCATATTGCCCACCCTCCTCCCTCCTTGTCTGGCCTGTACCAGCCCCAGGGTGGGCACAGGCCCAGGGAAATGCCCGAACCCCTGCGCCTGACACAGGTGAGGGGCACCTGAAATCTATGGGGCTGTAGCGTGTCCAGAGCTGGGAACAGGGCTGGGGAAGGGGCTGGAGCACCAGGAGCAGCTGAGGGACCTGGACCGGCTCAGCCTGGAGAAAAGGAGGCTCAGGGGGGACCTTCTGGCTCTGCAACCCCCTGACAGGAGGGTGGAGCCGGGGGCAGTCGAGCTCTGCTCCTGGGGAACAAGGGACAGGAGGAGAGGGAACGGCCTCAGGCTGTGCCAGGGGAGGGTCAGGTTGTATGTCAGGAGAAACTTCCATGGAAAGCATTGTCAGGCATTGGAAGGGGCTGCCCAGGGAGGTGATGGAGTCCCCATCCCTGGAGGTGTTCAAGGAACTGGATGTGGCACTTGGTGACAAGGGGGATGTTGGTCACAAGGTTGGACTCAATGGTCTTGGATGGATTTTCCAACCTCAGTGATCTTGTGATTCTGTGAACTGGGGTGTGTAGTGGCCCACTGGGAGGCAACTGGAAGGTCTGGATGGACAACTGGGATGTCTAGTGTGGGAAACTGGGAGGTTTTATGGGGTCAAATGAGTGGTGTGCTGGCCCACTGGGGGGCAGTTGGGAGATCTGAGGGGCAATGCCCCCAGGGTACCCCCAAACCCACCCAGGGCTCCAAACCGTGGGGTCTAGGATGTCAGTGAGGATGGCCCAGGGGTCACCAGGGCATCACAGGGGCTCCTTTCCTAAAGACTTCTGCTGACATGTTCCCCTGTATGATGATGTCATCGAGGTACTGCTGGTGTTCTGGAGCATCACCCTTCTCTAGTGCGGCCCGGATCAGTCTATGGCTGATGCTGGGGCTTTGTTTCCACCCCTGGAGCAGTCGGTTCTGGGGGTACTGTACACCCCTCCTGGTGAAAGCAAACTGTGGCCAGCACTCTGCTTCCAAAGGAATGGAGAAAAACATGTTTGCAATGTCAGTGGTGGCACCACTCGGCTGCCTTGGACTCCTGTTTGTACGGAAGCTCCAGCATGTCCAGCACAGCAGCACCCAGCGGTGGGGTGACTTCATTCAAGTCACAATAGTCCAGTCAGTCTCCATTCTCCACCAGACTTACCCACAGGCTAAATGGGGCTGTTGAAGAGTGAGTGGGTCTTGCTGACCACTCCTCAGCTCTCCAGTTCAGGGATCCTCTTGTGGATGGGGATCACCGAGTGTCGACTGGTTCAGTACTGGCAGCGATGCACTGTCGAGGTGGCAACTGGCACCTGCTGTTCATCTACCTTCAAGAGTCCCCCAGCAGAAGGATTTTGTGACAGTCCAGGCAAGGTGTTCATTTGCTTAATCCCTTCTGTCTCCACAGCAGCAATTCCCAAGGCCCTTCGATGTCCTTTTGAGTCTTTGAAGTACCCACTCCAGAGGTAGTCAATGCCTAGGATAATGGGGCATCTGGGCCAGTTATGAGGGGGTGTTTCTGCCAGTCCCTCACAATCAAGCTCACTTCAGCTTCCAGCATTGTCTTGAGACCCTCCTGTCACCCCAGAAATGGAAATAGTCTCTGGTCCCACCTGTCCTGATGGCGTTAACGTACACTGAGCACCAGTGTCAGCCAGAGCCTTGTGTTCTTGTGGGTCTGATGTGCCAGGCCATCGGATCCGCACAGTCCAATAGACACAGTTGTCCCGTGCCTCTACCTGGCTAGAGGCAGGGCCCCTCTAACACTGGTCTTGGTTATGGCCATCACAGCTCTTTCCCTGTGAATACACTTGGGAGGTACCTTCTGGCGGGTCAGATCCTTGCCCACAGGAAACCGGCACTGCACTTACTCTCACTGACTTCCTTTTTTCTCTCTCCTTCAGTTCTTGTCCTCGGGCTGCCAGGGCACGGGTAGGTTTCCTGTTCCACTGTCTCTTGTCTTCCCCATGGTCAAGTAGGAAGGACCACAGCTCAGTTCATGGGGTCTGTCCCCTTTCTCTAGCTGGAGGTCATCTGGCTCTGACCTCAGAGGCTCTGATTCGCACTGCTGCCACATGGAAACTGTTCTCCTTAATCTCTCCTCTGAGATTTTTCTGTTCATCTTTTGCCTCTGCATTTAGTGCCTCGAGACTTTCAACCAATGTCCCTGCAGTAGAGATAAGGGCCTGTAGTGGGGTATGGACCATGCCACCATACATTCTGAGTTTTTTACGGAGTCCACTGTCTCTCAGTTTCCCTCAGAATATGTAGACACCAGGAGACTGGATGGCCCCTGGCGTGAAAGGCTCTACCACATCTGTGATGTGCACCTGACCCGGTCGGGGTCGCTATTGGGTTGCCTGTCCCTTCCAAAAAGTACCTCTAACAGTGCCATTTCCCTCAGGCATAGGATCCCTTCCTCCATGGTCTTACAGGCCACTTTATGATGATGCTCCTGCAGGCTGTCCCTGTAAGCAAACTTCTCTCTCACACTTGTTAGAAGTGGTGCCCAGGGAGAAAGGGATTTTGACTCCCTCAGAAACACCTGCTCAATGCCCACATCCTGGGCCAGAGATCCCAAAAACCTCGCTTCGGTGCCATCACATTGCAAGCCTTCATCCCTAAGGTCCCAAACTCGGACCAACCAGGTCAAAATGGGCTCGCTCGGGTGTTAACATCTTTCTGCAGACTGCAGAGGTTGTCAAAGGACAGGGACTCAGTGATGCTCTCTGGCTCTGGGTCTGCTGTCTGTGAGGGTGCTGCCTCCCCATCATCGTCCACCGGATGAACTGATTTGGTCTTATATTTCCTTTTTTTCGGATAGGGGCAACTTCTGTTGGCCTGGACTGTTCTCCTAGTTTAGCTACATCCTGAGTCACCACAGTGCCAGGTGTTTTACTCTCTTCCTTTTCCCCCTGGAAGTGCTGCACCAGACTGAGCAGCTTTTGGTAGGCAGTGGCCAAAGCCCCGCATGCAACTGTCACGGCATCTCTCCCTCACAGATCTCATTACTTTTGTGGGATCCTGGAGTTGTTCAAGGGTGAACTTCCATGGCGTTGGAGAAGAGCAATTTTCCAAGAACTTACCCATGTCCTCCCACAACCCGTGCCACTCAAAGTTTTCTGCCCCTGGGGTGGAACACGTTCTCGAAGGATCCTTCCCAAGCTTTGTAAATAAGATAGGCCATAATGACACAAGCTTGCAGACAAAGCACAAAGAGAAAGGTATCTCTGGCATCTAGAGAGAATTTAAACGTCCCCAAAGCTGTTGTAGCAGACCTGAATAGGAAATGGGTGAAGAATTGGGAAAAAAGTTCCCCTGCGTTTCTCCCCAAGGCTTGATGCCAATTATCACTAACCCCCAGAGGTAACAGGTTAGGCGAGGGCAGGAAGACAACCTTGAAAATACATTCCACACAAGACCTACAGCATTGAATTCACAGTGTCATGAATCCAATGTAGGATATCAACAATAGCCACAGCTGTCTTGGTTTGAGGACCCAGGTCAAAAAACCTGCCTATGAACCCATATGTTTCTGCATGAATAGGTACCAGAAAAACACAAATAAATTGAATAGCATGATGCCTACAGGGTTCTATATCCAATACAGAAATGGATTACCCAAGAACTGTTATTCTTTTTCCAACTTTTCTCTCGATGCCTCACTTGGGCACCAAAATTTTGTTTTGGTTTAAAGACAAATGTCAGTCAAAGAAGGCAGGAACCTTCCTGGAATAGAAAGAAGATCCCCTCCCTCCAAAGTATTATAGCTTTAAAATTAAGAGGCTTTCAGGCAAAAATGTAGGGTTCTTTACTAAATATATATATATATATATATATATATATCTAAATATATACTAAACAAACAACAACACTGTAAGAGAAGCTTTCAACCAGCTGAGTAGCACGTTCCCTTTCGGTGCAGTTGTAGCCACACCAAGCAGGGCAGCTGTGAGGAGTCAGTGCTGCACAAACTGTGTGAGAACTGGGAAGAATAAATGTGGGTGACATTTTTCTTTGTTATTGTGTGGGTGTTGCTTTTGTTCTGTTTTGTTCCCTCTTTTTAGTAAACCATCATTTTGTTTCTACGCCTTGCTTGTAGATCTCATATTTTCAAATTTACAAGAAGTCTGTGAGGGAGGGGTTTCTATTCCCTCAGAGGTCCCACCTCCTAGCACACACTGTCTTTAGCCTAAGACACCCAGTACCAGGACCCCCCTGAACTCCCCATTCCTCAACAGTGGCACCCTCCTGCACCTCCTTATCCTGCACTCCTCCACCCCCTTCTCTGACATCCCACCAGTGCTGTGTTTTGGATTTGGAATGAGAATGGTGCTGATAACACACCAATGGTTTGGGTTTTTTTCTAAGTCGTGTTTATCCCGAGTCAAGGACTCTTTTTTCCTTGTCTCCTGCTGTGCCAGTGACGAGATTGACAAAAGAAATTGAGAGGGAGCACAGCTGGGTCAGGGGACCTGAACTGAGCAAGGGGATATTCCACACCGTGGAATATTATGCTCAGGATACAAACTGGGGGCAGGTATCTGGAAGGGGGCTGTCTGGGTGTGGGCAAAGGAGTCTGGCATCAGTCTGCAAGTGGTGTATCACTTTGTTTTCTCTTTTTATTATCATTATTATTATAATTTACCATTATTATTGCATTTTACTTTATTTACAATTATTAAACTGTCTTAAACATACAAGTTTTACTTTGGTCCTTGTGTTCCCTGTGTCCTTGCCCACCATGTGTCCCTCATGTCCCCGCTGTTGTGGTTTTAAGCCCAGCTGGAAATTAAGCCCCTCGCTATACCCCCTCCGCTTCCCATCCCTGGTGGAATGGGGAGGAGAATCAAAAGAACACAGGGAGTGGGGATCCAGGGGATGGGGGATGAGGGACTCACAGGACACAGGGACTGGGGACACTAGAGACAGGGATGGGACACAAACACCAGGAATGGGGCCACCAATTTCCCTTTATTCCCTGCCTCCCTCTCCCGTGGTGTCAGGCCGCCCAGTCCCACCTCCGCCCTGGAGCAGGCGGCTGTAGGCCCCGTGGCATTCCCGCAGCTCCGCCGGCGTTCCTGCCTCCACCACGGCCCCGTGCTCCAGCACCACGAGGCGATCGGCCGCTTCCAGCACCCGCGGCCGGTGGGAGACGACCAGCACAGTCCGGGCGAGCCCAGTGCGCACCCAGCGCTGCGCCTGGGGCCAGAGAACCCTGATCCCATCCCATCCAACCCTGCCCCACCCAATCCCATCCCACCCCACCCCAACCAAGCCATCCCACCCCACCCCTTCCCCACCCCCATCTCCACTCCAACTTTCCTGTCCTCTCCCCATTGTCCCCATCCACACTGTCCCATCCCACCCCATTCCCACCACCCCAACCCCTCCATCCCATCCCATTCCATCTCTCTGTCCTCATCCCAACATTCCCAACTCCACCATTCCCACACCATCCCATCCAGCCCCATCACATCTCTTCATCCATTCATCTCAACTTGCTACCATCCCACCCGCCCGGTTTTTATCCCATCCTCACCATTCCCATCCCACCATCTCATCCCATTTCCCCAGCCTCTTCCCACCTTCCCACTCCCTACCTTGTTGACCTACCCCACCCCATCCAATTCCTTTGTCTTCATCCCATCATTCTCACCACCACCCCACTACCTCATATTCCCACCATCCCCTCCCCCCAGTCCCATCTCAGCCATCCCATCCCTCCATTGCCCATCTCACCCCAGTCCCACCCAATCCCCCTCATGCCACCCCACTCACCGCCCCCTCGTCTCCATCATCCAGCGCCTCGTCGAGGATGAGGACGGTCGGACGCCGGAGCAGGGCCCGGGCCAGGGCCAGGCGACACCGCTCCCCCGCCGCCAACCGCCCCCCGAGCTCCCCCACCTCTGTGGGGGATCCCATGAGATCAGTGGGATCCCGCCCCTGGGGTCCCCCACATCCCCCTGCCAATCACCCCCATGCTCAGCCACCTCTGCCAGAGTATCCCAAAAACAGCAGGATCCATTTCAGGGGTGCCCCCATGCTCCCAGCTCTCACCGGTGTCCCAGTCCCACTCCAACCCTGGGATGAAGCCCCTGGTTCCAGGATTCCCCTGGGAGCCCCCCCCCGTTCTCACCAGTGTCCCAGCCTTGCTCCAGCCCCTGGATGAACTCCATGGCTCCGGCAGCAGTGGCCGCCTCCCGCAGCTCCAACTCCTCACAGTGCTCCAGCCCCAGCACAACGTTCTCACGGATCGTTCCAGAAAACAGGAGAGGATCCTGCTCCACCAGCACCACCTGCCCCAGCCCAGAGCCCGTGAGCCATCTCAGCTCCTGGTGTCCCCATCCCTGTTCTGTGGCCCGATCCCAATCTTGGTGTCCCCATCACTGTCCCCACTGTCTCCCTCCCTAATCCCACTATCCCCAACCCCATCCTTGATGTTCCCCTCCCATTTCCCACTGTCCCCATTCCTATGCCTGGTGTCCCCATCCTTGTTCCTACTGTCCTCATCCTTGTACCCAGTGTCCCCATCCCATTTGCCACTGTCCCCATCCCACCTCAGCGTCTCCATCCTGTCCCTGGTGTATCCATCCCTTTTCTCAATGTCCCCACCCCTGTCTCCCAGGTCCCAATTCCACTTCAGCCCCCATGCCTGTCCCATTGTCTCCATCCCATTCCTGGTGTTCCCAGTCTCCCTGCTTTCCCCACCTGCCGGTGTAGGTACTGGTGTTCATATTCCTGCAGTGGGATCCCATCCAGCAGCACCTTCCCGCTCCCAGGATCCCGCAGCCGCTCCAGCAGTGCCACGGCTGTGCTCTTCCCGCTCCCGTTGGGCCCTGCCAGTGCCGTCACCTCCCCGGAACGCACCTCGAAGGACACGTCCTGCAGGATGGAGACAGGTGATGCTGGAATTCCCATCCCTGGGAATCCACACCTACCCAGGATACGCCTCGAAGGACATATCCTGCAGGATGGAGAGGATGACGCCATCCCATCCCTGGGAATGCACAACCTCCCCTGGATCTGCCTCGAAGGACACATCCTGCGGAATGACATTGGAATTCCCACACCTGGGAATCCCCACTCCCCCCAGACCCACCTTCAGCACAGGGCGCTCCGGATGCCCAGGATATGTGAAGCAGACCCTCTGGAAGGTGATGTCGCCCCGTAGCTTGGAGGGCTCCAGTGTCCCCCCAATGTCCCTCGTGGGTTCCTGATCCAGGTATTCCCAGATTTTCTGCCCAGCAGCCATGTTGGTCATGAATTCATTGAAGCCGATGAGCAGCACCTGGGGAAGGGGAGGGGATGGTACCGGGATGGATGGAAATGGGGATGGATGGATGGACACATGGATTCCATGGGATCACCTGGACATGGCTGCCAACCGTGTCCCGGTACAGCAGGAAGGTGACAAGGACCCCAGGAGTGATGGATCCATCACAGAGCTGCTGGTGGCTCCGGAAGAGCACCAGGACCCGGATGGCCAGTCGGAGGACCTGTAGGTGGGAACAGGGATACTGGTGTCCCCATTCCCACTCCTGGTGTCCCCATCCTGTCCCTGGTGTCCTCATCCCAGTCTCGGTGCCCCCAACCTCGTCCTGGTGTCCCCATTCCCAATGTCTCCATAACTGCTCTTGGTATCCCTGTCCCAGTCTCCCCACTTCCTTTCCTGGTGTCCCCATTCCTGATCCTGGTGTTCGCATCCCTCGTCCTGGAGTCCCCATCCTGCTTCTAGTGTTGGCATTCCCATTCCTGGTGTCCCTGTCCCTGATCCCAGTGTCCCTATTCTGGTCTTCCCACTCCCATTCCTGCTGTCCCCATCCCAGCTCCTTGTGTCCCCTTTCCTGGGTGTCCCCATCCTGCTCCTAGTGCCCCCATCCCAGTGTCCTCATCCCTGATCCCATTGTCCCCATTCCTGGTGTTGCCATTCCCATTCCCAGCCCCCCTGACCCTATGGATAAGGGTGAATCCTGCCAGCTCCAGCTCCATCCGCTCCTTCAGCCTCAGCTCCTTGTCCAGGTTCTGGCTGTGCCGCTCCTCCTCCTCCTCCTCTGCCGAGAAGATCCGGATCGTCTCGATGGCGGCGACGGATTCCTGCACCCCTGAGGCCGTCCGGGCGGATGCTTCCAGCATGGATCGCTGCAGTGCCTGCGGAGGCACGAGGGGTGCCCAGCTTTCCCAGACTACTCTTCTGGCCCACCATCCACATCCCGTCCCCAGCACTCCCATCCTATCACACCCATCGCAAACTCACAATTCCATTCCCACCATCTCGCACCTGTGGTCTCCCTCCCATCCCCACCATTCCCATGCCATCATGCTATCCTTCCCACTTCCCATCCTGCCATCTCATCCTATCTCCCAGTCCCCATCTCACAATCCCCATTCTCACTCTCCCATCCCACCCCCCCATTCACATTCCCAACATCCCATTCCTCTGGTCACCTTCCCCACTCCCATCTCTCTGATCCCCATCCAACCATCCCATCCTGTTCCATCCTGTCCCATCCCATCCCATCCCATCCCATCCCATCCCATCCCATCCCATCCCATCCCATCCCATCCCATCCCATCCCCATCCCATCCCCATCCCATCATTCCTATCCCAACTGTGCCATCCCGTCTCTTCTACACCATCCCGATCCCACCATCCAGTCCTCCCAGTATGCATTCCACCATCCCATCCCCCCATTCCATTCCATTCCATTCCATTCCATTCCATTCCATTCCATTCCATTCCCATCCCATCTCTTTTCTCATCCCTCTGTCCTGTCCCCTCTGTCCCATCCTGTCTCCATCCCACCTGATCCCATCCCATCATCCCATCACCCTGGTCCTCATCCCAGCATTCCCGTACCCACCATCCCCATCCCATCCCATCCCATCCCACCCCACCATTCTGTCCATCTCCATAGCCTCATCCCACCACTCCCAAATCCACCAATTCTGTGCAGTCTCTTCCCTGTTATCCCCACCCTATCCCCACTGGTCCATCCCCTGATATACACCCCATCCCACCATCTCATCCTATTCCACCCCATCCCTCTGTCCCCATCCCACCATTCCATCCTGTTCCCATTCCAGCATTCACACCATCCCATCCCATCCTAACTCATCCCCTGTCACATGATCCTGCTCTCCATCCCATCTTCACCAACCCATCACATTCCATTCCATCCCATCTCCATCACTCCATCCTGCCCCATCCCCAGCATTCCCATCACATCATCCCATCCCGTACACCCGGTTTCCATCCCATCCCATCCCATCCCACCATTCCCACCCCCACCATCCCATTCCCCTGCTCTCCATCCCACCCCCACCATTCCCACTCCATTATCCCACCTCTGTGTCCCCTTCCCACCCCTCCCCTCCCATATTCCCAACCTGTTTCCGGGCACTGTGGATGCGGCGGGTGGTGATTCCGAGGGGCAGCTCCAGCAGTGCCAGCAGTGCCAGCCCCGGTGCCAGCCACACCATGGCCATCCCCACCACCAGCGCCATTCCCAGGCTGCGGAGCAGCAGGTTGGTTCCCCTTGGCACTGCCATGGACACCAGCGGCACCTCCGTGGAAAACCGTGCCGAGAGCTCGGCTGCGGGGCAGGAAAGGAGGTTGGGATCATGGGGGGCGGACATGGGATGGGAATGGCAGGGCAGGATGGGACAGTTGGGATGGGATGGCAGGAATGGAGATGGTGGGACGGGATGACAGGATGAAGGTCAGGATATGGAACGGGACGTTGAGATGGGATAATGGGGGGGACAGGATGGGATGGGGACTGGGAGGACAGGATGATGGGAAAGGGGATGGTGGCAACGGGAATGGTGGGAATGGACTGATAGGGATGGGACAGTGGGGATGGGATGGCGGGATGGGAATGAGAATGAGGACAGGGCAGTGGGATAGGATAGTGGGATTCGGAGAGGATGGTAGAATGAGACTGGGAAAATGGGATAGGATAGAAAGGGATGGGATAGTAAGAATGGGAATGAGAGGAATGGGATGGTGGGATGGGATAATGGATGGGTGGGGTAGGATGGGATGGGAACTAGGATAACAGGACGATGGGGAAAGGATGGAATGGTGGGATGGGGACTGGAGTCATGGGATGGTGGGATGGGACAGGTCCCATTACCTGCCGGCATTCCCTGGAAGAAATCCAGGTCCTGCTGCACCAGGTGGGAGAAGAGCTGGAGGCGCAAGCTCTGCCGGAGACGCGCTGCCGCCAGCAGGAAGAGCCACCCACGGCACCCAGAGAACAGGACACTGGGGGGACACGGTGACATTGGGGACGCTGGGGCCATGGGGACACGGGCATGGACACCGGGAATGCCATGACCCACCTGGCTGCTTCGGCGGCCACCACCATTCCGATAGCTCCAGCGGTGAGTCCATCCCTGTTCCTGATGGCATCCAGCACCTTCCCGGTGACATACGGCCCCGCCGTCTCCCCTGGGTGTCACCAGGACCGTGTCACTGCGGCACCACCGCTGGCATGGGGGGACCCGATTGTGGGGGCCGGACTCGATTGAGGGAACAAGATGTGATTTGGTGGCAGCGGGAGACAATTTCAAGGGATCAGGACTCAATTTTGTGGTGTCAGTGCCCAGTGTAGGGATTTGAGACCAGATTTGGGGGTTTGACACCTAATTTTGGGGGTTTAGCACCCAATTTTAGGGGTCAGGACCCAATTTCTTGGGGGTCAACACCCATTTTTGGGCATCAGAACCTAAGTTTGAGGGTCAACACCCAACTTTGTGGGGGTTAACACCCAAGTTTGCTTGGTCAGGACCCAATTTTTGGGTAGTCAGCACCCAATTATGGGGGCATCACTGCCCAATTTTTGGGTGGTCAACTCCCAATGTAGGGGCTCAGCACCCAACTTGGGGATGGTCAGCACCCAGTTATAGGGCTCAGCAGCCAATTTAGGGCAATGAACAGCCAAGTTTGGAGGTCCAGGATCCAATTTTTGGGGGCCAGCTCCCAATTTTGGGGTGGTGAGCACCCAGTTTGGGGGATCAGCTCCCAATTTGGGGGGGGTCAGCTCCCAGTTTGGAGGTTCAACACCCAAGTTTGGAGTGGTCACCACTCAATTTAGGGAGTCAGCTCCAAATCTGGGCATTTAACATCAAATTTAGGGGCTCCACACCCAACTTTCGGGTGGTCCCTGTCCAGTCTGGAGGGAGTCAGCCCCCAGTTCGGGGCTGCAAGGCTCAATGAATGGGGGGTCAGTGGCTGTCCCCGCGTGCCCTCACCCTCCCCGCACTGTCACCCACCAGTGGCCGCCAGCATGAGGCAAAGGAAGGCGGCTCCAAGGACTTTCCACTCAGACCAGGCCAGCGCCAGGACCCTCCGGAAGGCAGCAGGAGCCTTGGGGACACCGCCGGGGGTCTTGGGGACACCGGGGGAGGCCTCGGGGATGCTTCTGGGCATCAGGGGCGTGGCCCAGGCCAGCAGGGCCAGCGCAGTGGCCGCGTGGGTGACCCCGAGCCAGGCGGGCACCGCGGCCGCCAAGAGCCCCGGCCCAGCCCCGGGCGGCCCCAGGAGGCTCCGGAGGGTTCCGAAGGCCGCGGGGGTGGCGGCGGTGGTGACGGCCGCTGCGGTGGCTCCGGGGGGCCGGTGCGGGGTCAGGAGCCGGGGGGCCGTGGCCAGGAAGGGCAGGCGCAGGGCGGCCTCGAGCCACACGCCCGCCACCCCCATGGGCGCCAGGGCCGGCACCAGCGGCCCCAGTAACGCCAGTGCCAGCGCGTCAGCCACCAGCAGCACCCCAGGGAGCAGCGCGGCGGGCGGAAGTGCCATGGTGGAACTGGCACCGACCAGTGCTCCCAGTACGGCTCCCAGTGCAGCTCCTGCGCTGGGCTTCAGCAGCCTATGAACTCACCAGTTAACACCAGTTAGGATTTGGGGGCTCACCAGTCCACACCAGTGCTCCCAGTCCAGCCCCCTGAGCTCACCAGTCCACACCAGTGCTCCCAGTTCAGACTGGGGTGCTCATCAGTCCACACCAGTGCTCCCACTACAGACTAGGGCACTCCCCAGTCCACACCACTGCTCCCAGTACGGCCCCCTCAGCTCCCCAGTCCACACCAGCGCTCCCAGTATGGCCCCCTCAGCTGACCAGTCCACACCAGTGCTCCCAGTATGGCCCCCTCAGCTCATCAGTGCTCCCAGTACAGACCGCTCAGCTCACCAATCCACACCAGTGCTTCCAGTTCAGCCCCGCAGAACTCTCCGCTAAAATTTCTTCCGAGACCACGCCTCCTCCCGCCCCTGCCCCGCCCCGGCCCCGCCCAGAGCCCGCCCTCTTTTTGCCCCCTCCCCCTCCTCTTCACAACCTGCTCCGGCTCCCTCTGCCCGGTAACCGATGACGTAACGAGACCATTAACCAGTCAGCGCCGCCATCGCGAGCTGTGGGCGGGGCCAAGCTGGGGTTCCCGGGGATTCCCAGGGCGGAGTCTCCGCTGACCCCGCCCCCACCCCGCGCGCCTTCGGCTTTCCGGGAAACGGCGGCGGCTGCCGGGAAAGGACCGGGGGGACCGGGGGGATTGGGAGGGGCTTGAGAGGGGCTTGAGACGGGCTGGGGCGGACTGGGACACCGGGATACACCGGGACACACCGGGACACGTCGGGATACGCCGGAACTACGACTGGGACCTGCCGGGAGCAGAACGGGGACCCCCAGGGACCCTCTGGGACCCACCGGGAGCAGAACCGGGACCCACCGGGAGACACAGGGACCAGAACCGGGGGCCACTGGGAGCCACAGGGATCAGAACCGGGAGCCACCGGGAGCAGAACCAGGACCCACCGGGAGCCACCGGGAGCCACTGGGACTCACCGGGACCCACTGAAAGCAGAATCAGGACCCACTGGGACCAGACCGGGGCCACTCCGCGCCCCCCGCCCCCCGATGTTGTCCCCCGCCATCCGCCGGCTCCTGGCCCTGCTGCGCCCCGAGTGCGGGCAGTGGGCGCTGGTGGGGGTGCTGATGGTGGCCTCGGCCCTCGGTACGGGGGGACCCCGATTCGGGGGGGCAGGACCCGATTTGGGGGTCAGGGCCCAATCTGGGGGGGCAGGGCCCGACTGGGGGAAGGAAGGAGCCGACTGGGGGGGGGGCAGGACCCGATCTGGGGGAGCAGGACCCAGTTTGAGGGGTCAGAACCCAATTCCGGGGTTGAGATTCAATTTGGTGGGTCAGGACCCAATATGTGGGGGGGCAGGACCCCTCTGGGGGGTGACAGGGCCTGATTTGAGGGGTTGGGACCCAATTTTGGGGAGGCAGGACCCGATTTTGGGAGACCAGAAACTAATTTGGGCAGTTGGAACACATTTTTGGCTGGTCAGGACCCATTTTGGAGACAATTTTGGCAGGTCGGGACCAAATTTTCAAGGGTCAAGACCCAGTTTGGGGGGTGACACCCAACTTTAAAAGTCAGACCCAATTTAGTGGTTCAACACCCACTTTTCAGGGGTCCACAGCCCATTTTGCGGTGCAGATCCACTAGGGAGTCACCACTCAATTTAGGGGCATCAGGACCCAATTTCAGGGCTCAACATCCAATTTTCAGGGATACACACCCAATTTTAGGTGTGCAGGACCCAATTTGGGGGCCATTACCCAACGTGGGGGATCAGCACGTAATTTTGGGGGGTCAGGACCCAATTTTGGGTTCAGTTGTGTGGGGTCAGGTGCAAATCTGGTGGGCCAATCAACCAATTTTAGGGGCCAGGACCCAATATCGAGGGAATCAGCACTCAATTTTGGGGCTCAACACCCAATTTTGCAGGGCCCCACACCCAAGTTTAGGGAGTCAGGACCCAGTTTGGAGGGTCAGCACCCAATTTTCAGGGGTCAACACGCAACTTTGGGTTCTCTGGACCTAATTTTGGAAGTTCAACCCCCAAGTTTGGGGTCTTAGCCCGCAGTGGAGGGGGTCAGGACCCAATTTCAGAGCTCAACCCCCAATTTTGAGAGTGGTCAGTACCCACTTCTTGGGACTCAGCCCCCAAGTCACAGGCTCCCCACCCACTGTCGGGGTGTCCCCACAGGCGAGGTGGCGGGCCCATACTTCACGGGCCACATCGCTGACCAGGTGACACAGGAGGACACGTCGGCGGCCATGTGGCCCTTGGTGGTGCTGGGGCTCGGCAGGTGGGTGACTGCAGGGCCGGGGGACACCCCGAGGTGGCGATGCCCCGCGGTGCCCCCTGACCCCGCTGTCCCCGCAGTGCCCTCACCGAGCTGGTCTGTGACAGCACGGCGGCCGTGGCGCTGACGCGGGCACGGGCGCGGCTCCAGTGCGGCGCGGTGGCCGCGGTGCTGCGGGGGGACGTGCCCGGCCCGGGGGGCAGCCTGGGGGACACGCCGGGTGCGGTGGCCGCGCGGGTGACGGGGGACGCGGAGGCGGCGCACGCGGCACTGGCCGACGCAGTGGTCCCAGCGCTGTGGGCGCTGGCCCGGGCCGGGGCCCTGCTCGCCGTGATGGCCTCACTGGCCCCGCTGCTGGCCCTGGTCACCCTCCTGGTGCTGCCCCTCCTCCTGCTGCTGCCACGTGCCATCGCAGGCATCCAGCAGGTACCGAGAGGGACACAGGGACTGCGAGTCCCTTGTCAGCTCCCTTGGCCCCTTGTCACATCTGTGTCCCGAGTGTCACCTCCCTGCACCCCTTGTCCTCTCCCTGGGCCCCTCCAGACTCCTCATTACTTCCCTGGGCCTCTTGTCACTTCCTTTTGTAACCTGTACCTTTGTCCCTGCACCCTGGTCACTCTTCTGGGCCCCTTGTCACCTCCCTACAGCCCATGTCACCTCCCTGGGCCCCTTGTCCCCTCTCTGCACCCCTGGTCACCTCCCTGTACCCCATGGCACCTCCCAAGGCCCCTTGTCATCTCCCTGGGTCGTGTCCAAGTCCCTCCTGTCCCCTCCTGGTGCCTGTTGTCACCTCCCAATGCCCACTGTCACCTTCTTCTGTCCCCTGTGCCCTCCCTGTCTCCCCATCTGCATGGTGACCTCGAGGTGACCTCCCTGTCTCCAGGATGACCCCCTGTTCCCTCTGTGTCCTCCCATGATCCCATGCAGTGACCCTGCAGTGACGCTGGTGTAACCCCAGTGTGCTTTATGTAACCCCCCATGACTCTGTGGTGACTCCTCTGTCCCCTCCCTGTCCCCACCCTGTCCACCCTCTGTGCCCTCCAACCCTGTGGTGACCCCCTGTCCTGTGTGTCCCCAGGACCTGGCGCGGCGGGCGCGGGCAGCGCTGGCTGATGCCACCGCGGTGGCTGTGGAGTCACTGGGGGCCCTGAGGACTGTCCGGGCCTTTGGACACGAGGCCGGAGTGACCGCACGTGTCCAGCAGCGCCTCAGCCACAGCCACCAGCTGGAGTGTGGGGAGGCCCTGGCCTACGGGGCCGGGCGCTGGGCCAGTGGGGTACGGGGACACTGGGGGGACACAGGGATGGGGGGCACAGGGGAATGAGGAACAGTGGTATGGAAACGGAGGACATGGTGGCAGGGGTATGGGGACATGGGGATGGGGGACACAGGAATGGGGGAAATGGGGGTGAGGGTGGATAGGGGTGAGGACAGGGTGGCAGGGGGCCCAGGGACATGGGGCGTGGGGACATGGGGATGGGGATGTTGGGTGTGTTGGCAAAGGGCCAGAGGACATGCGGACATGGTGATCCAGAGATAGGGGACATGCAGATGGGTGGCACAGGGCTGGGGGACATGGGGACAGGGTGGCATTTTAATAGGGGACAGGGGGACGTGGCAGCAGGGAGCTAGGGGACATTGGATGTGGTGGCATGGGGATGGGGACATGGGGACAGGGAACACAGGGAAAGGTGGCACAGGGCTGGTGGACGTGGTGGCAGGGGGCTGAGGGACACGGGGACAGGGTGACTGGGGGACAGGGGACATGGGATTGAAGTGCCAGGGGGCTGGGGGACATGAGGACATGCGGTTATGGGGATAGAGGGTATGGAGACAGGGGACATGGGGACACAGGGATGGGTGGCACAGGGGTGGGAGATGTGGTGACAGGGAGCTGGGAACACAGGGACATGGTGGCATGGGACTGGGGGACACGGTGACATGGGGCTGGGGTGACCCCATGTGACCCTGTGTCCCCATGTCCCCAGTTCCCGACGCTGGTCATGAAGCTGGGGCTGCTCCTTGGGGGGGGACGCTTGGTGGCTGCGGGGACCATCACCCCTGGGGAGCTGGTCACCATCCTCATGTGCCATCTGAACTTCACCCGGGCTGTGGATGTGAGGAGCATGTCCCCACTGTGTCCCCAGCCTATTCCCACTGTGTCCCCAGCCTATTCCCAGTGTGTCCCCAACCTGTCCCTCCTGTGTCCCCAACCCATCCCCAATGTTTTCCCTACTTGTCTCCAATGTATCCCCATTCTGTCCCCAACCTATCCCCAGTGTGTCCCTGGTATGTCCCCAGCATGTCCCTGTCCTGTCACCAGCCCCATTCCCCATGTCACTGTGTCCTCCCATGTCCTCGCACCATGTCCCCGTGTCCCCACATCTTCCCAGCTGTGTCCCCATGTCCCCGTGTTCTCTTGGTCATGTCCCAATCCCTGTCCCCTCTGTCCCCACCCCAACCCTATTGTGTCCCCTCCGTGTCCTCAAAACCTCCCCATGTCCCCTCACTGTGTCTCAGTGTGCACCTGCCATGTCCCTACCAGGTCCCCCTGTCCCCATCCATGTCCCAATGCCTGTTCCAGCCATGCCCCCCCCAAGTCCCCAATGTCCACCCTGCCGTGTCCCCTCCATTTCCCCAATTCCTGCCATGTCCCTATGCCTTCCTGGCTGTGTCCCTCCCTGTCCCCATGCCCATGTCCCCATGTCCACAAATCCACCAGTGTCCCTGTGTCCCCAGGCCCTGCTGTTGTACCTCCCAGTCCTGGCCAAGGCTGTCGGCTCCTCCGAGACGCTCCTGGAGCTGCTGGACAAGGCCAAGTGGGTGGCACCTGTGGGGACACTGTCACCTGTCACCCCCCGGGGCCATGAGGCCTCCAGGACTCCAGGCCTGTGTCTCAAGGACGTCTACGTGACCTACCCCGGGCGGTCCGAGCCCGTCCTCAAGGTGACAGGGGGGCATGGGGGACATGGGGGGACAGGAGGGGACACAGAGATATTGAGGAAATGGGGAAATGGGGTCCATGGGACATAGAGAGGAGGTGGGGGAGATGAGGTACATGGGGGGACAGGGGAAGATATGAGGGGACACAGATGGGACATAGGGACATGGGGGCTGTGTGGGGATGTGGGGGGACATGGAGGAGATTGGAAGTTGTGGGGGGACATGGGGACACGATGAGGATAGGGGGGACACAGTGGGGATATGGGGCGATGTGGGGGGACATGGCTACAGGGTGGGGACACGGGGACAGGGTTCACATGGAAGTGCTGGTGTGATCCCTGGTGCTATCTCCATTCCAAGTGTGATCCCCTCTCCTGGTGCAATCCCTATTCCCAGTGCGATCGCATTCCCGTTGCAATCCCCTTTCCCATTGCCATCCCTCTTCCTGCTATGATCCCATTCCTGGTGCGATCTTCAGTCCCCTCTCCCGTTTTTCCCGGTGTGATCCCATTCCCAGTGCGATCCCCAGTGCCCTCTCCCATTGTTCCTGTTGCCCCCAGTGTGATCCCATTCCCGGAGCGATCCCCAATCCCCTCTCCCGTTGTTCCCGTTGTTCCCGTTGCTCCCGATGTGATCCCATTCCCAGTGCAATCCCAGTCCCCTCTCCCGCTGTTCCCATTCCCGCTGTTCCCATTCCCAGCGCGATCCCAGTCCCCTCTGCCGCTGTTCCCATTCCCGCTGTTCCCGTTCCCAGTGCAATCCCATCCCCTCTCCCACTGTTCCCATTCCCTCTGTTCCCATTCCCAGTGCGATTCCATCCCCTCTCCCGCTGTTCCCATTCCCGCTGTTCCCATTCCCACTGTTCCCATTCCCGGTGCAATCCCATCCCCTCTCCCGCTGTTCCCATTCCCGCTGTTCCCATTCCCGGTGCAATCCCATCCCCTCTCCCGCTGTTTCCATTCCCGCTGTTCCCGTTCCCGCTGTTCCCGTTCCCGGTGCGATCCCCAATCCCCTCTCCCGCTGTTCCCATTCCCGCTGTTCCCATTCCCGGTGCGATCCCATCCCCTCTCCCACCATTTCCGCTGTTCCCATTCCCGGTGTGATCCCCAATCCCCTCTCCCACCATTCCCGCTGTTCCCATTCCCGGTGCAATCCCATCCCCTCTCCCGCTGTTTCCATTCCCGCTGTTCCCGTTCCCGCTGTTCCCGTTCCCGGTGCGATCCCCAATCCCCTCTCCCACCATTCCCGCTGTTCCCATTCCCGGTGCGATCCCCAATCCCCTCTCCCGCTCTTCCCATTCCCGCTGTTCCCATTCCCGGTGCAATCCCATCCCCTCTCCCACCATTCCCGCTGTTCCCATTCCCGGTGTGATCCCCAATCCCCTCTCCCACCATTCCCACTGTTCCCATTCCCGGTGCGATCCCATCCCCTCTCCTGCTGTTCCCATTCCCGCTGTTCCCATTCCCAGTGCGATCCCATCCCCTCTCCCGCTGTTCCCATTCCCGCTGTTCCCGTTCCCGGTGCGATCCCATCCCCTCTCCCGCTGTTCCCGTTCCCGCTGTTCCCATTCCCGCTGTTCCCATTCCCGCTGTTCCCATTCCCGGTGCGATCCCATCCCCTCTCCCGCCGCCAGGGGGTGTCTCTGTCTCTGGCTCCAGGGGAGTTCCTGGCAGTGCTGGCGCCCCCTGGCGGCGGGAAGAGCTCCCTGGCGGCGGCGGCGCTGGGACTGCGCCCCCTGGCGGGCGGGGTGGTGCTGCTGGACGGGACCCCCCTGAGCCCCCGCGCGGACCCCGCCCTGCGGCGACAGGTGACACCCCCGGGTCACTGTGGCCACCCGCACAGCCCCACTGCCACCCCTGAGTCACCCCGGCTCCCCACTGCCAGTCCCTGTCATCAAACACCCTCTGACCCACCCTGTGCAGGTCCTGCCTTGCAGTGACAAGGTGACACCCTAGGCCACCCCTGAGTCACCCCAGATCCGCAGTGCTACGCCCGGGTCACCCCTGGGTCCCCAGCAGGTTCCCGCTGCCACCCCTGGGTCACCCGCATGTCCCCTGGGCCACCCCGGGTCATCGATGGGTCACCAACGGGTCCCCATGGCCACCCCCAGGTCTCCAATGGGTTCCCAACAAGTCCCCACTGCCACCCCAGGCTCACCAGTGACTCCTCCAGTGCCACCCCTGTGTCACCAGTGGTCCACCATGGTCACCACCATGTCACCCTGTACCCCTCATGGGTCCCCACTGCCACCCCTGGGTTACCTGGTGTCCTCTGCTGCCACCCCTGGGTCACCACTGTGTCCCCAACAGATCCCCATGGCCACCCGCATGTCACCAGCCAGCCCCACCATGGCCCTCCCAGCGCCCCGTGTCCCCAGGTGTTCCCTCCTTGTTCCTGCCACTGTGTCCCCCCTGTCCTAATGTCCCCATGTCCCCCCATATACCATCATGTCCCCCCATATACCTCCATGTCTTTGTGTCCCCCTGTGTCCCCTGTCCCTGCAGGTGGCCGGTGTCCCGCAGTCTCCGTCCCTCCTGTCCCGCTCCCTCAGTGCCAACATCACGCTGGGTTGGGGACACAGGGAGGGGATGCAGGTGACACAGGTGACAGCGGCGGCACAGCGGGTGGGGGTGCACACTTGGGCCACACGGCTGCCACATGGCTACAACACAGGTAAGACAACGTGTCCCCCTGGTGTCCCTGCCATGTCCCTGTAGTGTCCCCAGTGTGTCCCAAAGGTGTCCCCAGTGTGTCCCCATAATGTCCTCTCACCATCCCCAAGGCGTCCCTGTAATGTCCCCACAGCCTCCCCACCATGTCCCACTCTGTCCCCTCCCTGTTCCCTTACTGTCCCCATGGTGTCCCCTCACCATCCCCAGAGTGTCCTTGTAGTGTCCCCATAGTATCCCCACTGTGTCCCTATGGTGTCCCCTCTCTGCCTCCTCACTGTCCCCTCACTGTCCCTCCTGTCTTCCCAGAACTAGGAATGCAGGGAGTGCAGCTCCCCAACACGTCCCCAGTATCTCCCCATGGTGTCCTTATGGTGTTGCCATGGTGTCCCCACAGTTTCTCCTCTGTCCCCAGAAGTGAGGAGGGGGGGTGGTGATCCCCACAGTGTGTCCCCAGCATCTACCCAACATGTCCCCATAGTGTCCCTAATGTATCCCTGTGGTGTCCCCACTGTGTCCTCATAACGTCCCCTCATCATACCCATAGTCTCCACGTACCACCCCCACGGTGCCCCCATGGTGTCTCCTCGCTGTCCCCTCCCTGTCCCCTTACTGTCCCCAGAGGTGGGTGCACAGTGGGTGCAGCTCCCCAGTGTGCCCCCAGTGTGTCCCCAGTGTGTCTCTGTGGTGTCCCCACGGTGTCCCCTCTGTCCCCAGAGGTGGGCCCGCGGGGGATGCAGCTCTCAGGGGGGCAGGCGCAGGGGGTGGCGCTGGCCCGGGCCCTGCTCAGGACCCCCCGGCTGCTGGTGCTGGACGAGCCCACGCGGGCGCTCGACCCCGTGACCCGGCGCCAGGTGGGTCACAGCACTGGCCCTGGTCCCCGCGTCCCCTGGCCCCATGGCCCCATTCTCTGGGTCCCCATGTCCCTTGGGTCCCCATCCCCCATGTCCCTGGGTCCCTGTGTCCTCCAGGTCCCCAGTCCCCGTGTCTCCTTGGTCACTGCCCCTCATGTCCCCTGGGGTCCCCTGGGTCACCACATCCCCTGGGACCCGCTCCCATGTCCCCTGGATCCTCATGTCGCCAAGTCCCCCATATCCCCTGGGTCCCAAATCCCGGCATCCTATGGGTCCCCATGTCCCTTGGATGCCATGTCCCCTCATCCCCCAGGTCCCCACATCCCCCACGTCTCCTCGGTCCCTGTGTCCCTACATCCCCTGTGTCCTCACTCCCTGTGTTTCCATAACCTTGGTCCCCACGTCCCTGGGTCCTTGGTCCCCATGTCCCCTGGATCCCCATGTACCCCCTTTTCGCTTCCATGTCCCCAGGTCTCCTGTGTCCCAATGTCCCCACATTCCCTGGGTCCCTGCACCCTGTGACCCCCGTGTCCCCATGACCCCAATCCCTGTGTCCCCACTCCCTAGATCCCCACTTGTGTCCCCCCGTCCCCCCACCAAGGGGTCCCCTGACACCACCATGTCTCCCCCCACCCCAGGGTCCCCCCAGTGTCCCTGGGTTCCCCCCGTGTCCCCCGTGTCTCCCTGTCCCCTGACCCCTCCGTGTCCCCACAGGTGGAGCAGGAGCTTCTGGGTCCTGGTGGCCTCGGGGCCGGGGAGGGGCCGGCGGTGCTGCTGGTGACAGGGCAGGTGGCCCTAGCCCGGCGGGCACCCAGGGTGGCCCTGCTGGAGGGGGGGCGGCTGCAGGAGCTGGGCAGCCCTGGGGAGCTGGGGACACCCCCCTGGGAGACAGCAGGGGACAGCAGGGACACCTGGGAAGGGGGGGGGGACACTGAGGACACTGGGGATGGGGAGGGGGACACTGGGGACAGTAAGGGTGGGGGACACTGAGGTGAAACAGGGACACGGATTAGGGATGGGGACACCAGGAGCTGGGCTGAGGACACTGGGGATGGTGACACTGGGGATGGGGACATCAGGGACGAGGATGGGGACATGGGGGACAGGGAGGGAGATACTGCAGATAGGTTTGGGACACTGAGGTGGCATAGGGACAGTGAGATTAGGGGTGGGGACACAGGGGACAGAGATGGGACCACCAGGGACAGGGATGGTGACATTGAGGTGGGATGGGGACACTGGGGACACCAAGGGCTGGCTGGGGACACAGAGATGAGTTGGGGACAGTGGGGACAGGGATGGGGACACTAAGAGGTGACATGAGGACACCTGGGGCTGGGATGGGAACAGTGGGAACTCCGGGGACAGGGATGGGGACACTGGTGACACAGACATGAGGACCCCGGGGTGGGGCAGGGGACCGCGGGGCCAGGCCTGTGACAGTGACCAAGTGTGAAATCAGTCAATAAATAACCAAATCAATAAATCGATGGATCAATCAATAAACGCAGCTGGAGGAGGGCAGAGCCGGGACCCCCGTTCCTCCCCCCACAATGGGGCCCCTCCCCCTCCCTCCCCCATCGCCAGCTGGGCCCCCCCGCCCTTCCCCCCGTATGAGCTCATCGTGTTGATGGAGAAAATTCCTTGGCGGGGGCGGGGGGTCACGGGATGGGGGGGAGGGGGGGGACACGGGGGGGGACACAGGGGGGTCACGGGGGGGAAAGAGGAGACACGAGAGGGACACAGGGAGAGGAAAACGGGGCGGACACGGGGAGGACACGGGGGGAAACGGGAGGGACACGGGGGGAGGGAAGGGGGGAGACACAGGGAGACACGGGAAGGACATAGGAGGGGACGTGGGGGAGGACACGGGGGGGCCGCGAGGGGCTCCCCCAACGCTGCCCTGCCCCCTCCTCCCCCCGGCTTTCGGGGGGTCCCAGGGGCCCCCCCGCACCCTCCCCGCTGTTGTTGTTGCTGCCGGGGTGGTGAGTCACGGCCACACCCGGACTGGGGGCACTGGGAGCACTGGGAGGGGCCGTGCTGGGGCACTGGGAGCACTGGGGGAACCTGTGCTGTGTTACTGGGAGCACTGGGATGGGCCATACTGGTGTTACTGGGAGGACTGGCATGGGCTGTGCCACGTTACTGGTGTCACTGGGAGCACTGGGATGACTGGGAGCACTGGAAGCCATAGGGCAGGTGGCACTGGGGTTATTGGGAGCACTTGGCCAGGCTGTATGGGGGTTAGTGCTGTTTCTGGGAGCATTGGGACAGACTATACTGGGGTTACTGGGAGCACTGGGATGGGCTGTCCCATGTCACTGGTGTTACTGGGGGCCATGGGTCACGCTGTGCCACATTATTGGTGTTACTGGGAGCATTGGGACAGACTATACTGGGGTCACTGGGAGCACTGGGGTGGGCTGTGCTACGTTACCCGAGTTACTGGGAGCACTGAGACAAACTTCACTGGCGTTACTGGGAGGACTAGGCCTGACCATACTGGGATTACTGGTGTTTCTGAGAGCACTGGGACAGACTATACTGGGGTTGCCGGGAGCACTGAGATGGCTGTCCAGTGTTACTGGTGTCACTGAGGTTACTGGTGTCACTGGGATGGACCATACTGGTGTTACTGGGAGGGCTGGGATGGTCTGTGCCATATTGTTTGTGTCACTGGGAGCACTGGGACAGACTATACTGGGTTGACTGGGAGCATTGGGAGCTGTGGGGCAGGTGGCACTGGGGTTACTGGTGTTACTGGGAGCACTGGGACAGGTTGTGCTGTGTTACTGGGAGCACTAGGACAGCCCATACTGGGGTTACTCATGTTTCTGGGACCACTGGGACAGACTATACTGGGGTTACTGGGAGCACGGGGATGGGCTGTGCCGCATCGCTGGTGTCACTGGAATGGGCCATACTGGTGTTACTGGGGGACATGGATCAGCCTGTGCCAAGTTACTGGGAGCACTGGGGGCTGTGAGGCAGGTGTCACTGACGTTACTGCTGCTGTTGGGAGCACTGGGATTGACTGGGCTTTTTACTGGTGTTCTTGGGAGAACTGGGATGGGCTGTCCTGCAATACTGGGAGCACTGGGTTGGGCTGTGCTGTGTTATTGGTGTCACTGGTATTACTGGGAGCACTGGGACTGACTATACTGGGGTTCCTGGGAGCTGTGAGTCAGCCTGAGACACATTACTGGGGTTACTGGGAGCACTGGGAGGACAAGCCCCCATCAGCAACTGTTTGGTTTCCATGGAGACGTCCCAAACACGGGCGGGGGCGGCTCCCCTGGGAGGGGCGGGGCAGGCGTGGCCACGGCCCCGCCCCCGGCCCCGCCCCCCTCACGACCCCGCCCGGCCCAGAGCGAGAACCCAGCGGGACCAGCCGGAGGTACTGGGGGCACTGGGAGAGACCGAGGGGACTGGGAGAGACTGGGGGGATCTGGAAGGGACTGCGAGGGACTTGGAGGGACGAGGGGCAACTGGGGGAACTCGGGGAGACTGGGGGAATTAGGGGCAGTGAGGGGCACTGGAGGCACTGGGGAGGGACTGGCAGCGACTGGGGGGGGACTGGGAGGGAAAGGGAGAGACTGGAGGAACTGGGAGCAACTGGGGGGCACTGGGGGAACTGGTAGGGACTGGGGAGAACTGGGAGGAATGGGGAGAAACTGGAGGTACTGGGGAAACTGAGGGGACATAGGGGGTCGCTGGCCGGGACTGGGAGCAACTAGGGGCACTGGGAAACACTGGGAGGGACTAGGGGAACTGGAGGGCACTGGGGGGCCCTGAGGAGGAATGGGATCTGAGGGGCACTGTGGGGAGATTGGGAGGACTGGGAGAACTGGGAGGGACTGGGCAGCACTGAAGGGCACTGGGGAAGACTGGGGTGGCATGGAGAGGACTGGGGGAACTGGAGGGGAACTGGGGGGGACTGGGGGACTGGGGTCTCTGGGAGCATTGGGGGGCACTGAAGGACAGTGGGAGTTACTGGAGGGGATTGGGGTGCACTGGGGAGGACTGGGGGGCTGGTGGACACAGCGGGGCATTGTGGAGGACTGCAGGGACTGGGGGCACTGGGGGGGAATGGGGGGCACTGGTGGAGACTGGGGGGGCACTGGTGGACACAGCAGGGGGACTGGGGGCACTGGTGGACACAGTGGAGGATTGTGGAGGACTGGGGGGATTGTGAGGGGACTGGGGGGAGTGGGAGTGAATGGGGTAACTGGTCTTACTGGGGCAACTGGTATTACTGGAAGCAGTTACTGATGTTACTGGGATGTATAACTAGTGTTACTGGGAGAGGTTGCTGGTGTTACTGGGATGTGTTATTGGGATTGCTACTGATGCTCAGAAGCACAGGTGTTACTGGGGTTACTGGGATGTATTACTGGTCTTACTGGAGGTGTTACTGGAGTTACTGGGAGGTGTTACTGTTATTACTGGAATGTGTAACAGATTGCTGTGGTTACTGGGGTGTGTTACTGGGATTACTAGTTACTTGAGCTACTGCTGTTAAAGGTGTCACTGGTGTGACTGGGATGACTGCTGGCAATGGCTGGAGGTGCTGTTGTGACTGAGGGTTGTTGGTGTTACTGGTGTCACTGGTGGGACTGGGATGACTGCTGGCAATGGCTGGAGGTGCTGTTGTGACTGGGGGTTACTGGTGTTACTGCTGTCACTGGTGTGACTGAGCTTGCTGGGGGGTTACTGGGTGTTACTAGGAGGTCACTAAGGGATCACTGGGGTTTACTTGGTGTTATTGGGGGTCACTGGGGGAGTTACTGGCAGTAACTGGGGTTACTGGGAGGCACTGTGGGTTGAGGTGTCCATGTGTTTCTGTGTCCCTGTGGGTGTCCCTGGATGTCCCTAGGTGGATGTCCCCCCACAGGTGTCCCTGTGTCCCCCTCGGTGTCCCTAGGAGTGTCCCCCCCACGATGTCCGTGTCCCCTTGTGATGGTCCCCCGGGTGTCCCTGTGTCCCCTGGGTGTCCCCTTGGTGTCCCCTTCTGATGTCCATGTGTCCCTGTGAATGTCCCTGGGGGGGTCTCTGTATCCCTTGGGTGTCCCCACAGCTGTCCCTGTGTCCCTTGCTGATGTCTAGGTGTCCCCAGGAGTGTCCCCTGCATCCCCCCGCCATGTCCTTGTGTGCCCTGGGTGTTTCCCGTGTCACCCCACGATGTCCATGGCCCCCCCACTGTGGGTGTCCCCGGGTGTCCTCTGGGTGCCCTTGTGGCTGTCCCATGGATGTCCCTGTCCCCACTATGTGTCCCCCTGTTTCCCCCCAGTGCCCTCACACTTGCCCCCATTCCCCTGTGGTGTCCCAGTGCGTGTTCACCAGGTGTCCTCCAGTGTCCCCACGCCCCATGTCCCCCTGTCATGTCCCCCCATGGGTGTCCCCTGTGGGTCGTCCCCAGGTGTCCCCTTATGTCCCTAGGTTTCACCCCAGTGTCCTCATATCCCCTTGTTTCCCCACAGTGTCCCCACCACCCGTGTCCCCTGTGTCCCTCTGGGTGTCCCTCTAGTGTCCCCATGTCCCCCCATGAGTGTCCCTGTGTCCCCACGGATGCCCCTGTCCGCCCTGGGTGTACCCCCATGTCCCCACTTCTCCCCGAGTGTCCCCAGTGTCCCCAGTGTGTCCCCATCTCCCCCGTGGGTGCCCCCTGGTTCTCCCAGTTGTCCCCCTCGGTGTTTCCCACCCCATGTCCCCCCATGTCCCCACGTCCCCGTTATGTCCCCCTATGTCCCCCTGTGTCCCCTCAGGACGATGCCGGTGACCCTGGAGCTGCGGCTGCTGCTTCTGGCGCTGGCGCTGCGGGGGGGGGCGGGTACCCCCCCGGTGTCCCCTCCGATGTCCCCCCCGGTGCCCCCCCCCGAGGCCCCTCCCGAGGCCCCCCCCGAGTCGTGCGCGGCGGCGCTGGCGGCTGTGCTGGCGCGGCTGCGGGAGCTCGAGGGACACGTGCGGGCACTGAGGGGACACTGTGGGGACACGGGGGGGCCCCAGGCCGGGACAGGTAACAGGGTACATGGGGGGCCATCGAGAGTCATTTGGGACATTGGGGATCACTGGGAGGTCACTGAAGGATCATTGGAGGGACAAAGGGGAACACTGGGGTCATTGGGGGGTCTCGGGGGGTCACTGGGGAGTCCTGGGGAGGGTCATTTGGGGGTCACAGGGGGTCATTGGGGAAGTCGGGGGAGGGTCACGCTGGGTCTTTGTGGGGTCCCAGGGGATTCATTGTGGGGTCCCAGGGGGGTCTTTAGAGGGTCACAGGGATCATTGAGGGGGTCACAGGGGGTCACGGGGGTGTCACGGGAGGTCATTGGAGGACTCACGGGGGGGTCCTGGGAATCATGAGGGTTCATTGGAGGAATCACGGGGGGTCGCTGGGGAGTCGCGGGGTCATGACCTTGTGTCCCCCCGTGTTCCCCAGGCCGGTCGGTTCAGCTCTGTGCCCCCCCCGCCGGGGGAAGCTGCGCCTGCCCCGCCCCCACGGCCGAGGCCCCGCCCCCTGCCCCGCCCCCCCCGTGCCCGCGGGGCTGCAACGACCAGGGCCGGTGCGATCGGGGCCGGTGCCGCTGCTTCCCGGGCTTCAGCGGCCCCGACTGCGGCACCCCCGCCTGTGCCCCCGGCTGGGGGGGCGTCCACTGCGACATCGGTGCGTCCCCAAAGCTTCCCCCGTGCTCCCAGAGCCCCCCCAGTGCTCCCAGAGCTGCCCCCCATTGCTCCCAGTGCTCCCAAAGCCACCCTCCCAGTGCTCTCAGAACCCCCCCACTGCTCCCAGAGCCCCCTCCCAGTGCTCCCAGAGCCCCCCCAGTGCTCCCAGTGGCCCCTAGTGCCCCCTCAGTGCTCCCAGAGCTGCCCCCCAGTGTCATCCCAGTGCCCCCATCCCAGTATCCGCAGTGCTCCCTCACTTCTTTTCCTGTCCATGGGGGGGTTCTTGTGCCACCTCGGTGTGTCCCCAAGGGTGCGTCCGTGCCCCTCCCAGGGCCCTCCAGTGCCCCATCCCTGGTGTCCCCGTGGTATCCCCAAGGTGTCCCAGGGTGCCCCCAGGGCAACCCATTCCGTAGATGTCCCTGTGATGTCCCCCTGGTGTCCTCATGGTGTCCCCGTGCTGTCCCTGCAGAGGTGCCCGCAGTGACACCACGGTTGGCCACCCGCACCTCGACATCCCTGCGTGTCACCTGGCCCCGGCCCTCCCCACCTCCCGACGGCTACCGGGTGACACTTGTTCCCCTGGTGAGTGGGGACACAGGGGGGACACGGCAGGGGACATGAGGTGGACATGGGGGCCGGGGATGTGGGGAAGGGGGACAAGGACATTGGAAGGGTGAGACCCCCACACCACTTGTGTGACTGCAGTGGGCTGGCCCAAATGTGTCCCCTACATGTCCCCTACATGTCCCCATGGTGTCCCCCATGCTGTTCCCTGCATGTCCCCAACATATCCCAAATGAGTCCCTCCGGTGTGTCCCCTCCTGGTGTCCCCAGTGTGTTCCAAACATGTGCCCAAGACATCCCCCCAGCGTGTCTCCAACATGACCTCAGTGTGTCCCCGTGGTGTCCCCAGTGTGTACCCAACACCTCCCCAATGTGTCCCCATGTCCACAAAGTGTTCCTGCAATGTGTCCCCCCCGTGGTGTCCCCTGCATGTCCCACACGTGTCCCCAGTGTGATCCCTAGTGTGTCCCCAGTATCCCCCCCAAGGTGTCTGCCTTGTCCCCTAACACTGTCCCCATCGCCAGGATGACCCCATGGCCATGACAACACATGAGCTGCCCGGCTCTGCTGTGGCCTTCTCGGTGACAGGGCTGTCCCCAGGCCGCCCCTTCGAGCTGCTGGTCCAGGCCCGGCGGGGGCCTCACCTGGGAGCAGCAGGAGTGTTGCGCCTGCGCACAGGTGGGGACAGGGGGGTGGGAACGGGGGTGGCACGGGGACAAGGATGGGGAGGGCCTGGGGTCCTGCGCCTGCACAGGAGTGGAGACACCTGGGACAACTGGGACACTGCAGGGACAAGGGTGGGGGGGACAGAGATGGGGTTGGGGACACTGGGGACAGGGATGGGAGTGGGGATGGAGGGACAGAGGTGGGGACAGAGGGTGGTATGGGGACAAGGATGGGGATGGGGTGGGGACAGGGATGGCACGGTGTCACAGTCAAGGGGACAGGGATGGCACAGGGGTGGGGATGGGACAGCAGTGAGGACAGTGTGGCATGGGACAGGGATGGGATGGCACAAGAATGAGGTTGGGGATAGCAATGGCATGGCCATGGGGAGGGGGACAGGGATAGGGACAGGGATGACAGGGGGACAAGGAAGGTGGTGGCATGAGTATGGAGACAGTGATGACAGGGGCATGGGGACAGGGGTGGTACAGTGATGGGGACAGGGATGGGAACGGCAAAGGGACAGGGATGACACAGGTTTGGGGACAATAGTGGCATAGAGATGGCACAGGAAGGGGGACAGTGATGGAATAATCGTGGGTTTGGGGACAGTGTGGGAATAGCATGAGCATGGGGACAGGGATGGGGACAGGGTTAGGGACACACATAGGGAGAGCATGGAGATGGGGACAGGGAGGGGGATGGCCCAGGGATGGGGACAGCGTTGGGAATGGGGTCTTGGACAGAGCTGGGGCAGGGGTGTCCCCAGTGGAGACTCTTGGGACAGGTCAGTGATCCCAGTCCCCTTTGCTCCACAGCACTTGTCCTGGCTGTGCCCCCCCACGAGGGGTCCCCAGGGTCCCCTCAGGGTTCCCTGGGGTCTCCAGCAGTGGCACCATCAGCCCAAGGGTCCCCAGGGTCACTGGGGTCCCCAGGGTCACCAGCATCGCCTGCATCACCAGATGTGTCCTTGGGTTCACATGGGTCTTTGGGGTCACCAGCATCCCCCTGGGTTCCGGCGTCCCCCGTAGGTCGAGGGTCCCTGGGATCCCCGGCGCCCCCAAGGTCACCAGTGTCACCAGAATCACCAGTGTCACCAGAATCTCCAGGGTCACTAGTGTCTCCAGAATTCCCAAGGTCCCCAGTGTCACCAGATTTCCCAGTGTGGCCAGCATCCCCAGAACCCCCGAACTTCCCAGAGTCACCAGTGACCCCAGTGTCCCCAAGGTCACCTCCAACCCCACAGTCCCTGGGGTCTCCAGTGCCCCCAAAGTCCCCATTATCTTCAGAGTTCCCAGAATCCCCGTGGTCCCAGCTGTCCCCATGGTCCCCGCTGTCCCCGGGTATCCCCTCCCTGCAGGAACTGGTGGCTCGGCTGTCCCCGTACAGTGGGTCCCTGCTCCAGCGCCTTGAAAGCCACCTCTGGGCCACCAATTTCCCACTCCGGGGCAACCAGACAGTGCCGGCAGTGGCCCGTGCCATCCTGGAATATGTCCTGCGCCGGCACGTGGCCCTGGGGAAGGGACAGGGACCCCCCTCCAAACCCCGAGGGGATGGAACACTCCTGGGGACCACAGGTGGGTGACACGCTGGGAACAGGATGGGGGAACATTGGGAAGGAATGTCCTGGGGAAGGGGATGGGGGGAAGGGACACCTCAGGGGTGGGGGGGACAGGGATGGGACAGGGGCAGAACAGCGGGGATGGGGAGAAAGGGACATCCCAGTGAGCGGTCAGGGGATGGCGGGAGAGATGTCCAGGGGAGGGGAAGGGGGGAAAGGAGGGGAATGGGGAAAGAGAAGTCCCAGGGAGGAGGGCAGTTGAGGGATGAAGGGGATGGGGGAAGGGGACATCACAGGGGAGTGGCACAGGGGGGATGGGGGGATCGGGGAGGAAGGGACATCTGAAAAGAGAATGGGGGGGATGGGGGAGGAACATCCTGGGGAGGGAGATGAAGGAAATGGGGCAGAAGAGAAGTCATGTGACGCCTGTTCTGGGGGCAGGGGAGGGTGGGAATCAGGAGCTGGTGCTGCAATGGGGGGACATGGATGGGACAGAGCTGATGGAACCATGGAGGGACGTGGAGAAAACAGGTACCGATGGAGGGTCGAAGATGGGATGGAGGCATGGGTGGATGTTGGCTGAAGGATGGATGGATAGAAGGATGGAGAGTTGGATGATGGATGGAGACACGAAAGGAAGAAGGGACGGATGGAGAGAGGGAAGGATAAGGGGGGGAAAGGTGATGGGAGGGCTGGAGAGATGGATGATGGATGGACATGTGGGTGGACACACAGATGTCCATGCCCACACCATCTCCACTCCATTGCAGTTGCAACCAAGGCAGAAGAGCCACCCCCATCCAAGCCAGTCCTGGGTGACCTCACCGTCATCAGTGTCACCCCCAGCTCCGTGGGGCTGCAGTGGAGCATCCCCGAGGGCCCCTTCGACTCCTTCAAGCTGCAGTACCGGGATGCCCAGGGCCAGCCCCAGGCCCTGCCCATTGATGGTGGGTCCCGGTCGGTGACAGTGTCGGGGCTGTCCCCGTCCCGCCGGTACCGCTTCCACCTCTACGGGCTGCGGGGCGGGAAGAGGATCGACCACGTCTCCATTGATTTCGCCACAGGTGACGGGGAAGATCAGAGGGAGGAAGGATCGGAGAAATAAATTTAGGGACAGAGGGAGGGATGGAGAGATAGACACAGAGATGGATGATGGATGGGCAGGTGGATGGATTCGTGAATAGAAGGATGGGCAGATTATCACAAGGATCATTGGATGCCAGGAGAACTAGACAATGATAGGATGGATGGAGAGTTGAGTGGATGGATGGTGACTGAATGAACTCACCAGTGGGTGGGTGTGTGGTGGTTTGAGACCCCCTAAAATCCAATTCTCGAGTCCAAGCCCCCCCTCCCACATCTCAACCCAGTGTGAGATGGGTTTTCCAGACACTATACAAGACTCAGTATGGGGGGAAAGGGAATTATATCACAATGCACTATACCAATAAATATTACAATACATCATAATCTTTAACTATTTCTCCTATGATAAATCAGTATTTACAATGGATCAATCTCTTCTCCCTCCAAAAAAAGTCCAGAAAGGAAAAGGAAGGATCCTTTCCACTCTCAGAGCAGCAGTATCTCTTCTTCCATGCAGCGGCTGTAGCTGGATGTCTTTCCAGATACACATGAGGGGTGTCTCCAAGCCCCTCTCGGCCCTTTGACTCCAAGTGAGGGTCTTTCTGTTCTGTGGACTGCATAGCAGGGACAAGGCTTGCCTCACCACGTCATATCATGAGGTGTAAGACATCCCATGAAGGTCCCTTCCTTGAGGGGTCAAGTTCCCTCGAGTCAGAACGTCTTGGGCAGCTCTCAGTTGAAAACCTTTGCCTCGAGTTCTCTCAGAGCTCCCATGCTCTGTCTCAGGCTGCTAGCTTAGCAGCAACAGCAGGGGGGCCAAGGGCACCCCGTCAGCATTCCATCTGGCTGTCCCAGTCCAGCTCTGGGACACCTTGAGCTTCTTAGCTCCTCTCTTCGGTGCATGTTGCACTTTAGCACTTCCCTCAAGTGGGAGTCCACCCCCTCCACTTAGGAGACATCACAAAAGGGTTTTGGAGGGTTTTGGTTTCAGTTCTTACCCCAACTCTCCCTGTAGAATTTAGTTCTCTCTCTGCTGCTGCATGCCTGTTTAGCTGCTTCTTCAGTTCTTATCTCTTCTGGCTCTCTGCCACTGTTCTCCAGTCAGTGCTGTTTCTGCCGCTGCTTCTGCTGCTGCTCACAGTGGAGAAACTCCCCCAGCTCTTATTACAGATACCTGGCCCAGTCTAACACCGTTCCAGGTTCCTGCAGCCCCCCAGCTGGGGGCTGGGGGGGGCCTAGCCCCCAACAGGGCTCTGGACCCCTTCCTCGTGGCTTAGAACATGACCACTCTCCTCCAACAACAACTACTACCCTTCTTTTCCAGTCAGGTTGTTGATATGTTTCTATTTCGCAGGAGCGCTCATTGGCTCAACCCCAAGAGTCAACACCCCTTGGGGGGGTTACCATTTTTTTAACTCCAGGGGGAAAACTTTTTTTTTCCTCCACCACAGGGTGGAAGAGGCCTGGTTGGATGGATGCATGGGTGGATGGAGGTAACCAGAAGATGGTCCAGGAGATGGAGTTATGTTGGGAAGGATGGATGGATGATAGATGATGGATGGATGGATGATTGTGATTGTTGGTCAATAGGCAGGTGGGAAGTATCAATCATTGAACAGATACTTCCTGGGATTGGTGGGCGCTTGATGGTGGATGATGATGTGGTTGGGGAGAAGGAGTGATGAGTGGAACTGGGCTGGGAAACTGGTGACAGGTTGAGGATGGGGAGGTGGCTGGGACCTTGGGAGGGTGGAGAGATGGAGGGATTGGTGGTTGGTTGGATGGCTGGATGATGGATGCTGATGGTGGATCATGCTGAAGATGATGATGTATGGTGAATGGATGATGATGGTGGTGATGGTGGATGCGATGGGCATTGGTCAGTAGGTTGGTGGAAAGGTAGAAGGTTGATTGGATGGTGCTGGGGTCAGTGGATGCTCAATGGTGGGTGGGGATGGGATGGTGGGGAGAGGGTGGGGGCAGACGGTGGATGATGGATAAAGGATAACTGGGTGGATGTTGGATGGGCATGTGGATGGACATGTGACTGCAGATGTTCATCACCTTCCCCTCTCCATTGCTGCCACAGCTGACCCAGATGATCTGCCCCCACCCTTGGTGGACCCCCCAGCTGAGACCCCCTCAACTGAGGCACCCCCAGCTGAGGACCACCAACCTGACAGCTCCCAAACTGAGGCTCCCCCGGCACGGGCGGTGCTGGGGGAGCTGAGGGTCTCCAGTGTCACTCCCAGCTCTGTGGGGCTGCAGTGGAGCGTCCCCGAGGGCTCCTTTGACTCCTTCAAGCTGCAGTACCGGGATGCCCAGGGCCAGCCCCAGACCCTGCCCATCGATGGCGGGTCCCGCTCGGTGACAGTGTCGGGGCTGTCCCCGTCCCACCGGTACCGCTTCCACCTCTACGGGCTGCGGGGCGGGAAGAGGATCGACCATGTCTCCATTGATGTCATCACAGGTGAGGGGGAAAATGAGAGGGATCAAAGGATGGAAGGATCAAGGGATCCTATCATGATTACATCCCCACCTGCCATTATCCACCATCATCTTCATCATCATCTGTCATCCACCATCATTGTCATTATCTACCCTCCATCATTATCATCATCATCCAGCATCCATCATCATCATCATCATTCCTCAATCACCTTCCATCATCCATCCATTGTCATCACAGTCCATCACCATCATCATCTTCCTTTATCACTGCCTATCCATTATGGATGAAGAATTGAATGGCTGAATGGATTCCAGACTGGATGGTGGGTGGGTTCCTGCCCAGATGGATGGTGGAAGGTGGATGGATGGATGAGTGTTTTGATGGATTTGGGAAGCTGGGATGGCTGGAGGGTTCCTGGCGGCCCAATGCATGTCGCGGTGTGTGGAAGATTGTCCATGGGATATAGGCAATGGGAGTGTTGGAAGCCTGGAGAGAGTGGGGAGAAAGATCTGGAGAGACAGATGTGGGAGTGGGTGGAGGCTTGGGATGGGTGTTGGGTAGTAGATGGGATAGATGGATGGATGGATGAATGGTCAAATGGCTGTTTATGGATGGATTGGCACATGGATGGATGGGTGATAAATGATGGATAATTGGGTGGGTGATGGACAGACAAGCAGATGGCCACATCCATCCCTTTCCCATCTGTCACAGCCACAGCTGAGCAAGAGAAGCCACCACCACCCCCAGAGAAGCCCACACCTGAGCACCCCCAAACTGAGCCTCCCCCATCTGAGGCCCCCCCAGCACGGGCAGTGCTGGGGAAGCTGAGGGTCTCCAGTGTCACCCCCAGCTCTGTGGGGCTGCAGTGGAGCGTCCCCGAGGGCCCCTTCGACTCCTTCACACTGCAGTACCGGGATGCCCAGGGCCAGCCCCAGGCCCTGCCCATTGATGCCGGGTCCCGCTCAGTGACAGTGTCGGGGCTGTCCCCATCCCGCCGGTACCGCTTCCACCTCTACGGACTGCGGGGCGGGAAGAGGATCGATCGTGTCTCCATTGATGTCGCCACAGGTGAGGGGGAAGATCAGAGGGTTGGATTGATCAGGGAATGGAAGGTTGATGGGATCCAATTCCCATCCCATCCCCACATATCACTGAGAACCCACTGATCCTAGCACCATCTGATCAACCCTCAACCCTTCCACTTACCTATTGACCAACACCTGCTGTTTTCCACCATCATCTTCATCAATCAATCATCCATCTTCTGTCCATCATCATCATCATTGTCCATCCACTATCATCATCATCCCTCATAATGGATGAAGAATTGAATGCCTAAACTGCTTCCTGACTGGATGGTGAGTGGGTTCCTGCCCAGATGGATGGAAGAATGTGGATGGGTAAATGAATAGTTGGATGGATGTGGGGAAGCCAGGAT
The DNA here is from genome assembly GCF_009829145.1 of Chiroxiphia lanceolata. Classification (NCBI taxonomy): domain Eukaryota; kingdom Metazoa; phylum Chordata; class Aves; order Passeriformes; family Pipridae; genus Chiroxiphia; species Chiroxiphia lanceolata. The sequence goes on from NC_045669.1 coordinate 557,281, forward strand.
GACTGGATGGTTCCTGGTAGCCCAGTGCGTGTCCTTATGCATGGAAAATTTTCCATGGGTAATGGGATGGAGGTCTGGTGTAGAGGTGGAGGTCTGGAGGGATGTGGGGGGAAAGAACCATAACAATGGAGGTTGCATTGGGTGGAAAGTTGGGTTGGGTGTTGAATGATGGATGGGATGGATGGATGAATGGATATTTATGGATAGATTGGCACATGGATGGATGGACATCTAGATGGATGGATGGATGATGAATGACGGATAGTTCAGTGGATGATGAAAGGACATATGGATGGAGAGATGGATGGCCATGCCCATCACCACCCACTCTCCATCACAGGCACGACTGAACCAGAGGAGCCGCTTCTGGCACAACTGCCCTCAGAGGAGCCCCAACCTGAGCACCCTCAAACTGAGCCTCCCCCATCTGAGGCCCCCTCAATGCGGGCGGTGCTGGGGGAGCTGAGGGTCTCCAGTGTCACCCCCAGCTCTGTGGGGCTGCAATGGAGCATCCCCGAGGGCCCCTTTGACTCCTTCACGCTGCAGTACCGGGATGCCCAGGGCCAGCCCCAGGCCCTGTCCATCGATGGCGGGTCCCGCTCGGTGACAGTGCCGGGGCTGTCCCCATCCCACCGGTACCGCTTCCACCTCTACGGGCTGCGGGGTGGGAAGAGGATCGACCGTGTCTCCATTGATGTCACCACAGGTGAGGAGGAAGGTCAGCGGGATGGAGGGCTGCATTGATCAAGACATAAGGGGATCATGGGATCCCATCCCAATGACATCCCCACCCACCATTGAGCATGCACTGACTCAGCACCATCCGATTAACCATCAACCCTTCCACTGACCTATTGACCAACACCTGCTCTTATCCACCATCATCTTCATCATCATCATCATCCATCTTCATCATCATTGTCCATCCACTGTCATCATCGTCCATCATGATGGATGAAGAACTCTGAATGGATTCTGGACTGGATGGTGGGTGGGTTCCTGCCCAGATGTAGGGAAGAATTCAATGGGTGGATGAATGGTTGGATGGATGTGGGGAAGCTAGGACAGCTAGAGGGTTCCTGGTGGCCAGATGCATGTCCTGGTGAATAGAAGATTGTCCATTGGAAGTGGGGAATGGTCAGGGGGGAGGCCTGGGGCCATGTGGAGAGAAAGAACCAGAGTGATGAATGTTGGATTGGGTGGGGTTTGGTGTTGGGTGGTTGATTGGATGGATGGATGAACTGATGCTTAGGGATGGATGGAGATGTGGATGAATGAGTGGATGTTTAATGATTGATAGCTTGGAAATTGCTGATGAAAACATGGATAGATGGATAACAAATGACTGAAAGTTTGGTAAATGAGGGATGGACATGTGGATTAGACACCGATAGTCATGACCAGGATCATCCCCTCTCCATCACAGCCACAGTTGAGCAAGACGAGATGCTCCTGCCCTCAGAGGAGCCCCAACCTGAGCATCCCCAAACTGAGTCTCCCCCATCTGAGGTCCCCCCGAAACGGACAGTACTGGGGGAGCTGAGGGTCTCCAGCATCACCCCCAGCTCCGTGGGGCTGCAGTGGAGCATCCCCGAGGGCCCCTTTGACTCCTTCATGCTGCAGTACCGAGATGCCCAGGGCCAGCCCCAGGCCCTGTCCATTGATAGCAGGTCCCAGTCGGTGACAGTGCCGGGGCTGTCCCCATCCCGCCGGTACCGCTTCCACCTCTATGGGCTGCGGGGCGGGAAGAAGATCGACCACATCTCCACTGATGTCATCACAGGTGAGGGGGAAAATGAGAGGGATGGAGGGATCAAAGGATGGAAGGATCAAGGGATCCTATCATGATTACATCCCCACCTGCCATTATCCACCATCATCTTCATCATCATCTGTCATCCACCATCATCGTCATTCTCTACCCTTCATCATTATCATTATCTATCCTCCATCATTATTATCCAGCACCCGTCATCATCATCATCATTCCTCAATCACCTTCCATCATCCATCCACTGTCATAACAAACCATCATCATCATCTTCCATTATCACTGCCAATCCCTGATGGATGAAGAATTGAATGGCTTCTGGACTGGGTGGTGGGTGGGTTCCTGCCCAGATAGAGGGAAGAAATTCAATGGATGGATGAGCGTTTGGATGGATATGGGGAAACCAGGATGACTGGAGGGTTCCTGGTGGCCCAATGCATGTCGCGGTGTGTGGAAGATTGTCCATGGGATATAGGTGATGGGAGTGTCGGAAGCCTGGGAAGATGTGGGGAGAAAGATCTGAAAAGACAAATGTGGGACTGAGTGGAGGCTTGGGATGGGAGTTGGGTAGTAATGGGATGGATGGATGGATGGATGAATGGTCAAATGGCTGTTTATGGATGGATTGGCACGTGGATGGATGGGTGATAAATGATGGATAATTGGGTGGGTGATGGACGGACACGTGGATGGCCACACCCATCCCTATCCCATCTGTCACAGCCACAGCTGAGCAAGAGAAGCCACCACCATCCCCAGAGGAGCCCACACCTGAACACCCCCAAACTGAGCCTCCCCCATCTGAGGCCTCACTGACACGGGCGGTGCTGGGAGAGCTGAGGGTCTCCAGTGTCACCCCCAGCTCTGTGGGGCTGCAATGGAGCATCCCCGAGGGCCCCTTTGACTCCTTCACGCTGCAGTACCGGGATGCCCAGGGCCAGCCCCAGACCCTGCCCATCGATGGCGGGTCCTGCTCAGTGACGGTGCCGGGGCTGTCCCCATCCCGCCGGTACCGCTTCCACCTCTACGGGCTGCGGGGCGGGAAGAGGATCGATCGTGTCTCCATTGACATCACCACAGGTGAGGGCGAAAGTGATAGGAATGGAGGACTGGATTGATCAAGACATGAGGGGATCATGGGATCCCATCCCAATGACATCCCCACACACCACTGAGCATCCACTGACCGCAGCACCATCCGATCAAACATCGACCCTTCCACCAACCCATTGACCAACACCTGCCATCATCCACCATCATCTTCATCAACCCTCATCATCATTATTCATCTTCATCCATTACCCATCTTGAATCCATCATCATGTATCCATGATGGATCAAGAACTGAATGGCTGAATGGATTCCAGACAGGATGGTGGGTGGGTTCCTGCCTAGATGGATGGAAGAAGCTGGATGGGTGGATGAATAGTTGGATGGATGTGGAGAAGCTAGGATACATGGAGTGTTCCTGGTGGCTGTATGCATGTTCTTATGCTACAAGATTGTCCACAGGGAAAGGGGATGGCAGGGGTGGAGGCCAGTGCTGATGTGAGGAGAAAGAACCAAAGATAGGGATGTGAGATTAGGTGGGGAGTTGGGTTGAGGATAGATGGATGAATGGATGGATGATGGGGAGTTGGGTTGAGGAGATGGATGGATGGATGGATGAATGGATGGATGGATGGATGGATGGATGGTTGTTTATGTATGGAGAGAGACATGGATGGATGCATCATGAATGATAGTTGGTTAAATGATGGATGAACACATGGATGACCACACCCATCACCATCTCCTCTGTTGCAGCCGCAGCTGAGCCAGAGGAGTCACTCCCACCCTCAGAGGAGCCTCAGCCTGACCATCCCCAAACTGAGCCTAGCCCATCTGAGGCCCCCCTGGTGCTGGCGGTGCTGGGGGAGCTGAGGGTCTCCAGTGTCACCCCCAGCTCCGTGGGGCTGCAGTGGAGCGTCCCCGAGGGCCCCTTTGACTCCTTCACGCTGCAGTACCGGGATGCCCAGGGCCAGCCTCGGGCCCTGCCCATCGATGGCGGGTCCCGCTCGGTGACGGTGCCGGGGCTGTCCCCGTCCCACCGGTACCGCTTCCACCTCTACGGGCTGCGGGGCGGGAAGAGGATCGACCGCGTCTCCACTGACGTCATCACAGGTGAGGGGGAAAGTGAGAGGAATGGATGGATTGATCAAGTGATGGAGGGATCAAGGGATCCCACCCCCTCCCATCCCAACCTGGCACTGAGCCACCACCAACCCCTGCACCATCCAATCAACCATCGACCCTTCCCCTAACCTATTGACCAACACCCGCCATCATCCACCATCATCTTCATCATCTGTCATCCATCATCATCATTATTCACCTTCCCTCATCATCACCTTCCATCATCATCATCATCATCATCATCATCATCATCATCATCCATCCATGACGGATCAAGAATGAAGCGGCTGAATGGATTCCAGACTGGATGGTGGGTGGGTTCCTGCCCAGATGGATGGAAGAACGTGGATGGATGGATGAGTGGTTGGATGGATGTGGGGCAGCTGGGATGGACTAAGGGCTCCTGGTGGCCTGATGCATGTCCTCTTGGATGGAAAATTTTCTATGGAAAATGGGGGATGGTAGGGGTGGAGGCCTGGGGGGATTTGTAGAGAAAGCCGGAGAGATGGATGTGGGACTGGGTGGGGAGTTGGCTTGGGTGTTGGATAGGTGATGGGATGGATGGATGGACTGATGGAGGGACGGATGATGGATGAGGTATGGATGGTGATGGGTGATGGATGAATGGATGGATGGGGGTCTCCTGGGTGTTTTGGATGGATGGATGACAAATGGTCACGTGGTTGGACAGGCACATGTGAGGCTGAGCCGATAGTTGGCTTGTGCCTTGAGTGAGGGAAGGGGTCAGTGTGGGGGTGTAGGTTGGGCAGGGAGTGAGGAGTGATGGTGGAATGGATTCAAGGATTGGCAGAAGGAAAATAATGGATGCTGGATGGATAATGGATGGATGATGTGTGTTGGGGCAGCTTGTTGGTGGTTTGAGAATCCGGTGGAGGGAGACGTTAAAAAACCAGTTAAAGGAAAGAGTGCATGGAAAGAAACATGATTGGATGGATGGACGGATGGTGGGATGGACAGGTGGACGGACAAGCAGATGGCCACCACCATCACCACCCCCTCTGTCACAGCCACAGCGGAGCAAGAGGAGCCGCTCCTGCCCCCAGAGGAACCCCAACCTGAGCACCCTCAAACTGAACCTTCCCCATCTGAGGCCCCCCCAGCGCGGGTGGTGCTGGGGGAGCTGAGGGTCTCCAGTGTCACCCCCAGCTCTGTGGGGTTGCAGTGGAGCGTCCCCCAGGGCCCCTTTGACTCCTTCACGCTGCAGTACCGGGATGCCCAGGGCCAGCCCCAGGCCCTGCCCATTGATGGCGGGTCCCGCTCAGTGACGGTGCCGGGGCTGTCCCCGTCCCGCCGGTACCGCTTCCACCTCTACGGGCTGCGGGGCGGGAAGAGGATCGACCGAGTCTCCATTGACATCACCACAGGTGAGGGGGAAAATGAGAGGGATGGAGGGATGGATTGATCAAGACAAGAGGGGATAGTGGGATCCCATCTTGATGACATCCCCACCCACCATTGAGCATCCACTGACCGCAGCACCATCCGATCAAACATCGACCCTTCCACCAACCCATTGACCAACAGCCGCCGTCATCCACCATCATCTTCATCAACCCCCATCATCATCATTCACCATCCGTCCTCATCATCATCATTCATCTTCATCCATTACCCATCTTGAATCCATCATCATGTATCCATGATGGATCAAGAACTGAATGGCCTAATGGATTCCGGACAGGATGGTGGATGGTTCCGGCCCAGATGGATGGAAGAAGCTGGATGAGTGGATGAAAAGTTGGATGGATGTGGAGGAGCTAGGGTAGATGGAGCGTTCCTGGTGGCTGTATGCGTGTTCTTATAGTACAAGATTGCTCACGGGAAATAGGGATGGCAGGGGTGGAGGCCTGGGTTGATGTGAGGAGAAAGAGCCAAAGATAGGGATGTGAGATTAGGTGGGGAGTTGGGTTGAGTGATAGATACAATGGATGGATGGATGGATGGATGGATGGATGGATAGATGGGTGGATGGATGGTTGTTTATGGATGGATGGTTTTTTATGGATGGAGAGAGACATGGATGGATGGATGATGAATGATGGATAGTTAGATAAATGATGGATGGAAACATTCATGGACAAATGGATGGCCACGCCCATCACCATTCCCACTGTCACAGACACAGCTGAGCAAGAGGAGCCACTCTCGCCCTCAGAGGAGCCCCAGCCTGACTACCCTCAAACTGAACCTCCCCCATCTGAGGTCCCCCAGGCGCGGGCAGTGCTGGGGGAGCTGAGGGTCTCCAGCGTCACTCCCAGCTCTGTGGGGCTGCAGTGGAGTGTCCCCGAGGGCCCCTTTGACTCCTTCAAGCTGCAGTACCGGGATGCCCAGGGCCAGCCCCAGGCCCTGCCCATCGATGGTGGATCCCGCTCGGTGACGGTGCCAGGGCTGTCCCCGTCCCACCGGTACCGCTTCCATCTCTGTGGACTGCGGGATGGGAAGAGGATCGACCACGTCTCCACTGAGGCCACCACAGGTCAGAGGGATGGATTGATCAAGCCATGGAGGGATCATGGGATCCCATCCCCATCTCATTCCCACCCACCTTCGAGAACCCACTGTCCTTGGTACCATCCAATCAATCATCAACCCTTCCACTACTTATTGACCAACACCTGTCATCATCCACCATCATCTTCATCATTCCCCATCACCATAATGATCCTTACCCATCAGCATTATTCTCATTCATCATCCATTAACATCATCATCATCATCCATCTTCATCCATCATCCATCTTCAATCCATAATTGTCATCATCATCATCGTCCGTCCATGATGTATCAAGAACTGAATGGCTGAATGGATTCCAGACAGGATGGTGGGTGGGTTCCTGCCCAGATGGATGGAAGAAGCGGGATGGGTGGATGAATAGTTGGATGGATGTGGGGAAGCTAGGATGGATGGAGTGTTCCTGGTGGCATTACATGATTTCTTAGGTGTGGACAAATTTCCATGGGTAATGGGATGGCAGGGGTGGAGGCCTGGGTTGATGTGAGGAGGAAGAGCCAGAGGTATGGATGTGGGATTAGGTGGGGAGTTGGGTTGAGTGTTGGGTGGTAGATTGGATGGATGGATGGATGGATGGTTGTTTTTGGATGGAGGAAGACATGGCTGAATGGATGATGAGTGACGGATAATTGAATAATTGATGGATGGACAGAATGATGGACACATGGATGGCCAAGCCCATCACCATCTCCTCTGTTGCAGCTGCAGCCGAGCCAGAGGAGCCTCTCCTGCCCTCAGAGGAGCCTCAACCCGAGCACTCCCAAACTGAGCCTCCCTCATCTGAGGCCCCTCTGGCGCGGGCGGTGCTCGGGGAGCTGAGGGTCTCCAGTGTCACCCCCAGCTCCGTGGGGCTGCAGTGGAGCGTCCCCAAGGACCCCTTTGACTCCTTCACACTGCATTACCGGGATGCCCAGGACCAGCCCCAGACCCTGCCCATTGATGGCGGGTCCCGCTCGGTGACGGTGCCAGGGTTGTCCCCATCCAACTGGTACCGCTTCCACCTCTACGGGCTGCGGGGCGGGAAGAGGATCGATCGTGTCTCCATTGACATTACCACAGGTGAGGGGGAAAATGAGAGGGATGGAGGGATGGATTGATCAAGACAAGAGGGGATAGTGGGATCCCATCTTGATGACATCCCCACCCACCATTGAGCATCCACTGACCGCAGCACCATCCGATCAAACATCGACCCTTCCACCAACCCATTGACCAACATCCGCCGTCATCCACCATCATCTTCATCAACCCCCATCATCATCATTCACCATCCGTCCTCATCATCATCATTCATCTTCATCCATTACCCATCTTGAATCCATCATCATGTGTCCACGATGGATCAAGAACTGAATGGCCTAATGGACTCCGGACAGGATGGTGGATGGTTCCGGCCCAGATGGATGGAAGAAGCTGGATGAGTGGATGAAAAGTTGGATGGATGTGGAGGAGCTAGGGTAGATGGAGCGTTCCTGGTGGCTGTATGCGTGTTCTTATAGTACAAGATTGCTCACGGGAAATAGGGATGGCAGGGGTGGAGGCCTGGGTTGATGTGAGGAGAAAGAGCCAAAGACAGGGATGTGAGATTAGGTGGGGAGTTGGGTTGAGTGATAGATACAATGGATGGATGGATGGATGGATGGATGGATGGATGGATAGATGGGTGGATGGATGGTTGTTTATGGATGGATGGTTTTTTATGGATGGAGAGAGACATGGATGGATGGATGATGAATGATGGATAGTTAGATAAATGATGGATGGAAACATTCATGGACAAATGGATGGCCACGCCCATCACCATTCCCTCTGTCACAGACACAGCTGAGCAAGAGGAGCCACTCTCGCCCTCAGAGGAGCCCCAGCCTGACTACCCTCAAACTGAACCTCCCCCTTCTGAGGCCCCTCTGGCGCGGGCGGTGCTCGGGGAGCTGAGGGTCTCCAGCGTCACTCCCAGCTCCGTGGGGCTGCAGTGGAGTGTCCCCGAGGGCCCCTTTGACTCCTTCAAGCTGCAGTACCGGGATGCCCAGGGCCAGCCCCAGGCCTTGCCCATCGATGGTGGATCCCGCTCGGTGACGGTGCCAGGGCTGTCCCCGTCCCGCCGGTACCGCTTCCATCTCTACGGGCTGCGGGGCGGGAAGAGGATCGACCATGTCTCCACTGAGGCTGTCACAGGTGAGGGGGAAGGTCAGAGAGTGGAGAGTGGGTGGGTGGATGGATGGAGGGATTAGGTGGGGGATGGATGGATGGATGGATGGATGGATACATGGATGCATGGATACATGGAGTGTTGGTGGGAGGGATGGAGATTGGGATGAAGGGTTGGTGAGATGGATTATTGGTTATGAGTTGGCTGTGGGGATGGAGGGATCAAGAAGGTTATGGATCATGGGTGGATGATGGTTCGATCAGTGTTCAGATGATGGGTGGATGGGTGACAGGATAAAGAGTTCTGGTGGTCAGAAATTCCAGGGTAAGGACAGAGGAGCAGTGGAAAGAGATTTGGGATGGAGCAACGGATGTATCATGGATGGAATTTCTGTTCGATGAATGGATGGATGGATGGAAGCAGGGATGGATGGGTGGGTGCTCAGGTGACTAATTAGACAATTAATGACTTAATGTGTGGTTGGACCCTAAGTGGATCCTGGGATTCATGGACCAATGAATGGGTGCGAGGGAGAAGGGTCATGGAGAGGGATGGGTCCTGTGGGGTGGGAAGAGAGGTGGATGGAGAATGGATGGGAGATCCTGGATTGGACGGAAGGATGTGTGGTTCTTTGGATGGAATGATGGATGATGGATGGACAGAAAAACAAGAGGAAGGAAAGACGTATGAAGCAATGGAAGATGGGCGGATGAAGTGATGGATGGATAGGTGGAGAATGTACAGATGGGTGGCTGGGTGGGCGAGTGGATGGCTGGGTGTCTCCTAGATAGGATAGATGAAATGGATTGTTTGATGGATGGGTGGGTGGAGAATGTTTATGGGTGAGTGCAGGTTGGGATGAGCCCATGGCTGGTTTGTGCCCTGGATAAGTGAAGCAGGGGAGTGGGGTTGAAGATGGAAGAACAGACAGGGAACTGAATATGGCCAGAGAGATGATGGATGGACAGAAGGACAAGCAGGTGGTGAATCTCCACATCTTGCCTTGTCCTATCTCTGCACAGCCTCACCCTCGGAGGCTCCCCCAACTGAGGACTCCCCAGCTGAGGGCCACGAACATGAACACCAACAAACTGAGGCCCTCCCAGCACGAGCAGTGCTCGGGGAGCTGAGGGTCTCCAGTGTCACCCCCAGCTCCGTTGGGCTGCAGTGGAGCGTCACCAAGGGCCCCTTTGACTCCTTCACGCTGCAGTACCGGGATGCCTGGGGCCAGCCCCAGGCCCTGCCTATCGATGGCAGGTCCCGCTCGGTGACGGTGCCAGGGCTGTCCCCGTCCCACCAGTACCGCTTCCACCTCTACGGGCTACGGGGTGGGAAGAGGATCGACCATGTCTCCACTGAGGCTGTCACAGGTGAGGGGGAAAGTCAGAGAGTTGATGGTGGGTGGGTGGATGGATGGATGGATGGATGGATGGATGTGTGTAGCATTAGTGAAAGGGATGGAGAGTGGGATGAAGGGTTTGAGAGATGGAAGGTGGGTGATGGATTGGATGGAGGAATCAAGGGGGTGATGGATCATGGGTGGATGATGGCTGGATGAATGTCCAGATGATGGGTGGATGAGTGGAAGGATAAAGAACAGGGGTGGACATAAATACAAGAGGAAGGACAGATTTATGGAACAGTGGAAAGAGATGTGGGATCGAGTGATGGATGTACAATGGATGGAAGTGGGAAGGGTGGGAAGGATGGGTGGATGGATGGATGGATGGAAGCAGGGATAGATGGGTGGGTGGTCAGGTGACTAATTGGACAATTAACGACTTAATGTGTGGTTGGACCCTAAGTGGATCCTGAACTTCATGGATCAATGAATGGATATAAGGAAGAAGGGTCATGGAGAGGGGATGGGTCCTGTGGGGTGGGAAGTAAGATGGATGGAGAATGGATGGGAGATCCTGGATTGGATGGGTGGATGGGTAGAGTGGGGTTCCTGGAATGGATCAATGGGTGGCTGGGTGGATGGGTGATTGGTGGATGGATGGATGGATGGATGGATGGATGAATGGATGGATGGGATGAACAAAATAACAAGAGGAAGGAAATATGGCTGGAACAGTGGAAGAAAGTGTGGGATGGAGTGATGGATGAGTGGTTGGAGAATGGATAGATAGTTGGGTGTGTGGATGGATGGGGGTCTCATGGGTTGGAGGGATGAGATGGATGGGTCAATGGATGGATGGGTGGACATATTTATGGAGGGGTGGACATGTTTATGGATGGGTGCAGGTTGGGATGAGTCTGTGGCTGGTTTGTGCCCTGGGTGAGTGAAGCAGGGAGGAGGGCTGAGGATGGAAGAACAGACAGGGGGGCTGCATGTGGCTGGACAGATGACGGATGGACAGAAGGAAAGGCAGGTGGTGAATCTCCATGTCCTGCCTTGTCCCATCTCCACACAGCACCAGCCTTACCCTCGGAGGCTCCCGCAACTGAGGACTCCCCAGCTGAGGACCACGAACATGAACACCAACACACTGAGGTCCCCCCAGCACGAACAGTGCTGGGGGAGCTGAGGGTCTCCAGTGTCACCCCCAACTCCGTGGGGCTGCAGTGGAGCGTCCCTGAGGGCCCCTTTGACTCCTTCACGCTGCAGTACCGGGATGCCCAGGGCCAGCCTCAGGCCCTGCCCATTGATGGCGGGTCCCGCTCGGTGACGGTACCAGGGCTGTCCCCATCCCGCCGGTACCGCTTCCACCTCTATGGGCTGTGGGGCGGGAAGAGGATCGACCGCGTCTCCACTGATGTCGTCACAGGTGAGGGGAAAGTGAGAGGGATGGATTGATCAAGCCATGGAGGGATCATGGGATCCCATCCCAATGACATTCCCACCCACCATCAAGAACCCACTGATCTCAGTACCATCCAATCAACCATTGACTCTTCAACCACCTAATGACCAACACCTGCCATCATCCACCATCATCTTCATCATTCCCCATCACCATAATGATCCTCACCCATCAGCATTATTCTCATTCATCATCCATTAACATCATCATCATCATCCATCTTCATCCATCATCCATCTTCAATCCCTAACTGTCATCATCATCATCATCCGTCCATGATGTATCAAGAACTGAATGGCTGAATGGATTCCAGACAGGATGGTGGGTGGGTTCCTGCCCAGATGGATGGAAGAAGCGGGATGGGTGGATGAATAGTTGGATGGATGTGGGGAAGCTAGGAGTGTTCCTGGTGGCATTACATGATTTCTTAGGTGTGGACGAATTTCCATGGGTAATGGAATGGCAGGGGTGGAGGCCTGGGTTGATGTGAGGAGGAAGAGCCAGAGGTATGGATGTGGGATTAGGTGGGGAGTTGGGTTGAGTGTTGGGTGGTAGATTGGATCGATGGATGGATGGATGGATGGATGGATGGATGGATGGATGGTTGCTTTTGGATGGAGGAAGACATGGCTGAATGGATGATGAATAATGGATAGTTGGGTAATTGATGGATGGACACAATGATGGACACATGGATGGCCAAGCCCATCACCATCCCCTCTGTTGCAGTAGCAACCGAACCAGAGGAGCCGCTTCTGCCCTCAGAGGAGCCCCAACCTGATCACCCCCAAACTGAGCCTCCCCCATCTGAGGCCCTACTGGCACGGGCAGTGCTGGGGGAGCTGAGGGTCTCCAGCGTCACTCCCAGCTCCATTGGGCTGCAGTGGAGTGTCCTTGAGGGCCCCTTTGACTCCTTCACACTGCAGTACCGAGATGCCCAGGGCCAGCCCCAGGCCCTGCCCATCGATGGCGGGTCCCGCTCGGTGACGGTGCCAGGGCTGTCCCCGTCCCGCCGGTACCGCTTCCACCTCTACGGGCTGCGGGGCGGGAAGAGGATCGACCACGTCTCCACTGAGGCTGTCACAGGTGAGGGGGAAAGTGAGAGATTTGAGGGTGGTTGGATGGATGGATGGAGGGATGAAGCAGGGAATGGATGGATGAATGGATGGATGGATGAAGCAGGGATGGATGGGTGGTGCTCAGGTGACTATTGGGACATTTAATGACTTATTGTGTGGTTGGACCCTAAGTGGATCCTGAACTTCATGGATCAATGAATGGATATAAGGAAGAAGGGTCATGGAGAGGGGATGGGTCCTGTGGGGTGGGAAGTAAGATGGATGGAGAATGGATGGGAGATCCTGGATTGGATGGGTGGATGGGTAGAGTGGGGTTCCTGGAATGGATCAATGGGTGGCTGGGTGGATGGGTGATTGGTGGATGGATGGATGGATGGATGGATGAATGGATGGATGGGATGAACAAAATAACAAGAGGAAGGAAATATGGCTGGAACAGTGGAAGAAAGTGTGGGATGGAGTGATGGATGAGTGGTTGGAGAATGGATAGATAGTTGGGTGTGTGGATGGATGGGGGTCTCATGGGTTGGAGGGATGAGATGGATGGGTCAATGGATGGATGGGTGGACATATTTATGGAGGGGTGGACATGTTTATGGATGGGTGCAGGTTGGGATGAGTCTGTGGCTGGTTTGTGCCCTGGGTGAGTGAAGCAGGGGAGTGGGGTTGAAGATGGAAGAACAGACAGGGAGCTGCATGTGGCTGGACAGATGACGGATGGACAAAAGGTCAGGCAGGTGGTTGATCTCCATGTCCTGCCTTGTCCCATCTCTGCACAGCACCAGCCTCACCCTCGGAGGCTCCCGCAACTGAGGACTCCCCAGCTGAGGACCACGAACATGAACACCTACAAACTGAGGTCCCCCCGGTGCGGGCAGTGCTGGGGGAGCTGAGGGTCTCCAGTGTCACCCCTAGCTCTGTGGAGCTGCATTGGAGTGTCCTTGAGGGCCCCTTTGACTCCTTCACGCTGCAGTACCGGGATGCCCAGGGCCAGCCTCAGGCCCTGCCCATTGATGGCGGGTCCCGCTCGGTGACGGTGCCGGGGCTGTCCCCGTCCCACCGGTACCGCTTCCACCTCTACGGGCTGCGGGGTGGGAAGAGGATCGATCGCGTCTCCACTGAGGCTGTCACAGGTGAGGGGGAAAGTCAGAGAGTTGAGGGTGGGTGGGTGAATGGAGGGATGCGTGGCGTGTTGCTGTGAGGGATGGAGAGTGGGATGAAGGGTTTGAGAGATGGAAGATGGGTGATGGATTGGATGGAGGGATGGAGGAACCAAGAGGGTGATGGATCATGGGTGGATGATGGCTGGATGAATGTCCAGATGATGGGTGGATGAGTGGCAGGATAAAGAGCAAGGATGGACATAAATACAAGAGGAAGGACAGATTGATGGAACAGTAGAAAGAGATATCAGATAGAGTGATGAATGTATAATGGATGGAAATGGGGATGGTTGGGTGGATTGATGGATGGATGTAAGCAGGAATGGAAGGGTGGGTGGTCAGGTGACTAATTGGACATTTAATGACTTAATGTGTGTTTGGACCCTAAGTAGGTCCTGGGGTTCATGGATCCATTGGATGGTGTGAGGGAGAAAGGTCATGGAGAGGGGATGGGTCCTGTGGGGTGGGAAGAGAGGTGGATGGAGAAAGGCTGGGGGCTTCTGGATTGAAGGGATGAATGTGGTGCTTTTGGGATGGGTGGCTGGATGATGGATTGATCAATGGATGGATGCATGCATAGGCCCTTATGGGCTTCTTGATGGGTGTATAGATGGATGGAATGGACAGAAAAACAAGAGGAAGGAAGGACTGATGGAGAAATGCAAGAAGGGGGGATGGAGTGATGGATGAGTGAGTGAAGAACGGATAGATGGATGGATGGATGGACATTTTTTTGGATGGGTGCAGGTTGGGATGAGTCTGTGGCTGGTTTGTGCCCTGGGTGAGTGAGGGGAAGGGTGAGAGGGTTGTTCAAGGACAGGTGGGGGGATGCATGTGGCTGGAGAGTTGATGGGTGCACAGAAGGAGAGGCTTGTGGTAGATCTCCACATCTTGCCTTGTCCCATCTCCACACAGCATCAGCCTCACCCTCAGAGGCTCCCGCAACTGAGGACTCCCCAGCTGAGGGCCACGAACATGAACACCAACACACTGAGGTCCCCCCAGCACGAACAGTGCTGGGGGAGCTGAGGGTCTCCAGCGTCACCGCCAGCTCCGTGGGGCTGCAGTGGAGCGTCCCCGAGGGCCCCTTTGACTCCTTCAAGCTGCAGTACCGGGATGCCCAGGGCCAGCCCCAGGCCTTGCCCATTGATGGCGGGTCCCGCTCGGTGACGGTGCCAGGGCTGTCCCCGTCCCACCGGTACCGCTTCCACCTCTACGGGCTGCGGGGTGGGAAGAGGATCGACCGCGTCTCCACTGACGTCGTCACAGGTGAGGGGGAAAGTGAGAGGGATGGATTGATCAAGCCATGGAGGGATCATGGGATCCTATCCCAATGACATTCCCACCCACCATCAAGAACCCACTGATCTCAGTACCATCCAATCAACCATTGACCCTTCAACCACCTAATGACCAACACCTGCCATCATTCACCATCATCTTCATCATTCCCCATCACCATAATGATCCTCACCCATCAGCATTATTCTCATTCATCATCCATTAACATCATCATCATCATCCATCTTCATCCATCATCCATCTTCAATCCATAATTGTCATCATCATCATCATCCGTCCATGATGTGGACGGATTCAGCCAAGAACTAAATGGCTGAATGGAT
Source organism: Chiroxiphia lanceolata (assembly GCF_009829145.1). Lineage (NCBI taxonomy): Eukaryota > Metazoa > Chordata > Aves > Passeriformes > Pipridae > Chiroxiphia > Chiroxiphia lanceolata. Next base: position 572,583 of record NC_045669.1, read on the forward strand.
TCCAGACAGGATGGTGGGTGGGTTCCTGCCCAGATGGATGGAAGAAGCTGGATGGGTGGATGAATAGTTGGATGGATGTGGGGAAGCTAGGATGGATGGAGTGTTCCTGGTGGCATTACATGATTTCTTAGGTGTGGACAAATTTCCATGGGTAATGGGATGGCAGGGGTGGAGGCCTGGGTTGATGTGAGGAGGAAGAGCCAGAGATATGGATGTGGGATTAGGTGGGGAGTTGGGTTGAGTGTTGGGTGGTAAATTGGATGGATGGATGGATGGATGGATGGATGGTTGTTTTTGGATGGAGGAAGACATGGCTGAATGGATGATGAGTGACGGATTATTGAGTAATTGATGGATAGACAGAATGATGGACACATGGATGGCCAAGCCCATCACCATCTCCTCTGTTGCAGCTGCAGCCGAGCCAGAGGAACCTCTCCTGCCCTCAGAGGAGCCCCAACCCGAGCACTCCCAAACTGAACCTCCCCCATCTGAGGCCCCCCTGGCACCGGTGGTGCTGGGGGAGCTGAGGGTCTCCAGTGTCACCCCCAGCTCTGTGGGGCTGCAGTGGAGCATCCCTGACGGTCCCTTTGACTCTTTCATGCTGCAGTACCGGGATGCCCAGGGCCAGCCCCAGGCCCTGCCCATCGATGGCAGGTCCCACTCGGTGACGGTGCCAGGGCTGTACCCATCCCGCCGGTACCGCTTCCACCTCTACGGGCTGCGGGGCGGGAAGAGGATCGACCATGTCTCCACTGAGGCTGTCACAGGTGAGGGGGAAAGTGAGAGAGATGGATTTATCAAGTGATGGAGGGATCATGGAATCCCATCCCCATCTCATCCCCACCCATTGTCATGCACCCACTGACCTCGATACTATCCAATCAACCATTGTCCCTTCCACCAACCTACTAACCAACACCTGCCATCATCCACCATCATCTTCATCATTCCTCATCATCATAATCATCATCAACCATCATCATCATCATTCACGTTCCATCATCATCATCATCATCCATCCATGATGGATCAAGAACCAACTGGCTGAACTGATTTCGCATTGGATGATGGGTGGGTTCCTGCCCAGAACGACGAAAGAAATTTAATGGATGGATGAGTGGTTGGATGGATGTGGGGCGGCCGGGATGGATGAAGGGTTCCTTGTGACCGTATGAATGTCCTTATGCATGGAAGATTGTCCATGGAAAACGGGGATAATAGAGATGGAGGTCTGAGAGGAATGTGGGCAGAAATAGCCAGAAATATGGATGTGTGATTAGGTAGGGAGTTGGGTTGCATGCTGGGTGCTAGATTGGATGGATGGATGGATGGTTATTTTTGAATGGAGGGAGACATGGCTGAATGGATGATGAATGATGGATAGTTGGGTAAATGATGGATGGACACAATGATGGACACATGGATGGCCAAACCCATCACCATCCCCTCTGTTACAACCACAGCTGAGCAAGAGGAGCCACTTCTGCCCTCAGAGGAGCCCCGACCTGAGCACCCCCAAACTGAGCCTCCCTCATCTGAGGCCCCCCCAGCACGAGCACTGCTGGGGGAGCTGAGGGTCTCCAGTGTCACCCCCAGCTCTGTGGGGCTGCAGTGGAGCGTCCCCGAGGGCCCCTTTGACTCCTTCACGCTGCAGTACCGGGATGCCCAGGGCCAGCCCCAGGCCCTGTCCATCGATGGCGGGTCCCGCTCGGTGACAGTGCCGGGGCTGTCCCCGTCCCGCCGGTACCGCTTCCACCTCTACGGGCTGCAGGGCAGGAAGAGGATCGATCACGTCTCCACTGAGGCTGTCACAGGTGAGGGGGAAGGTCAGAGGATTTAGGGTGAATGGATGAATGGATGGACGGAGGGATGGATGCGTGTAGTGTTTATGAGAGAGATGGAGAGTGGGACGAAGTCTTGGAGAGATGAAAGATGGGTGAAGGATTGGATGGAGGGATGAAGGGGGTGATGGTTGAGGATGATGATGGGTGAATGATGGTTCGATGAATCTCCAGATGATGGGTGAATGGGTGGTAGGATAAAGAGAAGGGGTGGTCAGAAATACAAGAGGAAGTACAGATCTATGGAGCACTGGAAAGAGATGTGGGATGGAGCGATGGACGTATCATGGATGGAAGTTCTGATAGATGAATGGATGGATGGATGGATGGAAGCAGGGATAGATGGGTGGGTGGTCAGGTGACTAATTGGACATTTAATGACTTAATGTGTGTTTGGACCCTAAGTAGATCCTGGGGTTCATGGATCCATTGGCTGGTGTGAGGGAGATTGGTCATGGAGAGGGGATGTAGGGAGGGAAGTAAGATGGATAGAGAACAGATGGGGGCTCCTGGATTGGATGGGTGGATGGGTGGAATGGGGTTCTCCAGATTGGTCAATGGGTGGCTGGATGGATGGGTGATTGATGGATGGATGGACGGATGGGATGAACAGAATATCAAGAGGCAGAAAGGACGGATGGAACAATGGAAGAAGGGGAGGGATGGAGTGATGTGTGCTTGGAGAATGGGTAGATGGGTGGGTGGGTGGATGGGGGTCTCCAGGGTGAGATGGACGAAATGGATGGGTCAATGGATAGATGGGTGGACATGTTTTTGGATGGGTGCAGGTTGGGATGAGTCTGTGGCTGGTTTGTACCCTGGATGAGTGAGGCAGGGGGTGAGAGTGGAAGGATAAGACATGGGAGCTGCCTGTGGCCGTACAGATGATGGATGGAAACAAAGGTCAGGCAGGTGGTGGATCTCCATGTCTTGCCTTGTCCCATCTCTGCACCGCACCAGCCTCGCCCTCGGAGGCTCCTCCAACTAAGGATTCCCCAGCAGAGGACCATGAACACGAGCACCAACAAACTGAGGACCCCCCAGCACGGGCAGTGCTGGGGGAGCTGAAGGTCTCCAGCATCACCCCCAGCTCCGTGGGGCTGCAGTGGAGCGTCCCCGAGGGCCCCTTTGACTCCTTCATGCTGCAGTACCGGGATGCCCAGGGCCAGGCCCAGGCCCTGCCCATCGATGGCGGGTCCCGCTCGGTGACGGTGCCAGGGCTGTCCCCGTCCCACCGGTACCGTTTCCACCTTTACGGGCTGCGGGGCGGGAAGAGGATCGACCACGTCTCCACTGAGGCTGTCACAAGTGAGGGGGAAGGTCAGAGGGATGGATGAATCAAGTGATGGAGGGATCATGGGATCCCATCCCCATCCCATCCCAACCTGTCATTGAGCCACCATTGACCCCGGCACCATCCAATCAACCATCGACCCTTTCACCACCTATTCACCAACACCTGCCATCATCCACCATCATCTTCATCATCTGTCATCCATCATCATTATTATCCATCATCCATTATCATCATCATTCATCCATCATCATCACCTTCCATCATCATCATCATCATCATCATCATCATCATCATCATCATCATCATCATCATCATCATCATCCATCCATGACGGATCAAGAATGAAGCGGCTGAATGGATTCCAGACTGGATGGTGGGTGGGTTCCTGCCCAGATGGATGGAAGAACGTGGATGGATGGATGAGTGGTTGGATGGATGTGGGGCAGCTGGGATGGACTAAGGGCTCCTGGTGGCCTGATGCATGTCCTCTTGGATGGAAAATTTTCTATGGAAAATGGGGGATGGTAGGGGTGGAGGCCTGGGGGGATTTGTAGAGAAAGCCGGAGAGATGGATGTGGGACTGGGTGGGGAGTTGGCTTGGGTGTTGGATAGGTGATGGGATGGATGGATGGACTGATGGAGGGACGGATGATGGATGAGGTATGGATGGTGATGGGTGATGGACGAATGGATGGATGGGGGTCTCCTGGGTGTTTTGGATGGATGGACGACAGATGGTCACGTGGTTGGACAGGCACATGTGAGGTTGAGCCCATGGTTGGTTTGTACCCTGGGTGAGGGATGGGGTCAGTGTGGGGGGAATGAAGCAATGGATTCAAGGATTGACAGAAGGAAAATAATGGATGCTGGATGGATGAAGATGGATGATGGATGGATGATGTGTGTTGGGGCAGCTTGGTGGCGGTTTGACGGATCAGATCAGTGTCTGGGTGGTTTGATAATCCAATAGAAGGAGATATTAAATAACCAGTTGAAGGAAAGAGTGCGTGGAAAGAAACAGGATTGGATGGATGGTGGGATGGACATGGGATGGACAAGCAAATGGCCACTTCTATCAACATCTCCTCTGTCACAGCCACAGCTGAGCCAGAGGAGCCGCTCCCACCCTCAGAGGAGCCCCGACCTGACCACCCTCAGACTGAACCTCCCCCATCTGAGCCCCCCACAGGACGGGCAGTGCTGGGGGAGCTGAGGGTCTCCAGCGTCACCCCCAGCTCTGTGGGGCTGCAGTGGAGCGTCCCCGAGGGCCCCTTTGACTCCTTCACGCTGCAGTACCGGGATGCCCAGGGCCAGCCCCAGGCCCTGTCCATCGATGGCGGGTCCCGCTCGGTGACGGTGCCGGGGCTGTCCCCGTCCCACCGGTACCGCTTCCACCTCTACGGGCTGCGGGGCGGGAAGAGGATCGACCGTGTCTCCACTGACGTCGCCACAGGTGAGGGGCTGCAGGTCCCTCCCAGGGCCTCTCAGGGAGCAGGGCTGAAGTGAAGCCCAGGGGCAGCCTGGAGGACCTGGGGGGCTGAGCTGTACTGGAGGGAACCAGAGAACTGAGGGCAACTGGGAGGACCCAGGGCACTGGGGAGGACTGGGAATAGGGTGATGTAGGGGGAACTCGGGGCAACTGGGGGCAACCGGGGGCAACCAGGGACTGGAGAATACTGGAGATTGAGGGGAGCACAGCACTTGGAGGGACTGGGGGCAATTGGAGATTGGGGCAAACTGGGGACCATTGGAAGGAATTTGGGGAATCTGGGCACCGGGGAGACTGGGGGAAACTGAGGACAGCTGGAAGGAACTGGGGGGATCTGGGCCCTGGGGGGCTGGGGGCAACTGGGTAGAACTGGGGCCTGGGGGAAACTGATGGGAACTGGGGGACTCGGGGGAACTGGGGATTCAGGGGGAATGGGGGAGGAACTGGTGCCTGGGAAAGACTGGGAACTGTGGAGAACTGGTGTGAACTGAGGAGTGGGGGAACTGATGGGAACTGGGGACTAGAGGGAACTGGGAAAACTGGGTACGGGAGGGAGCTGGGGCAAACAGGCTGGGGGAATTGGGGACTAGAATGGAGCTGGAGACTGGGGAGACTGGGGGAAACTGGGCACTGGGGAGAATTGGGGGGCTGGGAGAAACTGGGGGGATCTGGGGGCTGGGGGGAACCAGAGGGTTGGGGGGGACTGGGAGAACTGGAGTACTGGGGGGACCTGGAGCAAAAAGAAGACTTGGGGGGACTGAGGGGAACTGGAGGGAACCAGGGACTGGGGGGGACTGGAGATTAAGGGGAATGCAGCACTGGGAGAGACTGGGAGAAGATGTGGAGACTTGGGACAACTGAGGGGTGTGGGAAACTGGAGGGAAGAGGGGACTTGAGGGAACTGGGGCCTGAGGGAAACTGAGGGGCACTGGGGCCTCTCTACTGCAGTGCAGTGTGTGGGTGGGGCCCTGGGGCCACGAGGGTTTTGGGGTGTCAGCAGTTCCCCCCCCACAGGTGCCCCAGGGACACTCTGGGTGGGCTCCGTGTGGCCTCGCAGTGCCCAACTGCACTGGGACCCCCCTCTCATCCCCCTCGATGACTACGAGCTGGTGTACGGCCCCCCTGGGGGGCCCCAGCAGGTAATGGACCCCCCCAAGCACCCCAATGCCCCTCAGGGACCTCCCAGGGGGACCCCACCAGGTAACAGGCCCTCCCACCCCAAAATCCCCAGGAGACCCCTCAGGGGCACCCCAAAAATCCCCAGGAACTCCCTGGGGGGGCCCAGCAGGTACTGGTCCCCCTGAGCCCCAAAAACCCTGTGGGAAACTGCTGTGGCCCCTCCTTGGGGGACCCCAACATGACCTCAGGAAACCCCAGTATCCCCTCGGAGGACCCCAAAAACCCCATGAGGACCCCAATGCCTCCCTGAGGGACCCCAAAACCCCTCATGGAACACCAATACCCCCCTGAGGACCCAAATAACGCCTTGCAGAATCCCAGTAACACTCCTGGTGTTCTCAATACAACCCTAGGTGATACCAGTAACACCTCAGGGGTTCCCATTTACCCCACTTTGGGCACCTCAATACCCTGGGGAACCCCATTACACCCCCCAGGGGACACCAATAACCCTTTGGGCACCTCAGTAACCCCCCTGGGGGCCTCCAGTCCATCCCTGGAACCCCAATCCCCCTCTGTGCCCCCCAGACCCTGCAGTTGCCTCCTGAGGCCACGTCGCAGCAGCTGTGGGGGCTTGAGCCGGCGGGACATTATGGGGTGCAGCTGTGGGGCCGGAGGGGGGGGGCCCAAACCGCTCCCCTCGAGGCCACCTTTGACACCCGTGAGTGAGGGCATGGGGGGATGGGGAGGCTCCCTGGGGGGGGTACCTGGACCCCTGGGTCTTTTTGGGGGCTCTGGCTCTTTGCAGGGGTCAAATGGATGCCCGGGGTGGGGGGTTCATTGAAGGGGTACCTGGGTACTTTACTGGGGGGAGTTGTGTCCCTTGGGAGGGGGAGTGGATCTCTGGGGAGGGCACCTGGATCACTGGGTCCCTGGTGGGGAGGTGTTTCTTGGGTGGGGAGGGTCTGGGTCCTTCTGGGGAGGGGGCACCCGCACCCCTGTGTCCCCAGAAGCCCCTGCGGTGCCTGAGGGAACCCCCCGTGCCCCCCAGCCCCTCTCCCTCACCCCCACCCCCGGGACTGTGCCGAGGAGCAGCGGAATGGGCCGGGCCCGTCGCGGGAGACCCTCGTGTTCCTCGGAGGGGACCCGGCCCGGCCCCTCAGGGTCTTCTGTGACATGGAGACAGATGGTGGCGGCTGGCTGGTGAGACTGGGGGCACCGGGAGGGGCTGGGGGACTTCTACAGGTGGCTGGGGGGGGGATATAGGGAGTTCTGTGGGAGCAATGACAGTCTTTGGTGGCAATGGGGGCGTTTGGGGGTGAGAGAGGAGCACGGGGGCACTGGAAAGGGGCTGGGGGGCTTCCATAGGGCGCTTCACAGATGTTTATGGGAGGAAATCAGGGTCCTGGGGGACAACAGAGAGTTCTGAAGCAGGATTGGGGGGCCTTAGAGGGCACTGGGAGGGGACTGGGAGGTTTTGGTGAGGAACTGGGGGACACTGGAAGAGAGACTGGGGGGCACTGGGAGGGGCTGGGAAGCTTCTCCAGGGGTTTCTGGGGAGTATTACAAGAGGCCATAGTGTCACTGGGGGGGTCTGGGGTGGAACTGGGGGCCCCTGGGTGGATTTGGGGTGCCCCTGACCACCCCCCCAGGTGTTCCAGCGCCGCCAGGATGGGGGCACCGATTTCTGGCGGGGGTGGGAGTCGTACGCCCGCGGCTTCGGCAACATCAGCGGCGAGTTCTGGCTCGGTGAGGGGGGGCAGGGGTCTGGGGGGTCCTGGGGGGGTTTGGTGAGGTCTGGGAGGGTTTGAGGGTCCCCCGGGGCTTGGAGGGTCCTGGGGGGCTTTGAGGGGACCCGGAAATTCCAGGGCACACGGAAGAAAGCAACCCACAGGGGCACTCCGGGATTTGGGGAGGAGACTTTGATGAGACCCAGCACCTGAGGGGGCACAGGGGAAACTCGGGTGGGCTCCAGCAGCTGCAGGGTGTCCAGGGAGGACTCGGGGGATCTAAGGGTGGTCCGGGGCGGTCCCCAGGAGTTGGGGGTGTGTCTTGGATGGTTTTTGGGGCACGGAGAACGAGGCGCTGAGTTGGGAATGGAGGGGGGGATCTGGGGGAGGAATTCGGGGGGTCCCCAGGGGTTCGGGGGGTGCCGGACGGTTTTGGGGCGCAGGGAACGAAGCGCTGCACGCGCTGACGGCCGGGACCCCCACGGAGCTGCGCGTGGACCTGCGGACCTCTCACGACTCCGCCTTCGCGCACTATCGCGACTTCGCCGTCGGCGGCGCCGAGGAGCGATATCGGCTCCGAGTCGGGACCTTCAGCGGCACCGCCGGTGCGGGGCGGGGGATGCTGTGGGTTTGGGGGATCCCTGCTGGGCTTTCGGGGGTCCCTGCTGGGGTTTGGGGGGTCCCTGCTGGGCTTTGGTGGGTCTCTGGGATGTTTTGCTGTTCCTGATGGGTTGTGGGGGTCCCTGGTGGATTTTTTGCATCCCTGATGGGATTTGGAGTTCCTCGGGGTCCCTGATGGGTTTTGGAGGTCCCTGGTGGATTTTTGCTGGGGCTTTTAGGGGTCCCTGGTGGATTTTTTGCATCCCTGATGGGATTTGGAGTTCCTCGGGGTCCCTGATGGGTTTTGGAAGTCCCTGGTGGATTTTTGCTGGGGTTTTTAGGGTGCCTGGTGGGTTTGGGATCCCTGACACATTTTGGAGTTCCTTGGTGTCCCTGGGGGGGGGTGTATCTGTGGGGTTTTGGGGTCCCTGGGGGTGCTGACACTCCCTCCCGCAGGGGATGCCCTCTCCTACCACTCGGGCAGCCCCTTCTCGACACGGGACCGGGACCCCCGGGACCCTCGGGGCCCCCGAGAGCCCCCGGGGCACCCCCGGCCTCCCCACTGTGCTGTGGCCTATGGAGGGGCCTGGTGGTACCGGAACTGCCACTATGCCAACCTGAACGGGCGCTACGGGGCCACCCGGGACCACCAGGTACAGGGGGCTGGGGCGTATGGGGAGATTTGGGGGCATGGGGGGGATCCCTGGGGGTCTATAGGGGTCTGTGGGCATTCTGTGGGAGTCTATGAGGGTCTAGACGGTCAAGGCCTACAGGGGTCTGTGGGAGTCTATAGGCATCTCTGGGGGTCTCTAGGGTCTGTGGGGTCTATGGCAACCTGTGGTGGTCTATAGGGATCTATCTATAAGGGTTTGTGGGGGTCTATAGGAGTCTACAGTGTTTATGGGGGTTTATAAGTCTCTATCGGGTACTGTAGGGCCTGTGGGGATCTAGAGCTGTCTATAGGGTCTGTGGGGATTCTATAGGGTCTAGAGGGTTCTACAGGAATCCACAGGGTCTATGGAAGCTGTAGGGGTCAATATGGTCTGTGGGGTTCTGTGGGGGTCTCTGGAGGTCCTGACCCCCCCTCCCCACAGGGCATCCACTGGTTCCCCTGGAAAGGCTTCAACGTCTCCATCCCCTTCACCGAGATGAAGCTGCGGCCGCAGCGTGACTGAGGGGGCTGGGGGGGGCCCCCTGGGTGTGGGGGGAGTTTAGGGGGGCAAGGGGGCCTCCCTGGGTGCTGGGGGGTCCCAGGCATCTGGGGGCCCCCAGGTGGGACTTGGGGAGAGGGTGGGGGGTCAAGGGTGAAACTTTCATTGGGGGTTAATAAAAGCTGACGGTGACACCCCTGTCCCACGGTGATCCCGACATCTGGGGTGAGCAGAGGTCAGGCTGGGAGTGGGGGCAGGGGGACCTAGAGGTTCAGGTAGGGGTTCTGGTCTCTCTCTCCATTGAAATGCTGGACGCAACCCCCCACTGGCCTTGGAGATGCTGAGATGTCCCAACCTGGGCAACACAAACACGTGTTGTCATCAGCAGTGGGCAGAGGTGGGGTAGGGTGGGATGGCATGATCCATCCCCTGAAGCCAAAAATAGAGGTTGTGGAGTTGGGCAAAACAACTCCTTGGAACTGGAATGCCCTGGGCATCCTCCCAGGACTCAGAGATGGAGTCAGGTCACAGTTGTGTCACAGTCATGGTCCTTGTCATCTCCTGGTCACAGTCGGGTCATGGTCATCTCCTGTTGTTTGTGGTGCTGCTCAGGGAGAGGAGTGGCAGTCCTTACCCTGCTCCAACATGGGTCCCTCCCGTGGGAGACAGTTCTTCTCTCACAGGCAACAATTCACAAACTGCTCCAATGTGGGCCCCTTTCCACACGGTGCTGTGGGACCTCCTTGCCACCTCTGACAGGGAAGGGCTTTGCCAGTTTCCCAAATTACAGGGCCTTCCAGACCTTTCCAGGGTAGGAAGAGGGAAGGCTGCCTCCTTTGGATTACTGAATATCCGTCACATGGGTTTGGTTTCCCCCCTGAGCTCCCCCAGCTGCTCAGGTCTCTCTGCCTGTTTGTTCTCTGGGGAAGGGGCAGGTGGGAAACATGGATGGTGCCTCAAGGGGCTGGGGACCAGCACCGCCTGTGTGATACGGGGCACCCATCACTGAGGGGCTGGGGACCAGCACCCACCATGTGACACAGGACCTGCACCATGGGCAGAGGGATGGGCAGCACCCTCCCCTTGCATAAAGCCCCATAATATCCCTGTGACCCCCACCCTGCTGCACCACCTCCTCCCAGGAGCAACCTGGGGCTCGGGGGCTTTTCCCCGTCCGAGCCCGGATGATGAGCAGCGTGTGTCCCAGGATGCAGAGTGGCAGGAATGGAACAAATCACAGGCTGTGATAACAACAAAAGAATGTTCAAATCCTCTTTATAAATATGGAACCAACTGCCAAACCCGCATTTTACAGACACAAAAAGACCCGATCTAACAAGTGCCCCTGGCCTGTTTTCTTTCTCACCCCACGGATCAGTCTCTCGGGAGCTGAGAGGTGCCCAGGAAGCACCAGGGAGCTGCACACACGCACCCACACCTTTCCAGCTGGCTGGAGACCCGGCTGGAGATCCAAAGGCCCTGGAAGAGGGACCTTGCCGGCAGCTGGGTCACCCCAAACCTCACCTGTCGTGCCCCACCGGAAGCTGCAGCGCTGCAGACTCTCCAAAATGCCGGCGCACAGCTCTGGGCCAGCCAAAATGGCACAGCCCTGGGCTGTCCCAAAGACCTGGGCGGGACAGAAAACATTCTGGTTTTAGGGCAAAGCTGATGGGAGGTGCCAGTTCTCTCCTGCCCACTCCCACCCAGAGCTGCACCAGCCCAGCGTGGCAGTGCAGAGCTCTGCCAGCGCACGTGGCACTCAGGGACACCCCGAGTCAACATTCCCCCCTGGACATGGCCACAAAGCCCCAAACAATGGAATTCAGGCGAGGGGAGAGCCCGCCCCGGGCACAACAGCCAGGACCGAGCCCAGAACTGCTCCTGCCCAAGGTGGGAACCGAGCAAAACACAACCTGTGCCCCCCTCCTCCTCTCGCTGCGTCACAGTTTGGGACGACGGGAACTTGATCCCACGGTTTGGAAAAGCTCCGCACTAACCTCCCAAGGGACCTGGAGCTTGCCGGGCCTCAGAGTAATTCTAGAGCTAAAGCGGTGAGAGACATCAGCTCAGCTCAGCTAATACATGCCAGCACTCATCCCCGGCCCAGGCAGTGCCTCCTCCGGCCCGGCCCAGCCCACACACCCTGTCCCCAAAGCAGGACGCTGCCGCCTTCAGCCGGGACCCCGGAGCACAGCCCGAGGCTGGAGCCATCGCCGCTGCGGGCAAGAGAAACCCGCCCGCAGCTGCTTCCCAGAGCCGGCAGGGCTGTTCCCGCAGGAGCCGCTCGGCTGGGCCGGCATCGGGCTCAGGATCCTCCCGCGGCCGCCTCGCCCGGCCCGGACGCTCCGTCCTGGGCCCGCCGGGCTCGGGGCAGCGGCTCCGGCCCCGCGGCCTTGGGGCGGCACCTTCGACAGCCCCGGCCCGTGGGGCAGCTCCAGGGCCGGGGGGTTTCGTGCCCGCGGCATCCGCCGCCTGCGGGGAACGAGCCGCCCAGCAGCCCCCCGGGACCCCCAAACCCGCCGGCACCTCTGCACCCCCGCCCGGTCCCGCACCACGCGGCCGCTCCTACCCTCCGTTCCGCTGGAAGTGACGCCCGACCGCGGGCGGGGCAGGAGGAGCTGCCGGCGGGATCCTCCCCCGTCTGGCTGCGTGCTCCTCCACCGCTCTCCAGTCCGTCCAACCCCCATCCCATCCTCCCCCATCCACCTCCGTCCCCATCCAGTCCGCCCAACCCCCATCCCATCTTCCCCCATCCGCATCCATCCCCATCCAGTCCGTCCAACCCCCATCCCATCCTCCCCCATCCGCATCCATCCCCATCCACACGCCTCCATTTTCCTTCATCCTCCTTAATCCCCATCCGTCCCAAATCCCATCCACCTCCATCCGTATCCATCCCCATCTCATCCACCTCCATCCGCCTCCATCCCCGTCCCATCTGCCTCCATCCCCATTCCACCCACCTCCATCCGCCTCCATCCCCGTCCCATCTGCCCAATCCCCATCCCACCCACCTCCATCCCCCTCCATCCCCGTCCCATCTGCCTTCATCCCCATCCATCTGCCTCCATCCCCATCCCACCCACCTCCACCTGCCTCCATCCCCAGCCCATCCATCCCCTGTCCGCTCCCACCCGCCAGCCCCACCCGGGGCGCATCCCACGCTGGGACCCGCACGCCGCACCGGATCCCACCAGAGCGTGCAAGGAGTGCGGGAACAGCCGTCCCTGTCCTGCCCGCACAACAGCTTTTATTGGGATGCAGCAGTGACTCCCAAACAGCCCTTTTCCAGGGAAACCCGCTGTGCTGGGCAGGCCCCATCCCCAGCCTGTGTTGGGGTCACCCCAGCTCAGCCCACGCTGCGATGCCCAAACGGAGCCCCTTTCCTGCAGGCTTTTCCCGTGGGATCAGTTAATCCACGGTCCTATTGCCCCATCCCGCTCCTTTGGCCCCCGGAGACGCGGCCCCTGTCAGGCGCCATCATTGCCGCTTGCCTGTAACAAGGAAATCCAGCTCAAGGCACAAGAAACGGATTCACTTTTGTTTTCCTCTCAAATTGGCTGATGAAAGGCCCCAAACCCGCAGTGCTTCTTATGGATCTGGGGAACTGGGGCCCTGCGTTCCCTGTGCCAGAGCCAGCTGGGCCCTTCCTCAGGAGGCAAAGCCAGTTTTTTAGGTTCCCTGAGACTGATCCGTTTGCCCAAGCTCCGGGAGTAAACACCGGGAGCCGATCAGTGCCGTTACACACATGGAAACCCCCCAAATCTGACCCCTGGGATGTGCTGGATTTTTTGCCTTCACGGGAACAAATCAACAAGAAGTCAGAAATAAATTAAAAAATCCAAATTTTGTTCACTTTTTGATCACGAAGGTTTGCCAGAGCAGGTTTTTTCTTCCTCTGCTGCCAAAAGGAGAGTGGGCAAGAGAGACACCGATCCCTGTGGGATTCAGGGATGTTTGAGACGGTCAGCTGGGGGGGCTGGTGAGGGCATGAATGAGATCCCAGAGCCTGTGCTGGATCAGGCACAAGAAGAGCAGTTTGGAGGAAAAGGGATTTTCCCAGGTGTTTCTAATGGAGAAATGCAGCAAAATCTCCTTCCCTGGAAGGCAGGACCCGGAGCCGCCACGTCCCTCAGGCCCTGTACCTGCCCAGGTGCTGGCGGGCGATGATCACCCGCTGGATCTGTGCCGTGCCCTCGTAGATCTGCAGGGAGAGCCAGGGCTGGGGGAGCCGAGTGCTGGGAAAGGGGTTCAACCAGAGCTCTGCCCACTCGGGGCCCTCCCAGCACCGAGCCCGGGGCCAGGAAGAGAGAAAAGGAGGAAAAATGAGTGTGACCATGTCCCACAACAGGCAATAAGCATGTACAGGTGTGTGTGCCCAGTGCAGGAGGGATCCAGGGATCCCAGGTACAGAAACACCTATGTGTGTAGCACAGGAGGGATCCAGGGATCCCCCAGGCACAGCCTGTGGCAGCTCCAGGGCAGCAAAATTTGGGGGTTTCAGTGTTTCAGCTCCCAGTTCTACCAGAAGTGGGATTGGCAAATTGCTCCCACTCCTGCAAATCCACATTCTCTGCAGTCTCAAAATCAAGATAATCTTCCCCAAACCACACGAAGCTTCTCTAGGTGAAGCTGCTGGAATTGTGCGGCCCAGTGCCTTTCCTGAGTTCTTGCAGGGATGGAGGGAGCAGGAAACACATCCCAAAATTCATACTAAATCAGAGTAATTGGAACAATTTCAAGGTTCCAGCTTTCCTGGCTCTGCATTGAGGATGGATCTGTGTGATGGAGAATTGGATAACTGGGATCCTGGGGAACAAAAATCTCAGAAGAGGAAAAGAGCCTGATCTTGACAAAGGCCTGCGGCTCATTCAGTTCCTCCCTGGCAGGACTGAAATCAGGACTGATAATTTTTCGATTGCAAACAGCTGCTTTCTGTCCTTGGGGAGGGAAAAATTCCTAGCTGGTGAGAACAGTTGAAATTTTAAAGTCAGCTGTAAAAGGAATGTCAACTACCCAGAATCAACAGTAACAACAGCAGCTGTGACCCCTGTTCCCTTAGACCTGTTTGGATCTCTTCCATCCAGTCACGGGTAATGTCGGAAAGAGGGGAAAGGTGAAGATCCCTGGATTTGCTAAATGGAATTTAATCTTTCCTGCTGAATAACGAACTGGAGTCAAGAGAGAAATTCTGGCCTGGAATAATTTCTTGGCAATAATACTGCAAGAAAACCACTGGGGATTAGGGGTGTCCATGGGCCAAAAATGAGGAAATATGACCGTGTTTGTTCTTTTGGAAAAAAACCCAATAAATAAATACCTAAAGAAGTGAATCACCACAGGCTGAGCCCCACAGCTGTTCCTGCAGCCCACACAGGGTAATTAATGCTGATTAATTAATCCGTGTTCCTTAGTGCTCATGAGAGCTCAGCTGAAGCACTTACCTGGTGTGTGAGTATTTGAGGATCTCAAATTTAAGGCCTTTCTGCCAATGGAAGGATTGTTGCTCTCAGCCTCCAAATCCTTTCATCCCGTGTCCATCCTGATTGCAATTACTCAGCTGTTAATTATTCTCTATAGAACGCCTGTGTCGCTGTGGAGGCCCCATGCTCTGTCCCACTCACCTGGTAGATTTTGGCATCCCTCATGAGCTTCTCCACAGGATATTCTGTGTTGAACCCATTCCCCCCAAAGATCTGCATGGCGTCGGTGGCCACCTGGTTGGCGATGTCCCCGGCAAAGGCCTTGGCGACGGAGGCGTAGAAGGTGTTGCGGCGGCCGGCGTCCACCTCCCAGGCCACGCGCTGGTACGGCAGCCGGGCCAGCTCCACCTTCATGGCCATCTCCGCCAGCAGGAATGCCACGGCCTGGTGCTGGGAGCGGGGAGACCCACCGGGTAAGCTTCAAAGGGCAGGGACACTCGAGGGGAATGTGCCTTCTTCAGGGACTCGAGGGATCATGGAATCGTTGAGGCTGGACAAGAGTGTCCAGATCACCGAGTCCAACCCTCGTCCTCACCACTAAACTGTGTCCCCAAGTGCTGGATCCACATGGTGAAACCCTCCAGGGATGGGGAGTCCCCCACAGCCCTGTGCCAGGGATGGGGAGTCCCCCACAGCCCTGTGCCAGGGCTGGAGAAATCTTTCTGGGAATAAATTTTTCCCCATAATCTGATTTTATATCTTCATTTCCTAATTTGCAAATTCAATACACTTGGGAAGTTGTGCTTGAGGAATTCTACAGAACTGGGATCCATCCCTCAACTCCGTGTTGAATTAGACTTTGCCATTTTTGACCCCCAATCCCTTGGACCCACCTCCACGATGGGTTTCCCGAAGGTTTTCCTCTCCAGTGCGTACCTTGTGGCCTCGTCGAGCGCTCGTTTTGCCAGCCCCACGGCCCCCGCTGCCACCTGGGGCAGGCACAGTGCAGGATGAGTGGCAGAAATCCCCAGCTCAGGTTAGAAACAGCCCATTTCTGGCACTCACGGGGGGCCTGGTCTTGTCAAAGGCACCCATGGCGATCTTGAAGCCAGCGCCCTCTGTGATCAGCACGTTCTCCTTGGGGACTCGGACGTCCTCGAAGATGATCCCGCGCGTGTCCAAGCAGCGCTGGCCCATGTTCAGCTCCTGGAAAAGGGAATTTACAGAGGTGCCACTAAATCAGATTCTTCTGAGGTTCCATCCTTTAGTTTACTCAAAGAAACTTTTTTTTTCCCCCAAACCACTTCAATTTTAGCTAAAACCAATCATAGAGACAAGAAATACCAACTTTGCCTTCCCAGCCCAGCAAGGCCCTGACCTGTCCCACTGTGTGGGATATCAATCCTGGGGCTAGAATCTCTCCTTTGGCTTTTTCTGGTTCAGTTTATCCTTTGGAGGATTCAGTTACATGTGTAATTCAATTCTACCCTCTGACATGGGAGAGGAAACAGCCAAGAACCTCAGTGAAGGCAACTGTGTGTCCCAGCTGTGCTGCCAACAGACAAATTCCTAAATAAATGAGGTTTTCAAGTTCCAAATGTTCAATCTCTAGTTTTGCTGCTACTAAAAATGGCAGTTTCTTGTTTTGGTTTTGTTTCCCCCCCCAAAGAGAACTCCACAGTGCCTTCCTGGGGCAGGAGCAGGTGAAATTTCAGCGAACCGTGAAGTTTTGGGGGAAGTTCTCCACCTGGCTGCTGACACCTTCACCCCCCTGAACGTTAATCAGCTCTTGAGCTCTTGGCAATTCACCTTTCTGCCAGTCTGGATGCCGGGGCTGTTGGCCTCCACGATAAACCCCGTGAAGGCTTTGCTGGCCGGGGCTCGGGGGTCGGGGTCAGTGCGGGCGAGCAGGAAATACCTGTAGGGGAACAGAGACGGGGGCTCGGCTCATCCTCAGCAATCAGACACTGCTGGGCAGAAGTGTCCCCAGTTTTTAATCTGTGTACCATACAGGAAACCTTTTTAATGAGCCCTTCCAAAAAAACCCCCAACCAACGAGGAGGGAGGAGTGCAAGGAATGTCAGTGTTCTCAAGGCCTCTTTTCCTGCAAACATCAAGACTTAATGAAATTCCCTCAGATTTACCTGCAAAGCTTCTCTGCCTTCTCCATGTGTTGTGTCTCAATATCACACTCAGCTTCACAAGTAGCCCCAAATAAACCAATTCCCAGAACATCCATAAGGATTATTGCTCAGGGAGTACAGTATTGTGTGCAAAGCCTTATCCTCTCAATTGCCAATATCTCAATTTTACTCAGTATCAGTTGTAAATGCATTTTTTTCTGTTAGCAATTGTTGAAATCCCATTGCTGGGGGTCAGGAATGTGCTGGGAGAGTCACTGTGATGGTTCTGCTTCAAGCAAGGAGTTAAACAGTGAGAAACCCCAACTTTTGTAGATAAATGTATAAAGTTTTTCCTCTTGAACTGCAAAACCTTGGTGTGTTGGGGTGGGGAGGGATGGCGTACTGAGCCCTGGGGAAGGGTCTGTGCTGCCCTGCCATGCTGGGCAGGCTCTGGGACTCCTTGGAAATGCCTTCCCTTAAGGAAATTCAGTGTAACTCCCCAGTTCCAGAGTTTTCCTGCTTTCCCTGGAGAGGTTTGTGGCTGAGTCAGAAGCAGCTGATCCCTGTCCCAGAGCCAGGGCAGGGCTGGGTAACCTGAGCGCTCTGTGAGTGAACGCTGAGTAACTCCCTGTCCCAAGGGGAAAGCAGAGCGGATTTGGTTTGGTTTCAGCCCAAATCAAGCGGCATTCCTGACTGGGGTTTTGACATCATCGAGCCATGATGTCACCAAGCTGTGACGTCATCACCCCATTCCCTGTTTGGGCACCCACAGAGGCTGCTGGTGCCTCATCCCGATGAGCTGGTGACAGAGCAGAGCACTCGGGTTGGTGACAGGCCCTTCCAGGAACACCAGCAGAGCCCAGTGGGACTGTGAAGCCACACCGGTCCCCGCCAATGCACCAGTTGGCCTTCCCGCCGTTGGTGATCCACATCTTCTGCTCGTTGATGATGTACTCATCTTCCTTCCGCTCCACCCGGGTCTTGATCCCGGCCACATCCGAGCCCGCGCCGGGCTCTGTCACACAGTAGGCCTGGAGGAAACAAACGCCAGCATCCCGAGGAATCAACGGCCTGGGTTTGGGCAGCCACAAAATTACTGTGGAATTGTGGGCACCGATGGATCCCCGGTCATGCTCACACACGTCAGGGACTCCTCTGTCATCAACTAATTAATTAACTAATTATTGTCACTGCCTGGTCACACTCACACACATGAAGGGCTCCTCTGTCATCCTTCCCAAATATTTCTTCTGCTGCTGCTCATTCCCAGCGGTGATCACTGGCATTTGCTGAAAGGGAATGTTCAGAGCATTAATCCGTCACTTCAAGGGCCCCGAGCCCGGTTTGGAGGGCCTAGATCCCAGTTTTGAGGGCTGAAACCCCAGTTTAAAGGACGCAGAGATGAGTTTGAGGGTTCCAGAGTGCAGTTTGGGGCTGAGCAGGACTCACCCCCAGGGAATTGGCCTCGATGGCTGTCTGCACCCCGGTGCATCCGTAGGCCAGCTCCTCTGTGATCAAACATGCCTCGAAGGAGCCCAGCCCCAACCCCCCTGCAGGGGACAGGTCAGAGCTCAGCAGAGTCTCAAGCGGAAAATATTAGTAATTTACAAGCTTTTATTATCCAAACATCCCCCCTGTGCACTGCATTCCATTGGACATCCCCCTACGGCCTTGGGAAAGAATGTGCTGTCAGATTTATATTTTTGTTATTTTATTTCTTTATTTTCATTTCAGTCAGATGATTTAAAAATCCCATTTTACGGTTCCGGGGGAGTTTTGCGCTCAAGGTGGAACAAGTGGCACAAAATGGCCAGGAGGTGCCACTAGGATCTGTCACTGCTTTACATCCAGGCATTCCCCCAGAAGCTCTTGGGAAGCAGAGGCAGGGCCATGAGGGCTCTGACACCTCACAGAACTACCTATTAGAACCCCCAACTCCCTTTTTTCAGAGGCAGGGACTGGTGCAGCAGACACCATTTTACCTGGGAAGTCTGGATCGCTTTTCCCCTTTCCTGTGTCCATCTCTTTTCCCATTTTGAATTTCATTTTAACACCCTGTTCCATGACCTTCTCCCACAGCTCTTGGGAGGCACCAGTTTCTATTTTTCCACACCCACTAAGTCAGTCTCACCAGTGACCTCCTTTTCCCGGTTATTTGTGGGTATCCCAGCCAGACTGTGCTGATGATTTTCTCACCATGAAACATGATGATTTTTCAAATCCATTCCTGAATTTCGAGTGTTTAACACCCACCTGGCCCACCTGTGTGTGCCCACCTGCCCATGGATCCTTTTGGGATTACTCCAGGGTGCAACTGGTAATTTTACACATAAGCCAGAATTTCACACATAAATCCCTTCCAAGGCCTTTTCTTTGGTTTATTTTAGGGATTAAAATGGATCATCACTCACCACAGCTCTCTGGGATGTGGGAATTCATCAGCCCAAGCTCCGAAGCTCGTTTGATGAGTGGCACAGGATACTGGAACAGGAAAAATCCTGATTGATTATCACAGGTAATATTTTAAAATTCACATTAAGAGAAAAGTCTGTTTTTCCCCTGCTGTGCGGTGGATTTACCTCGCCAGTCTTGTCATACTGAGCAGCAACAGGAATAATCTCCTCCAGAGCAAATTTCCGGGCAGTGGCTTGGAATTCCTTCTGTTCATCTGTCAGTTCTAGTGGAAAATAAGAGGTAAAAAAATCACAAAGATGTTCAATTTTCTCCTTCCCTTTGAAACTCCCCTGAGCTCTGAGCAATGCCCACAACACCGTTACTTACCAAATTATTCAAAAACTACTGAAAATAGAGCAGGAAGTGCCAGGTAACAAAATGTTTTAGTAAAAGCACCCATCAGACATCTGCTGCTGCCCCACAGAATTTGCTGTAATAGCTCAAGTGAGGAGGAATCTGCGTGTCACGTCCCTGTACCCACTGTGTTCCCCTGATGCTACACAGGGTTCTTTTAACAGTTTAAAAGCCAATGCAGGATCATTGCTCAATGCTGAGGTAACTTTGGCAATGAAAAGAGCTCAAGACAGGTAAAAGAAGAAGAAAATCTCAGAAATATCACACACGTCCCCCCAGCAGTCCTGAGCTGGAAAGGAAAAGGGATTTCAGATTTCAAATAGTTTTTATAAGAAGAATAGAAATCTATTCCAAATAAACACCTACCTTGAAATTCCTCCTGAACTGCAATGCCATTGTTTGGCTTTTTTGGGGTTGGTTGGGGTTTTTTTTTGGGGGGGTCTCTGGTTTTTTGTCTCGTTTGCTGCCATTTGTCCCTCCCTGTTCCCTCCCCCCCAGCCCTGCCACACTCACCAAAGCTGAACCCGGCCCCAGGTTTGCTCAGGTGCACATTTGGGGCAGGTTTGCTGGAGCTCGACCTCCAGCCATGCCAGACCACAGTCCAGAGCAGCTGCTGCAGGAAAAGGAGTGTGAGAATGAGGGAATGTCCCGGGCTGGAGCGAGGGGCACATCCCAAAGGTGCTGGTGAGGGACACGGGCTGTGACAGGTGTCACACAGGCAAAAAAGGTATTTTCAGAGAATACTGAAAATACCTGTAAACCCAAAAGGTGAAGAACTGTGAGAAGAACTGGGATAGAGCCTGGAAGGCAGAGCTGAGGAGTCAGTGCTGCACAGCTCAGGGAAGGGGGGGGGGCTCCCAGAAGGTGAAGTGTTATCCGTGGGGTTTTCACAAGCCACGATGTTATAAAATGATATTTTCCCTTCTCATCCAGGTTTTCCCTTCTTGCCTGAGCTTTCTTACGAAACTGCTGCCACAGGGTAGGAAAACAAAACAAATAATACCAGGAAACCTCCAGACAAACCTCAACCCTCCCAAACATTTTACACCTTGTTTGAGCTAGAACTGACAGGAAGATGAGGTAGAAAAAAACCCCAGGGAATTGTAATTGTGGAAGCTTTGTTTGTTTGGTTTTTGTTTTCCTTTGGGATTTGCTGGGTTTTTTTCCTTAAGGATGATCGAGTCCTATGCAGCTTGTCCACCAAAAAGTTTAGACAAAAGTAGGAAAAGCCCTGAATTCCCAAAAAGGCTGAAGGTGACACCCTGTGGAAAGGAGTTGTCAGGTTTGTGTTAGAGACGTTCGGTCTCATGGTTCTCCTGTCCCAGGGCTGTGCAAGGTCAAGGACATCGTTGAGGTGACTCTGGAAACACCAACACCCTCAGACAGGTGGAGGTGAGGGTTGGGCAGGGAGTCACAGCAGGAGGCGCACAGAGGAGGGACAAAGGACCAAAGGTCACACACAGAGGATGAGATGCTGGAGCAGTTTATGTGCCCCATCCCTGCAAGTGTTCCCAGGCAGGTTGGACAGGGCTTAGAGCAACCTGGTCTAGCAGAAGGTGTCCCTGCCCATGGCAGGAACTGGTGGAACTGAGTGGTCTCTAAGGCCCCTTCCCACCCAAACCAGTCTGTGATTCCGTGTATGGATTTGGGCAAGCACCTGCCCGCTCGGTCACCTCTCTGTGCCCTGAGCCTAGCCCCAGCTCCTCGTGCCTTCCACCCTCTCTGCCCCCGCTGCCGGGGGCTGAACCCCAAATCCCGGTGCCTGGAGCATCCCTTGTGAGATCCGCAGCCCCCCCGGTCACCGTGACGCTTGGGGCAGATGGCCATGGGGACACTGGAGCGGCACCGGAGGGACAGCGCAGGGACACGGCCGGGCCGGCGCCCTTCACCTTTCCCCCAATTCAGGAATCACGGGGGGAGAATTGGAAGCGCCGGCGCAGTTCCCGGGGAGGGGGCCCGGTGGAACCCAACGTAAGGAATGTTCCCAGTTACCAACGGCACGGGCAGCCCTCGGGGAGCAGAGGGCACCGACCCCTGGGAGGGGCAGTGGCCACTGATCCCGAGGGCAGCGGGGGCAGCAGCTCTGAGGCCGCCCCCGGACGAGACCCTCGGGGTCGGGGCTGGCAGCGACGCCCCCGTCCCAGCACGATCCCGGCCCTCTCCGTCCCCCGTCCCCCCCGAGCCCCCTCACCCGGCTGACGCTGAGCGCGGACATCGCGGCGGCGGCTCCGGCAGTGTCCGGCTTGGGGGGGAGCGGAGCAGAGTGGGACGGTCCCGGCCCCCTCCCTCCCACGGAACAGGAAGGTGCCCCCCCCCTCCCCGAACAGCCCCGTGTCCCACCGAACCAGCCCCGTGCGCCCCCCCCCCCCCGAACATCCTTGCCCCTCGAATATCCCCTTGCCCCCCCGAACGTCCCCGTTCCCCCCCGAACAGCCCCGTGCTCCCCCCGAACAGAGCGGCCCGGGTTCCCCTCCGCACCCCTCCCCCGCCGCTGCCTCGTTTCATTGGGATGACACTTTAGGGAAAGAGCTGCTTTGATTTCCCTGGGAAAAGCCTTTTTCGGTGGGAAATTCACCCCGCGCCGTCGGAGCCGCCCTGGGCTCGGGGCTCCCCGGGCGCTGAGTTGGGTGGATGCGGCCGAGAGAGCCCCGGGCCCCTGCCCAGGGCGGAGGTGGGCTTGGGTAGACGCGGATCGGGTGAAGGCACCGCGTTGAAAGGAGCCGATCATGTTCTCGCACGGGCTTTGTTCAGACCGCGGCTGGTTTTTCACTCCGGGACGGGTGGAATGGCGAGTCCAGAGGCGGGAACGGAACTGGGGAAGGGGCTGGAGCGTGAGTCCTGTGAGAAGCGGCTGAGGGAGCTGGGGGGTTCAGCCTGGAGAAAAGGAGGCTCGGGGGGACCTTCTGGCTCTGCAACTCCCTGACAGGAGGGGGGAGCCGGGGGGGGGGGTCGGGCTCTGCTCTAGGGGAACAAGGGACAGGACAAGGGGAAACGACCTCAAGTTGTGCCAGGGGAGGTTCAAGTTGGACATCAAGAGGAATTTCTTCATGGAAAGGGTGTCAGGCATTGGGAGGGGCTGTCCAGGGAGGTGGTGGAGTCCCCATCCCTGGAGGTGTCCAAGGAACGACTGGACGTGGCACTCAGTGCTCTTGCCTAGTTGACAAGGGGGGGATTGGTCACAGGTTGAACTCAATGACCTTGGAGATCTTTTCCAACCTTTTCCAACCTTAGTAATTTGATGATTCTGTGACTTTTCTCCCTGCAGCTGAGTAAAAGTTAATTTGTAACTTCATGTTATTCCAATGAAGATTTTCATGTTCCAGTTTTAAATCCAGTTTCAAGGCCACGGGATGTGTGACTTCAAGGCTGGGAAACACCCCCTCTCCAGCTTGCGTCCTGTGCACCACAGGTTCTGCTCCACAGGTCACATTCCTGACCAAAGCTGGGAGTTTAACTGCTGAGTAGCCCAATTTCTGTCCATGGATTATTCATCCCTTATTTGCACGGTTCCTGCACACCTAATTCCTCAGTGCTCCTCAGGTGATTTATTATCACCACAGCTCCAGGATGCAGAGACATTTCTCCATCCCTTTTAAGAGAAAGGTTCTAACAGATGGGTTTTCCAATGAGCAGAGTGGATTTTACTGGAGTTCACTAACTGGGATCTTCCCCCCCCCCCCCACAGTCCCAGAGGCAGGAAGGGGGGGTTGGTATCCCTATGGAAAGGTAATGGCACAGGTAACATCTGTCACAAACAGGTGCAGCTGCTTCAGGAGCCTGAGCAACTGCAGGGTGTTCCTGCTGCGGGGAGGGATTTCGGGACAGCATGGACAGAACTGAGACATTATTTCCAGGGACCTCCAAGATCAGAATCAATAACCCTTTGGTAAGGAATGAGCTCCTGAGATCTGTGACCCAGGAATGAGCTGGTATGGGTAGGGTTCAAGAGGGTCAAGATGCCAAAGGTGGTAATGTGGCTGGAAACAGGAATGCCACGGTGAAGCTTCTCGAGGTGATGAGATAAGGAGAAGCCTGGCCTGCAGCCTTCCTGGAAGGTGGTGACTCAGGGGGATCACCAGGAAGGGCTGGGGCTGGACCGCAGCGGGGGGCACTGGTCCCAGAGTGGATCACACTCAGGGGATGGGTGCTGGTCCTGGGGTAAGGGATCACGCTCATGGCATGGGTGCTGGTTCCAGTCCAGATAAGGGATCCTGCTCACAGCGTGGGTGCTGGTCCTGGGATAAGGGATCAGACTCATGGGATGGGTGCTGATCCCAGGATAAAGGATCACACTCACAGGGTGGGTCCTGGGATGGGATGGGGTCCTGTGCAGGGGTGACAGTGCCTTGCTGGTGGCAGTAATTTATGGCCAGATTTCCTCCTCATCCCTAACCCACCCCCCACCCCCTGGGGTCTGAGCCCGTTAAACTGGGCTCAGGGCCACTGAAACTGGGGTTTAGGATCCTTAAACTGGGATCTTGGTTCTCCAGGCTGGGGTCTATGCACCTCAAACTGGAGTCTGTGCACCTCAAACTGAGGTCTGGGTCCCTTAAACTGGGCTCTGGACCCCTCAAACTGTTGTCCTGAACTCAGACTCGTTCCCCAAGCGCCAATTCCCACAAAAGGCTGGATCCCACTCCCTGATTAGCAGAATTTCCACTGTTTTTGAGTAGAGGACCAATGGGTTGGCGGTCGTGACACCCTTCCCTCGCCCTCTCCTCCCCCCCCCCCCATTTTTGATCGGTATAAAGTGGATGTTTTCACACTCACTGGTGGGGTTTGGGGAGCAATGCCCCCAAAAAATGTTAGGGAGACGTGGGGAGGAGGTGTGGGAGGGGTTTATTTGGGGGTACAGAGAGAAAAGGGGGGTGAGGAGACTCCAGGATTGAGATCTGGGGTCACCCCTGGAGGGGGGAAGGGTTTGGGGGGACCCTGGGGACACCAGGATGGGTATTGGGGTCCTCTCTGGGTAAGGGAGACCCCACGGTGAAGATGTGGGGTCCAAGCATGTGTTTTGGGAGGCCCCAGGATGGATTTTGGGGTCCCCTGGATATTGGGGTGGGGGAATCCTCAGCCGTTGGCGCCCCCTGGTGGCTGGGAGGACCCACTGCCGGATTTCAGGGTCCCCCTCCCAGAGGGGGATTTAGGGGGTCCCAGGGTGGCTTTCCGGGGCCCCGGGATGGATTTTAGGGTTCCAGCACCCGTAGTGCGAAGTCCAGGGCGGGGGCGCTGTGGGTCAGACACCCCATGGACACCACGTCGATGTGGGGCCCCAAAAACTGGGGGAGGGTCCCCAAAACGACCCCCCCGCTGGCCTCCACCATCACTCTGGGGTGTGCAGCCTTGACCTGCGCCGCCGCCGAGTGCAGCTCCTGGGGGACACGGGGGGCACCCCGTCACCGAGGAGCCTCCCACCCCCAAAACTGGAGGTGTGCAAGGCAGAAATCTACAAGTTACCCACCCGCTGACCCCCAAAATCGGGATCCCCTCCACTCAGAAACCCCCCAGACTGGGGTCCCCCCAACCAAACCCACGAGTTACCCACCCGCTGATCCCCAAAACTGGCGTTCTCCAACCCACTGACCCTAAAAATGGGGTTCACCCCCCCTTATCTATGGGGCTTCCCCCCATTTTATACAGGGGGTTCCCCTATTTTCGGGGTCCAGTACCACACCTGGGGCTGCCCCCCCCGGATTTTGGGGGCTCACCTGGGGGGAGAGGTTGTCTAGGAGGACGATGTCGGCCCCCGCCCCCGCAGCCTCCAGTGCCTCGGCCGCGTTGGAGCACTCGACCCCCACCCGGCGGGTGAACCCCCCGGCCCGGCGCACCCCCAAAACCATCTGGGGAGTGAGAGGAGGATGAGGAGGGGGAATCCCAGAGGGACCCCACCAAGCCCCGATATGGGGTGGGGGTGAGGTAAAACAGGGGGTGCCCTATCCAGAGCCCCCCAAATGGGGTCCCCCCCCAACTCGTTGACCCACAACTGGGGTCTCCCCCCCCCGCACTGATCCCCCCAAATTGGGGTCCTCGCTTCCCAAATCCCCCAATTCAAGGATGTCTTCCATTTCCCCCCAAAATAAGGGTTCCCCCACCTATTGTCCTCCGAATTTAGGATCTCCCAACCCAGGACCTCCCAATTCAGGTGTGACTCCCCCCCCCCCCCGTTTCCCTCCCCTCTAATCCGGGGGTCCCTCCCACTCATCTCCCCCCCAGTTCAGTGCCCCTCTCAAATATTGGGGTCTCCTGCCCCCAATATCAGTGTTCGCCCACCATCCCCGAAGTCTGGGGTCACCCAAGCTATAACCCCCCAAAATCGGGCCCCCACCTCCAACCCCTCCAGTTCAGGAGTCCCCCCTACCCAACACCACCAAAACTGGGGTCATCTCTCCTCCCACCCAGAACCCCTCAATTCAGCCCCCCCTCCCCACATTTCCTCCCCAAACTGAGCTCCTCCCCCCAAATATTGGGGTTCCGCCACCCATTTCCCCCCAATCCAGGGGTCCTTCTGTCTGCCCTCCACCCATTGTCTCCCAATCAGTGTGTCCCTCCACCCAGAACCCCCGATTTAGGGGTCACCCCCCCAAATCGATGTTTCCCCTCCTTATCCCCCCTGAAACTGGGGTCCCCCACCCACCTTTTACCCCAAATCAAGCCCCAAATACGGGTGCCCTCCCCACAAAATTTCGGGGTGCCCACCTGCTCCAGCCCCCCAAACTGGGGTCCCCCCTCCTCCCCTCCCGAAAATATCGACGCTCTTCCACCGAATTTCATGGTCCCTCTACCCAGAACCTCCCAATTTATGGGTCTCTTCCCCTAAATCGGAGTTGCCCCCTCTTCTTTCCCCAGACTTTGGCCCCCCTCCCAGAACTCCCCCAATTCAAGGGTCCCCCGACCCATTACTCCCCAAAAATTCGGGGTGCCCACCTTCTCGAGCCCCCCCGCCGCCGCCGCCGCCGCCGCCAGCGCTCGGTGATTATCCTTGAGCAGGAGGAGCCCCCCCCCCAAGCCTCCCCGGTGGGGGTCGGCGCCCCCCACCCCCAGCGCGTATTTCTCCGCCAGTCGGAAGCCGGGGGTGGTTTTTCGGGTGCCCGCCACGACCCCCCCCCACCCGTGTCCCCGGGCCACCCCCACGGCCCTCGCGGCCATCGAGGCGACCCCGCTGCAGCGCCCCAAAATATTAAGGGCGACCCTCTCCCCCGTCAGGACCCCCCCGGCCGGACCCTCCACCTCGGCCACCAGCGCCCGCCCGGGGGGCAGCGACCCCCCCTCGGGGACCCTCCAGGTGACGCGGCACCCCGACACCCCGAACACGGCCTCGGCGAAGGGGGCCCCCGCCAGGACGCCCCCCGGGCCGCCCCCGCCCTTGCTGAGGAGGTGGGCGCGGGTCGGGGCGTCCCCCGCGACCCCCACGGTGGCGTCGGGCCACGGCAGGTCCTCGTCCAGCCACGCGCGGGCGAGGGACACGAGGCGGTGGGGGGGCGGCAGGGGGGCCCAGAGAGGGGCGGGGGGCTCGCAGGTCATGGTGGGGGGTCCTGGGGAGAGGGAGAAGGGGGTTATTGGGGTGCTAGCGGGGGATTTGGGGGGAGTTATTTGGGTCCAGGGAGGAATTTTGGGGTCTTCGGGGTGGGGGGAGGTGGCTCGGGAGTCGCAGGGGGGGTGGTGGTTTGGAGGGTTATTGGAGTCTTTGAAGGGGGTTTTGGGGGGGATATTGGGGGTTTGGGAGGGGGATTTGGGGGGCTTATTGGGATCCTGAGGGGTTCTTGGGGGGATCTTAGGGAGTTATTGGGTCCTTGGGGTGATTTTGGCGTCCTGGAGGAGTCGAGGAGGTTCTGGGGAGAATCTGAGGGGGCATCTGGGAGGGGGTTGGGGGTTCTGGAAGGGGTCTTGCAGGGGATTTTGGGGTCCTGCAGGGACTTCGGGGGGTTATTTGGGTCCGGCAGGGGGAAGTTGTGGTCTTCGGGAGGTGGGGAGGAGGAGTGTGGCGGCTCTTGGAGGTGGTTTGAGGGATTATTGGGGTTCTGACAGGGATTTTGGGGGGGCCCTGGGGGGATTGGGGGGGGGTTATTGTGGTCCTGGGGGGAGATATTGGGGTTTAGGGGGAGTCCTGAGGGGTCTGTGGGGGGATTTCGGTTGGTTATTTGGGTCTTCAGGGGTCCGAGGGGGATTTGGGGAGGTTTTGTGCTCCTTGGAGTGGTAGAGGGGAGGATGTGGGGGGCTTGAGGGGTTACTGGTGGGATTTTGGGGAGTTTTTTATGTCCGGGGAGGGGGAATTTTGGGATCCCGAGGGAAGTTGGGAGGGGGATATTGGGGTCCTGGAGGGGATTTTGGGGGGGTTATTTGGGTCCTGGGGGGCATTTGGGGCCCTGGGGGGGGGGCAAATATGGGTCTTGCCCCACAGAGACCCCCAAATGTGGGTCCCACTCCACCCGGACCCCCTTTAAATGTGAGTTTCCCCCCCAAAAATGACCGTCCCACCCCCAAATCCACCCCCCCCACATGTGGGTCCAACCCCCCCCAGAAACACCCCCAAATCTCGCACTCCCCGACCCCCCCCAGATGTGGATCTCCCACCTGCCCCTCCTCCCCAGCTCAGGGGAGTCCAAAGTCCGGCCCTGATTGGCCACATCACCCACCCCTCCCCCCCCCCGCGCCCAAGTGGCGATGGGGGAGGGGCACCCCACTGACCTGTCGCGACTTGGGGGGGCAACTGAGCGGAACTGGGGAGGGGTCAGGGGAGTTCTTACCTGTGGGGGCGTGCCCAGCCCCGCCCAAAGACCCTCCCCCTTTGCTGTGATTGGTTGCCCCGGGGGTCCCCACCCCCCACCCAAAGGTTTGGGGTGGGGGAGGAAAAATTCTCTTTATTGGCAATAAATAAGCGATGCCGGGGGTGGGGGGAATGACTGGGGGGAATTTGGGGGCCACACCATGATCTGGAGAGGTGCTTGGAGGACTTGGGGGCTCAGGGTTCTTGAAGGGCACTTGGGTGGTGCCCCAGGGACGGGGGTGCTTGAGGGGCCTCATTTCCAGCCTGAGGAACCAGGACTCCTTGAGGCAGCTGATTCACTTGGTCACGTTCCAGCAGGGCTGAGCCACCCATCTCTCTTCCCAAGTGATTCCCAGCTACTGTCCAGCAGCTTCTGTGCTTTGGGTGTTTGTCCTGTGAGTATTGGGTTTCTACAGCCACACCAAGCCGTCCCTCTGACCCCAAGGCCTTCTGTCAATGTGTCGTTCTCTCTGGCAGAGCTGCCCTCCCGTGGATCCTCTAATGAAAGGGGGATGTGCATGGAGTGCAGTGCCCAAAGACTGGGATTGTCAGGAATAATCCACATGCTGTCAATGTGTGTGGCCTGGGGTGCCTCTGGCAAGGGAACAGCCCGAGGCACTGCAGGACGCTGCAGACTATTAATGAAGCGCTTGTTGGAGGATCTTGCTCCCCAGGGTGCATGTTCCTGTGATGCCAAGTGGGGCCAGGGAGGGAAGGGCAAACAGACATGGGCTGTTTGCAGGGGGAGATACAGGGATGGTCAATGGCAGCAAGCTGTAAGAAGACAAGAAGGAAAAAGACAAGATGAAGCAAAGGAAATGCTCAGGGCTGTTTGGGGGGAGCTGCCAGGCAGCCCTGGATCTGAGCAGCAATGCCTGCAGTGGGACAAGAAACTCACAGATCACCTGAGCAAACTTTCTCATTGACTTCAAAGGTCACTGGGAACCTGAGTGGTTTTCCTCCCGTCAAGAAGAGAAGGTCTGTGGTCAACGGACATAGACAATTGCTCATGTGCATCACAGTAGCGTCCCACTGCTGGGCACAGAGGAATGACAACAGTGACTGGCTGCCAGGACAGCTCCAGACCACAGGTGACTTCTGGGCCTGGTCATCCAGCCAAACTTCAATCCCGTCATCATCCACTGCTTCAGTCTGGCTGTGAGATGATGGGAGGCCATGGCCAAGGCCTTCCCAAAGTCCAAGTGTGCCCCGTTCCCTCCTCTGCCCTCCCAAACACTTTGTGCTGCGTTTTTCTTTGCCTTCAAGTGCCCGGGGATGACTGTGGGAGGGTTTGTCCTGTCACCTTCCCAAGGACTGAGGTGGAGCTGACCAGTCCCTAATTCTCCCTCCTGAAGACAGATTTGGTATTTTCCTTCTCTGAGGACTTGGAAACCCCCCTGATTGCTCTGTCTTTCCTGAGAGTTGAGAGAGGTCTCATGGTAACACCAGCCAGGTCCCCCAGCACCTCTCTGCCCCTTCCCACACCCAAAGCCCTCCCCTGCATCGGCAGGCACCAGCCAGAGAGCATAGGAAGGGGATCCAGCAGAGAGAGGCCTTTGCAGTGGTTGCTTCCACGGCAGATGAGAGAACTCTCACTGGGACTGGGGACGGGGGTGAGGAAGAGCAGCAGTGTGTGTGTGTATCAGGGCTCTGTGAGGTGTCCACACCTGAGCTGGGCTCATGCCCTGCTCACACCCCCCAGGGGTGTTCAGAGACACGAGTCCTTCCCTTGCACACACAGACAGTTCATTGCAGCAGGGGCAGGGTCTCCCTGGCTCCTGCTGTTGGTCCCAGGAGCTGGAGGCACCTCAGCCCTGTGGGGTGTCACCTGCTCTGCCCTGTCTGAGATGCCTCACGGCCTGAGGGATGGACACGGGGAGCTCTGTGCAGAGAAGCACATCCCAATGCTGCACTCAGGGATTTCCCAGGAAATGTTACTATCAGCTTCTAGGATCTTTCAGCAGTACTTTCCCAGTTGCTGCAGTGCAGGGGAAGTGGCCACATGGCAGAGCAGGGCAGGAGCTGCAGGCAGCAAGGACAGACAGGAGAAAGGAGCAGGAGGTTCAAGGGATCCTGGGGTGGGAGGAGAGGGGAGAGCTCCTCAGGGGAGGAACCTTGCCAGCCCTTTGCCAGGGTCAGGCTGTGGCTGCAGAGCAGTGCAGGTGAGTTCCTGCAAGTGCCTCTCCCAGCTGCCAAATGCCAGCAGTGCCAGGAGCTGCCAGGATGGCTCTGCTGGATTTCCTGGGGTGCAGCAGGAGAAGCTGCTCCAGAGCAGGACTTGCTGCTGCCCCATCAGAGGCCCAGGGCAAGAAGGTGGCACCTCAGTGTGTCTGTACACAGCAATGGTAGGTACTGGTGTAGCAATAGAATGACTAATGACATTCCTTTATGGAAAACAGTAACACAAGTGAAAAAAAAAAGGAATGCAAATATAAAATACATGAACATAGCATCAACAAAATGGACACGTGGCACAAAGCAGTCTGACATCCTGGATGCTGTGAAGAAGTAAAAAGGCACTTCATTGCTTCTGAAAAGCATCCAGTCATTTTCCTCCAGGTATCCTTGAGGTCCTGGTTCCTCATGGAGGGGTTCAGTGCTGGAGGCACCACCGAGTCCAGAACTGACCTCAGCAGTTCCAGTAGCAGGGAGGAGATGGAGGGGGGCTTCAGGTGGGCAAACCTGACAGTGCTGACAAACAGGGAGACCACAGCCAGGTGAGGGAGGCCCGTGGAAAAGGCTCTAAAAAACCCTCCCCGAAGTTCACTCCCTCTGCTCTCTGCACTTTGGGGTTCTGGGGGTCCCCCCGTTCAGGCTGTTGCAGGTCCCTCGTGTTTTGGGGGCCCCCTCCCTGGGGTTCTGCCTTTTCCTGGCTGCTGCAGATGCCGGGAATCCCAGGGGTCCCCCTCTCGGAGCCCCTCTTTCAGGGGCCGGGGGTCCCCGGCCCCCCCACCCCTCTGGGCTCCCCCTCTCCGCGCTTCCCCTCCCGCCCCCCCAGGCTGCCGGGGGTCCCCCAGCTCCGCTGTCGCCCCTCTCTGCTCTCCCCACTCCGGGGGCCCTAAAAAAGGGGCTCGTCGCGTCCCCCCCCGCCGGCACCGGGCTGACAATGGGGGCGGCGGGGCCTGACCCCGCAACACCGACCCCCACCGCGGGGGGGTCCCCGCATCCCCCCGCCCACCTCCCGCCTCTGCCGGGAACCCACCCCGGGATCCCCCCCAACAAAACCAAACCACCTCCCGGGGACCCCCCGAGCTCCTCCCGAGGGCCATTTGCGGCTCAGCCCCAAACATCCCCCCCAAAAACCCCCCGCACCCCCCAACCCATCGCAGCCGAGCTCCCCCTCCCCGCCCACTCAGGGGGGCGATGCTCCTCCTCTTCCTCCTCCTTTGCCTCTGCCCGCTCCTCCTCCCCCCGCTCCATCCCCCGAGCCAGGAGCTCGCCGGTGAGTTGGGGGGGCCCCGATGGCAAAGGGGCAGAGGGGAAGGAAAAGAGGGGCTGGGAGCCCCAGAGTGAGCGAGAGAGGGGGTGGGTCACTGCCAAAGCAGCGGGGGGGCGACGGGCAAAGGGTGGGAGAGGGGAAGAAGGGGAGGTGGGAGAGCGGCAAAGGGCTTCCCGTGGGGGTCCCTTCGTGTCCCCACAGCTCGATCCCTGGAGAGGAGGGACCCCCGGGCCCCAGCGGCTGGTGGGGGCCGGGATGTTTGTTGGGAATTCCCGGCAGGCCGAACAAAGGCCCCGGCCACGCGTCGGGAACTCTTTGATTGTCCCCAACAGTGGCGGGAGTTCCCCAATTGCCGCCCCCCCAAAGGGGGGAGATGGGAGAGGGGGGAAGGCTGGGAGTGTTTTTTGGGGTGAGTGTTGGGGCTGTCGGGGGGCAGAGTGCTGGGGAAGGGGGTTTTGGGGGATGCCAGGGCCGAGGAAAGGGGAGTGCGGGGCTCTGGAGAGGTGGGATGGGGGGTCCGGGGAGATCCCCTGGCCAGGGGTCGGCGGTGTGGGGGAAAGGGAGGTCCTGGGGGTCGGGAGAATGGCCAGAACCCGGGGTTCAGGGGGTCCCCCCGTGTTCCAAAGAAAAGGGTCCTGTGGGTTGTGGCAAAGGCAGGCCTGGGGGTGCAGGGGGTAGCAGCGTGAAGGGAAAGCAGGGCCTGGGGGCTGGGAGAGGCGGGCTGGGCGGGCAAGGAGGTTGCAGGGGGGTCTTAGTGCAGAATAAGGGGGTGCCAGGGGGTTCCTGTGGCCAGGAATGGGGGTTTGGGGGTGTCCCAGAGGGAAGGAAAAAGGGGGGCTGTAGAGACTGGGAGAGGGGGCCCAGGGGATCTCTGGGGTCCTTGTGTCCAGGAAAGGAGGGTGCAGGGGCCTCCAGTGTGAGGGAAAGGGGGTTCAGTGGGTGGGGAGAGCCGGGATGTGCAGGAAGGGCAGTTCAGGGGGTGCCGGCTGTTGAGGAAAGGAGGGGTTGGGGAGTGGGAAAGGCAGGAGTGGGGGTGGAGGGGGTGGCAGGGTGAAGGAGAAGGGAGGGTGTGGGGACTTGGAGAGGTGGGATGGCTGGGAAAGGGGTTGCAGGGGATCCTGGAGCTGGGGAAGGGGGTGAGAGTGCCAGTGTTGGAGAGGAGGTGCAGGGGGGTCCTGATGGGCAGGACTGGGGGTCCAGGGAGTGCCAGGGTGAAGGAAAAGGGAGTCTGGGAGAGGTGGGATGGCTGGGAAAGGGGGTGCAGGGGGTTCTGTAGCTGGGGAAGTGGGTGCAGGGGGTGGTGGTCTGGTTAAGAGAGTGCAGGGGGCATCTGGTGTCCAGGAATGAGGCGTTCAGGGGGTCCCTGGGACACTCGAGGACCACTCTACAGGATAAGGCAGGAGTGGGGAACTGAGGAGACAGGGAGATTTGGGGGTCAGGGTGGTCCCAGGGTCAAGGAAAGGGAAAAACTGGGAGAGCTGTGAGAACTGGGAAGGGACTCCAGGGGGTCCCGGAGTTAAGGAAAAGGGGGTCTGAGGATGAGATGAGGTGGGATAGCCAGGAATGGGGGGCCAGGGGTCCCCAGGGTGAAGGAAATAGGGGATTCGAGGGACTGGGATGAAACAAAGCAAGGCCTGAAGAGTTAACTTAGAATGCATACTCTGAGCAAAGAAACAAAGAACTAAGTTTCAAGGACTAGTGGAACATAACTCATAAATCTGACACACTGACACAAAAGAACATAAAGTAAGAGCACCAGAAATGCTAACACACACGTAAATAGACATATGGAAGGAACACAGGGAGGTAAGGGGAAAGAGAAGGGCCAGAGTCCAGATTCTCCTGCCAAATATCAGAAACTCCTTCCAAATACATGTTGGAGTCAGCCAAATTAAGGAAAGTTCAAAAGTTTACCCAAGAAAGAGGAGTAAAGCGACGACCCCCGAGGCTGAAGTAACAGGATGTACCCCCGAAATTCGCCCCCAAATGATGACCGCGCCCCTGACTCCACCCTAACTCCGCCTGCTATGAATATTTTAATTAGATGTTGCAATAATATTAATATGCATGAAATGATGATGTAATCTCTCGCAAAAATTGTATAAATAGTTTGGCTATTCACTGAGTGCTTTGGAACTCTTTGTCCAGCGTGAGCTGGGAGTTCCCCAATGTTGCATAAAATAATTACCTTGCTGCTTAAAGACTAAACCTTGTCTCTGTGCAGTTCCTCTGCGCCTTTTGGGGCACAAATTCGACATCAGGAAGAGGTGGGATGCTGAGGAAAGTGGGGGCAGGGGGGTCCTGGAGTCAAAGAAAGAGGGGTGTGGGGTCTGGAAAACTGGGTCTGGCCAGGCAGGGGGGCCCCAGGCCCAGAGGAGCAGGAAGAGGAGGAACAGGCGGTGGGGGCTGCTGAGACCCCCGGAGTGGGGAGAGCGGAGACCCTCAGCAGCCTGGAAGGAGGGGGGGAACCTGCAGAGAGGGGAGGGTTGGGAGTGCAGGAACCCTGAAATGCAGGGAACCTGCAGGTACCCTGGAGAGGGGGTACCCTTGGGAGCCCTGGGACACTGAAGTGGGGAGCCTGGAGAAGGGGGAGTGCTGGGACCCCCGTCAGCCCAGCCAGAGGGATCCCAGAGAGAGGGGAGCCCAGAGAAGGGGGACCCCCGGAATTTCTGGGACCCACAGCAGCCTGGAGAGGGGGAGACCCCAGAGAGGTGGGACCCCTGAGAGCCCTAGCACCCCAAAGCAAAGAGTAAGGGGAGAAGGGACCCCTGGGGCCTCCAAAACCCCTCCCATCCCTAAGCAGGGGGACCCTGGAGAAGGGGAACTGCAGGACCCCCAGCAGTCCAGTGAAGGGGGTCCCCCAGAATACCAAAGTGAGAAGACCCCTGGGATTCCTGGGACCCCCAGCAGCCCAGAGAGGGGGGACCCCCAATACACATGGGACCCCCAGCAGCCCAAAGAGGGGGGACCTCCAGAACCCTAAAGTGGAGAGACCTGAGAGGGGGAACTCCTGGAAGGGTTTTTTTGGTCTGAACCTTGGAGTTCTGGTTGGTTTTTTTTTGGCTGAAACTTGGTGTTTAGGAGGTGTTTATGGACACAAGGTGCTTGGTGACTTCTAGAGATGGACTTGGGCAGGAGGAACCCCCAACCCAATGCACTTACCCCTTGTTTTTCCCCCCCCATCAGGATTTCTCTTTCCCAAAGCTTGGCTAGATGAAGTAGGCTGTGAGGAAGAGGAAGATGCCAGGGGCCCCCCGGGCAGGTGAGGAGGAAGTCAGTGCCCCTTTGCCCTGTCTTGTCCTGTATCTCCCAGCCCAGCATCGCCCCCGGCTGCAGGACAACCCCGCTGCCGCCGCCGTCCTGCCGGGGCCGGATTTGGGGGGATGTCCTTGGCCTTCCCTCTGGGCCGGAGGCAAATCCCCTCCCTGTCCTTCTTCCTTCCACTCCTTGTTCCTTTTCCTTCCTTCTTCCTTCTTGTTCCTCCCTCTCCTTCCTCCTTATGTTTTTTCCTCTTTCTCCTTCTTCCTTCTCCTTCCTTTCTCTCCTTTTTCTTTGTGTTCCGTTTTCTCCTTCCTTTCCATCATTCCTTGTCTCCTTGCTCCTTCCTTCTCTCAGGACCAACATGGCCAGCAGGACCAGGACAGTGGTTCTTCCCCTGTACTTGGCACTGTTGAGACCACACCTCAAGTGCTGTGTCCAGTTCTGGACCTTCTTCTTCCTTCCTTCCTCTCCTTGTTTCTTTTTCTTCTTGTTCTTTCCCTTCATATTCCTTCCTCTCCATCTTCCTTCTCCTCCCCCTTCCCTCTGGGCCGGAGGCAAATCCCCTCCCTGTCCTTCCTTCCTGCCCCAGGCCCCGAGCTGAGGACGGAGGGCACGGAGGACAAATCCCCCCGGCAGAGCCTGGTGGGAGAGGCCGTTTTGAAGGGTTCGACGGCGCAGGAAGGCAACGGGAAGGAAAAGCCCTGGAGATCCCCCCGGAGGAGGGGCTCCAAAGCCAGCCCAGGGTGCTCTGAGGAGGAAAGAGCCAACCTGTGCTGGGAAGGCGACCGGAGCTTGAGTCGGAGCTCCGAGCTGGTGGTGCAGCAGCAACTTCACACCAAGGAGAAACCCAACAAGTGCTTTGAATCTGGGAAGAACTTGAACCTGAGCTCCAAGCTGGTGGTGCAGGAGCGCATCACTGGTGTGGAGAAGCCCTACAAGTGCCCCAGCTGTGGGAAGAGCTTCTGCAGCAGCTCCAACCTCCTCGCCCACCAGTGTGTCCACACAGGGGAACGGCCCTACGAGTGTGAGGAATGTGGGAAGACCTTCATCTATGGCTCCCACCTCTTTGCCCACCGCCGGGTGCACACGGGGGAACGGCCCTACAAGTGCTTGGAATGCGGGAAGGGCTTCACCGTCAGCTCCCTCCTGATCCACCACCAGCAGATCCACACTGGGGAACGGGGACCTCAGCCCTACAAATGTGGGGAATGCAAGAAAAGCTTCACCTACAATTCTCAACTCGTCACCCACCAGCGGGTGCACACGGGGGGAGAAACCCTACAAGTGTGGAGAGTGTGGGAAGAGCTTCCACGTCAGCTCCCACCTGACCCAGCACCAGCAGACCCACACTGAGGAATGGCCCTATCAATGTCTCGAGTGTGGGAAGAGGTCTCGGAGCAGCTTGGATCTCCTCAAGCACCAGCAGACGCACATGGATGAGAGGCCCTTCCGCTGCACCGACTGTGGGAAGGGCTTCAAACGCAACTCCATCCTCGTCAGCCACCGCCGCATCCACAGCGGGGAGAAGCCCTACAAGTGTGGGGAGTGTGGGAAGAGCTTCACCCACAGCTCTGCCTTGATCAAACACCAACGGACCCACCAGTAAGGGAAGCCCTATGAGTGCCCCGACTGCGGGAAGAGCTTCAGCCACTGCTCCAACTCCGTCACCTGTCGGAGGACCCACCTTGGGAACAGACTTGGTGACCCACATTCCCAGTGACCCACCTTGGGAACAGGCTTGGTGACCCACATTCCCAGTGACCCACTGTGATGGTTTCACTCTAGGCCTTCCTGGAGACCAACTTGTAGCCAGGAAGGAACTAGAAAAGTGATCACGGAAGTATTCCATGCTATTCCTTTGCGTAACTTGAGGTATAAATAAAGCCAGCGGGAGGGATCTCGCTCTCTTCCTCTCCGGCGAGGTTCGAGAACGGTGGGTCCCTGTTTCGGTCGGGCTTATCTGGAGCCGAGGCCTATAGTGACTGCTGTTATCTGCCACGTGTGAGGGGAGAGCCGAGGACCGTGTCTGGCCATCCTGCCTGTTCGAAGGGAAGTGGTGAGGATCTCGCTCTCTTCCTCTCCGGCGAGGTTCGAGAACGGTGGGTCCCTGTTTCGGTCGGGCTTATCTGGAGCCGAGGCCTATAGTGACTGCTGTTATCTGCCACGTGTGAGGGGAGAGCCGAGGACCGTGTCTGGCCATCCTGCCTGTTCGAAGGGAAGTGGTGAGATTTTTGCTAGTTTGCCTTCGGCTGGCCGTTTGACTTGTTCGGTCCTTGCCCCTTTTTGTCCTTCTCCCTTTCCCCCCCTCTCCCCCCCCACCCCCTCCTGGTGTGTGGTATTCTCCTTTTGTGTATCTGTCTCATATGTAAAGTATATATATATATATATATATATATTTTTGCTATAGCTTTGGCTGCTTGGTTTTTTTTTTTCCCTTTTTCCCTCTCTGGGAGGCGGGTCCTTGTTGTCGAGTTTCGGGGGACTTGGCGGGAAGCCAGCTCGAAACTTGTACACCCACCTTGGGAACAGGCTTGGTGACCCACATTCCCAGTGACCCACCTTGGGAACAGACTTGGTGACCCACATTCCCAGTGACCCACTTTGGGAAGACCCCTGGCTGGTGGACTGTGGCAGGATAGTCCCAGCCTGGCCAGACCCAAGGTCCAATCAAGCTCATAATCAAGCTGTCATGCAAGATCAACTGCTGGAGCCAGGGCGTTGTCTCAATGTTAACTCTGCTAAAACCATCCTGGTTGGTCCAACGTTGAACACACACCCTGCTGGTTGAAGTCTGAGTTGACAGATAAGCTGAGAGCTGGCCTGGAAAGGCGGGCCTGGCACTCAGTCACTTTATCCTATAAAAGGTCCAGTCCTCTCTCATGCAGTCGGGTTCTTCCTGACAAAAGCCTCCCTGGGGGGTGTGTGGAGATTCCTCCCTTGGCTGGGGACGCCCTCCAAGGTCACTCCTCGAGATTGAGGGAAAGAGAACTCCCCACGAGCGTTGGTCTGAGTGAGTTACATCAGATCAGTTTGTCCAGCAAGAACTGCCTTGCTCCTAACGTTGAAGAAACAAATACCTTGCTGGTTAAAGATGCAAAGTCTCTGAGCAGTTCTGTTATTCCAGGGGTTTTCGGCATCAGTTCATATCCCCCCTTGGAGTCTGTTTTGCCCGTGAAGGTGATCAGGAAGTGACCTCTGCCAGCTCTTGGCTCATGAATCCTTGGTTGTTTTTTTAATTTCCTCTGTCCAGTTGCAGAGGGGAGTGAGAGTGGCTTTAGGGGGTCCCTGGTGTCCAGGCAGGGCCAACCCACTACACCTGCTGTCTGTGCCCTGTGACTGAACCTGGTGACAGTGATGGAACGGAGCATGATGATCCTCCCTCCCTTCCCTGGGTGCCGCTGGGTAGACCTGGTGTCTGAGCTCAGAGGGTAGACCTGGTCTCTGGGCCTGGCAGGTAGATCTGGTCTCAGAGCTCAGCAGGTAGACCTGGTCTCTGGGCCCAGCAGGTAGACCTGATCTGTGAGCCCAGCGGGAACACCTGATCCCTGTCTGTGCACTTGTCCCTTGAGGGGACAGGCATCCCCCTCATGCCCAGTCCTTCAGCTCCTCTGCCACCCACCACCACAGCAATAATTCCTCCTGTCAGACCCCAAAGCCAAACCCCAAAGCCGCCGAGCGCCGGCAGCGCCGGGAGCCAGACCCGGCAAAGGGCTCCTGCCCCTGCGCTCTCCCGGCGGGCGGGAGAAGCCGTGCCTGGAGCCGCTCGCTTTGCGCTGGGCTCTGCTGCCTCTGCCCCTTCCCACCACCCCACCTGCTTTTTGACAAACCTATTTCTTGATCCTGAAATGCGGGGCCGGGGCGGGATGGTGTTGCCAGGTCTTCCCGGCTCCTTTTGTTTCTCAGCTCTGCCTGGCTCCAGGGCACAGCTTGGCCTTCGGCTCTCCCCGGCTCTTTTTGGCCTTCGGGTCTCCCCGGCTCCTTCCAGCCCTCAAGAGTTCACAGTGACATCGCTTTGGGGTCCTTTGATATCGGCCCAATGCTGTGGCACAGCGGGGCCTCCTGGAGCCACGGGGACATTGGGACACTCCAGGGACACATGGAATCAAGGCTGCCCCTTGAACCTGCGAGACCTCCTGGTGCCCTGGGGCACCTCTGACCCTTCCTGGCCTCTTGATGGCAAGGAGGAGCCTGTGACAATGCAGGGCCTCAGGGACCCATAGGCACCCTGTGACACTGGGGCACCTGGTGGTTATCGGTCTCTTCTGACAGTTCTGTGCAACCACAGAGAGGCAAAACAGGGGAACCTGAGCGTGTTGATCCAAACTATTCCCATCTCACCTGAAGATGTCCCTGCTAACAGAGGGACATCTGCTGTGTGTTTCCTCTGCTCTCTGGGCACTTGCATCCTTTGAGAGCTGCCCATCACTGCGGTAGCCAAGAGCACAGGGCGGGGGATCTCCTGGAGGGGGAGCAGAGACATCTTTCCTAGATCACCTTGCTCAGAGCCCCATCCAACCTGGCCTTGAATGTTTGCAGGGATGGGGCATCCACCACCTCCCTGCAAATGAGTTCCAGTGTCTCCTTCTCATCATCAAATATTTCTTCCCTCTCTCTAGTTTGAACCTCCTCTCTTTTGATTTAAGTCCCTCCCCCCTGTTCTATTGTGACAGGCCCTACATGTCTCTAAAAAGCTGCCTTGAAGTACTGGAAGGCCCCAAGGAGGTCTCCCCACAGCCTTTTCTTCTGCAGGCTGAAGAGCCCCCACTCTCTCAACCTGTCTCCATCAGAGAGGTGCTGCAGCCCTCTGATCCCCTTCGTGGCCTCCTCTAGAAGTGCCCCAAGAGGTGCGTGTCTTTGCTGTGCTGAGGAGCCCATGGAGCTGCAGGAGATGCCAGTGCTGGCAGGGGAATCCCCCAAGCCCCTGCCATTGCGGGTGGGTGCGTTGCAGACAGCCAGAGGAGCCCAGAGCTGGAGGCAGCACTGCAGGAGGGGTCTCAGCTGAGCGGAGCAGAGGGGCAGAACCCCCTCCCCTGCTTTTCATCCCCCACTATCCCCATGGCCTTGGATGCAGGGCTGCTCTCCATCCCTTCAGCCCCAAGCCTGTCCCTTGAGATCTGGGGGCATTTGGCACCCACTGGCTCCTTTGATCCCCTTTCCCATCCCTCACAGAGCACAGGGAAGGACTGAGGGGCTTTGGTCGATTGTCCCTGACCCTCCCCTGCCCTGACACCAAGCTGTGCTCCTTGGGGACGGTGCTTGGACAGCCCCAGTCAGACCCTGTTTCCCGCTGTGCCCCCAAACCACCGGGTGCCCCAGGGGACGTGGGAACACACATGGACATGGGAAGGCACCCGTGGATGTGGGAATAAACACAGACAGACACAGAGCATTTGTTTTGCTGCAGGGGTTTATTGATTATTGCAGGGAAATTGCCAGGGCACCCAGGGGATCAGGGGGGTCTCCTCATGCCGCTGGAGGGGGACAGGACACGGGTGTCACCACCACTTCCAGTCCTGAAAGACAGAGCCCCAAATGTCACCCCCGGTGTCCACTGGGACATGGAAGGGGGCTTGTCCCCACCCTGTCTGTCTGCAGGGAGCTGGGGCAGGAGAAGGGAATTGGATCCTGAGATCCATGTGGCCTCAGAGCCCCTGAGCCCGGGATGCTCTGACACCTCCCCGAGCCCCTCCCTGCCCTCCCGGTGACCCTGGGGGTCTGCAGAGCCCCCAGTTCAAGGCAAGGCTTGGGGGCAGCTCTGTCCAGCTGCCCCGGGACACGGAGCAGGGACAGCCCCCTCCATGTCCCTCTGCTGGACCCCCCAGGGCCCTGTCAACCTCCTTTGGGGGGCTGAGGACCCTCCGATATTTCTCACCTGGACATGCAGAGAGGCAGCCGAGCATCACTCACGCAACAGTGGCACTGGGTCATCCACGGGCTACTGAGGACAAAGGCAGGGTTAGAGACACACTGGGTTGAACTGGGGCACACATGGATGTACTGGGACAAACTGGACTGGACTGGGGCACACAGGGCTGTACTGGGACACACTGGAATATAGTGGGGCACACTGGGGTGGAATGGAACACACTGAGCTGGACTGGGACACAGTGGGATGTACTGGGACACACTGGGGTGGACTGGGGCACAC
This sequence comes from Chiroxiphia lanceolata, assembly GCF_009829145.1. NCBI lineage: Eukaryota > Metazoa > Chordata > Aves > Passeriformes > Pipridae > Chiroxiphia > Chiroxiphia lanceolata. Next base: position 613,779 of record NC_045669.1, read on the forward strand.
TGGGATGCCGGGGAGGGTCGTGGTCATGAGAGGGGAGGGTCTGGGCCCAGCAGAACTCGGGGTACCCACCTCAGACCTCTTCACTCGATGGACATCCATGCCTCCCTGGAGAGAGAACGTGAGGTGTCACTGGTCACTGGGGTGTCCCCAGGCCCAGGAGGGATGGGGGGACTACATTTCCCCCCATTTCCCACACTGGGGACATCTCAACTCCAGGACTTACCCCGACACATCCACCTCCTCCTTGTCCCGAGATTGGCTGGGGAAGGAGAGCAAAGGTTTAAGCAGGATTGGCCCCTGTGGGGCTGGGGGAGGGACACGGGTGTCCCCAGCCCCCCCAGCCGATGGTTGGCCCAGTCTGAGGGGGAAAATCCCTTCTGCTCCCCCCAGCCCCACTGCACCCAGTTTCCCCTGGGATCCCTGTTCCTGCAGAGCCCAGGGTGGGGATGGAGACAAGGAGAGCCAGGGGAATTCAGGTCCTGCAGGGAGGGCAGGATGGAGGAGGAGACCCAAAGAGGGTGAAGTGGTGGGAATTTGGGTGCCCACAGGATGGGCATTGGGGTGTGGAAGGGATGGGACTGTGGGGGGACGCAGGTGAGGAAGAAGGGATTCCAGTGGAGGGGACCCAGGGAATGAAGCAGGGCAGGGGTGGGGGCAGGAGAAATGGGGAAAGGGGGAAAACTGGAAGGGATTGGGAGGGGGTTTGGGACTGGGGGGTCAAGGAAGGGGATTTCTGGACACGAGTGTCATGGGCAATGGGAAAGGGGAAGGATTAGAGGAGAAAGAAGGGAAGAAATGGTGTAGGAATGATGCCCTGTGTGTGTGTGGTGGGGTGGACTGGGGTGTGAGGGAATAGAGTGGGGGCCCTGAGGAAGGGGCCTCCCCAGTGCACACTGGGGTGGACTGGGGAGCACTGGGATGCTCTGGAGGGTGGTGGCCACCAGAGGGGAGGGTCTGGGCCCAGCACAAACCCTGGTACCCACCGGGCCGCCGATCACGCCTGCCTGTAGAGAGACAAGGAGACGTCACTGGTCACTGGGGTGTCCCCAGTGCCAGGAGGGGATGGGGGGCCCAAAGTGCCCCCCAGTTCCCACACTGGGTCCCCCAGCTCCCGGACTTACCTCCCCACATTGGACGCTGTCGGCCTCAATGGGCTGCAGGAGGAGAGCAAAGGCTTGGTTGGGGTTGGCCTTGTGGGGCTGGGGGGCACATGGGTGTCCCCACCCCCTCCAGCCCCGGCTGCCCCCCGGGCTGAGCGGGGCTCTGTGGGATTGCGGCTCCCAGGCAAGTTGGGGACACCAGTGCAGGGGGAAAGGCAAAGCATTGAGGGCAAAGCCTGGAGGAAAGGCCCTGGGAATGGACCATGGCAGGGCATTTCCCAGTTGGTGCCACTTCAGCCTGGCCAGGCCTTGTCCCACTTGAGCCCAGTGTGGAGCTTGGGCTTGTTTGTTCTCCTTGGACTCAAGTGGGGCTTGGCCCAGTTCCACCCAGTTTGGGTTGGGCCTTTGCCTTGGCTGGGAAAGAGAGGAGATGGTGGGGAGATGGCCCAGGGGACCAAGAGGATGGGATGGGGAGGCCCAATAAGGTGGGATTTGAAGGCAGAAAGAGCAGGAAGCGTTGGGACTGTGCCAGGACGGAGCCAGGTGCAAGCATCCTGTGAGGAAGCAGAGCTGCAGCAGCAGGAGTTGAATTGTGGGAGAGAGGGAATTGTGGCTGGAAGAAAGTGGCCTGGCCCGGGGCTGGGGGTGCTGGGGAGTGCTGGGGGAGGCCCTGGATTTTGAAGGGGCCCATCCCTGAGCCCATGGCCATGGCATGGGGGCCTCACCTTGGCATCTGCCGGGGGGTTCAGCAGGATGGTGAAGAGCAGGGCCACGCTGAGCACAGCGACCTTCATCTTCCTCTGGGCCTGGGCAGCGCTGGCTGAGGCTGCACAAGGGCAGGAGCACATTTATCCCTGCCGGGACTCCTCCCTGCCCCCTCCCCGAGAGCCCCCGGGGCAAAGCCCGGCTGGGCACAGCCCCCAGACCTGGCCACAAGCCCAGCCCTGGCACAGAGTCCATCCCGCCTGCGGCACCCATCCAGCCACCTTCCCTGGCATCCCTCCAGCTTCCTGCAAGGGGCAGCTGCCCCTGGAAGGGCCCAGGCCCCTGGGGGTGCCAAGGGGGTGGGCAGGGAGCTGAAAGCAGCTGCATACCCTGTGGGGACAATCCCACAACAACACAATCCATCCTCCAACAGCCCCCAAAGCCTGATCTACTCATGTCGTCCTGCCCATCCCTTGCCAGAGCTTTCCCTCTGGGACACCCCAGAGCTCAGCCCAACCCCAAACCCGGTGTGTCTGAGCACCATTGTCCCTGTTCCCACTCCAACCCCTTGGCTGAACGTGGGGCTGGCACTGAACCCCTTCTTGGGGCACCAGGGCCCCGGGATCAGGGAAACAGGGAGCTGGGAGATAAAGGGGCTGATGGGCAATGGGTACAGTCAGGTGACTGGGATCTCCAGTCTGGGCAGGCACTGGGGAACACTGGGCAATGCTGGCCCTGGCAGACAAGGGCTGGGCCCAGGGAAGGGCTGGGCCCAGGGAAGTGCTGGGGTGGTGGCAGTGCCCGGCTCCAGCCCATTTGCGGGCACTGCAGCCCCCAAGTGGTGCAGGCCCAGCCACGCCCTCCCCGAGCAGAGCCCAGAGGGGCAGATGCCCTTTGCTGGCCCTGCCCCTGTCCCAGCTGGGCACACCGTGTCCTCCCGCATCAGCCGGGCCCCGCTCTGCTGAGCTGGCCCAGGCAGGGGTTGCCAGGGACTGGCCCAGGCAGGGCTCTGGCTCCACACTGGGCTGGCCCTGGGACACAGCTGCCCCAGTGCCCCTGTCCCCAGGGATGGTCCTGCCCTGCCCTGGGCCCAGCGCTGTCCCTCAGCAGGATGGCACCTTCCCATCCCACTCTCCCCCCCTCCCCACCCGCCTCAGAGGCCCCTCTGTGCTGGGACCCCCGTGGGCAGAGATCAAGGACAGGCACTGAGCGGGGGCTCCCAGCATCTGACACAGCCTCAATTCTCCACTCACCTTTGGCCACATTTCCGCAACACCTTCCATCCTTACGGGCCCCTGACCAGACACAAGAGACCATTGTGGGGCAGCTGGGAAAACATCTCAGGTCAATGACTTGAATATTTGCCTTGGATTTTCCCGAGGAGCCGGCAGTGACCTGGAAGATTTTCCTTTTGCCCCTTTCTACTTCGTGCCTCATTTATTGGATAATTGAGGAATATTGACAGAGGAGGGGCCCAGGGGAAGTGAAGCCACTCATGGGGGGCATTTACAGCCCCTGCACCCCAAGGGGATGTGATTGCCTCCACCACAGGGAATTCCCTCACATCCTGCTCATCTCCTCCACTGGGAGTTTGCAAGATCTTTCTCAAAGCCATTCCTGTCCTTCCCTCTCTGCAGGAGACACCTCCAGGGGCTGAGGACTGCTGCCCCCTTCCCAATCCCGCTGTCTGTGCCCTTATCCCCAGCAAGGAATCCCCAGCTGGACTCCACACCCTCCAATTCCTCACTCCTGGCCCCTGTATCCGACATCTTCCTTAATGATGTAGGCGAAGGGATGGAGGGCACCCTGAGCCCATGACACTGAGCTGAGCGGTCCAGATGACATACCTGAGGCATGGGATGGCATCCAGGGGGACCTGGACAAGCCAGAGAAATGCTCCCAGAGTGTGGAGAGAGAGATAAGGCTAAAAGTCAACATAGAATAGGAATTAGAGAGGAAAACCAGCTGCTGCTTCCCGGACAGCAAAGAGACTCCAGCTGCTGCTTCCCAGCTGGGATAAGGTCACAATGCCCCACAAAGCTCCCCAGGCACCCAGAAACAGTTGTAACACTTCTCATTAGAAACCCTCAAACTCCTCCTAAACCTGAAGTAATACCATAAAAGAGAGTTGCAAATGGGGAAAGAATTGGAGGGAGATTTCCATTGAACCTGCTGGGATCAACGGAGTGGTTGAACCTGCTTTCCTCCCCCTCAGGGACACCTGTGCTCGGTGGGAAGTGTCAGCTTTGCGTGCTAGTCACTGCTTGGAAGGACTAGAGCTGGCTTTTGCTTCCTAATGTATTTGTGGATTGGTTTGGTTTAGAGGTTGTGCTTTGCTTTGCTTTAACAACAATTTTGACATTGTTTGAAGTGTGTTTTTGCAGCCAGACCCTGTCCCTGACCACCAGGAACCTTTAAGCTGTGCCAATTTGTATTAATAAAGAGTGTTATTCCACAGACTGTTGGAGGGAGTCCTTTATGAAAGTGCTGCCAGTTTTGTTGATGTCGGAGTAACTTGTGGAAATATCCACTGAGAGGTTTTCCCTCTTGATGTGATGTGTCAGTGCCCAAAAAAGGGCACTGGCATTCCCCCCACCTGGTGGATCTGTTTGGTGGAGGGTTCCTGGGTGGAATATGGGACAGACTAGATGGGACTGACAGGGTTTTGTTTTTGCCTGGGGCACCACCAGACAAACAAATCTCCAAGAGTCGGGTGAATTCCCCTTCCCCCCGTTTCCCGGCACACACGGGAATCTGCTGAGGTTGGACAAGACCAAGGTGGTGCAGCCGGGTCAGGGCAACCCCCGGGATCGGTGCAGGCTGGGGGAGGAAGGGATGGAAGAACCTGCTGGGAGAGGGCTCTGGGGGTGCTGGTGGGTGACAAATGGGACACGAGCCAGCCCGGAAACCCCCCGTGTGCGGGGCTCATGCCAGGGGCAGGGGAGGAGGGGAATGTGCCCCTCTGCTGCCCTCAGGTGAGACCCCACCTGCAGTGCTGCCTCCAGCTCTGGGGGCCCAGATCAGGAGGAATGGACCTGTTGGAGTGGATCCAGAGGAGGCCACAAAGATACTCTGAGGGTTGGAGCCCCTCTGCTCTGGGGAAAATTGGGATTGTTCAGCCTGAAGAAGAGAAGGTTCCAGAGAGGCCTTAGAGCCCCTTCCAGTGCCTCGAGGGGCTCCCAGAGAGCTGCAGAGGGATTTTGGACAAGGACCTGTAGTGATGGGAGAAGGGGGAATGGCTTCCCACTGACAGAGGGCAGGCTTAGAGGGATACTGGGAAGAAAGTTTTCCCTATGAGGGGGGAGGCCCTGGCAGAAGTTACCCTGAGAAGCTGTGGCTGCCCCATGCCTGGAAGTGTCCAAGGCCAGGATGGACGGGGCTTGGAGTAACCTGGGCTAGTAGGAGGTGTCCCTGTCCATGCCAGGGGGTGGCACAAGATGAGCTTTAAGGTCCCTTCCCACCTAAACGAGTCCATCATTCCGTGCTGAGACAAGGCAAGACCCTGTCCTGGGCAGTGACTGTAAACCAGTCCATTATCCCAGTCAAAACCAGAACAACAGGACAGAGACCTCCTGCTAAATCTGGTCCCCTCCTTGTACAGCTGCTGAGGGACTCTGGGAAGCCGAGGGCACCAGGAACTTGGGAAGGGAGACGTAAATGCGGGGAGAACACGGCCTCCCTTTTCTCCTCCCCTTTCCCTCAGTGAGTCACCACAACACCTCCCTGCGGGACACGGCCTGAGGAGAACGGCCAGGCCCCAAATCCGTTTGAAACCAGAGGGTGGGAAAAATCTCACAGAAGGGACTGCAGCAACAAGAGGCATTTCCCCAGGGGCTCCCAACCCTGCTCAGAGGGAAGGAAGGAGACAGTCCAGGTGGGATCACCTGCACCTCAGGCACCCTGGTCACGTCTCTCATCCATCTCTCTCTCAAACACCAAACTGGGGACATTCCCCTCTTCCAATGAGCTGCTGCGCCCACAATTTGGATGATCCAGAGTGGGACCTTTGGTGGTATAGGGGCTGTAAATGCCTCCTTCTTGAGCGGTTTCACCTCCCCTGGGCCCCTCCTCTGTCAACGTTCCTCAGTTATCCAACAACTGAGGCACGAAGCAGAAACAAGCACAAAGAAAATCTTCCAGGTCACTGCCAGCTCCTCGGGAAAATCCAAGGCAAATAGTCAAGTCACTGACCTGAGATGTTTTCCTAGCTGCCCCACAATGGTCTCTTGTGTCTGGTCAGGGGCCCGTAAGGATGGAAGGTGTTGCGGAAATGTGGCCAAAGGTGAGTGGAGAACTGAGGCTGTGTCAGGTGCCGGGAGCCCCCGCTCAGTGCCTGTCCTTGATCTCTGCCCACGGGGGTCCCAACACAGAGGGGCCTCTGAGGCGGGTGGGGAGGGAAGGAGAGTGGGGCGGGAAGGTGCCATCCTGTTGAGGGACGGCGCTGGGCCCAGGGCAGGGCAGGGCCATCCCTGGGGACAGGGGCACTGGGGCAGCTGTGTCCCAGGGCCAGCCCAGTGTGGAGCCAGAGCCCTGCCTGGGCCAGTCCCTGGTAACCCCTGCCAGGGCCAGCTCAGCAGAGCGGGGCCCGGCTGATGCGGGAGGACACGGTGTGCCCAGCTGGGACAGGGGCAGGGCCAGCAAAGGGCATCTGCCCCTCTGGGCTCTGCTCGGGGAGGGCGTGGCTGGGCCTGCACCACTTGGGGGCTGCAGTGCCCGCAAATGGGCTGGAGCCGGGCACTGCCACCACCCCAGCACTTCCCTGGGCCCAGCCCTTCCCTGGGCCCAGCCCTTGTCTGCCAGGGCCAGCATTGCCCAGTGTTCCCCAGTGCCTGCCCAGACTGGAGATCCCAGTCACCCGGCTGTGCCCATTGCCCGTCAGCCCCTTTATCTCCCAGTTCCCTGTTTCCCTGATCCCGGGGCCCTGGTGCCCCAAGAAGGGGGTCAGTGCCAGCCCTGCATTCAGCCAAGGGGTTGGAGTGGGAACAGGGACAATGGTGCTCAGACACACCGGGTTTGGGGTTGGGCTGAGCTCTGGGGTGTCCCAGAGGGAAAGCTCTGGCAAGGGATGGGCAGGACGACATGAGTAGATCAGGCTTTGGGGGCTGTTGGAGGATGGATTGTGTTGTTGTGGGATTGTCCCCACAGGGTATGCAGCTGCTTTCAGCTCCCTGCCCACCCCCTTGGCACCCCCAGGGGCCTGGGCCCTTCCAGGGGCAGCTGCCCCTTGCAGGAAGCTGGAGGGATGCCAGGGAAGGTGGCTGGATGGGTGCCGCAGGCGGGATGGACTCTGTGCCAGGGCTGGGCTTGTGGCCAGGTCTGGGGGCTGTGCCCAGCCGGGCTTTGCCCCGGGGGCTCTCGGGGAGGGGGCAGGGAGGAGTCCCGGCAGGGATAAATGTGCTCCTGCCCTTGTGCAGCCTCAGCCAGCGCTGCCCAGGCCCAGAGGAAGATGAAGGTCGCTGTGCTCAGCGTGGCCCTGCTCTTCACCATCACCCCCGGTAGATGCCAAGGTGAGGCCCCCATGCCATGGCCATGGGCTCAGGGATGGGCCCCTTCAAAATCCAGGGCCTCCCCCAGCACTCCCCAGCACCCCCAGCCCCGGGCCAGGCCACTTTCTTCCAGCCACAATTCCCTCTCTCCCACAATTCAACTCCTGCTGCTGCAGCTCTGCTTCCTCACAGGATGCTTGCACCTGGCTCCGTCCTGGCACAGTCCCAACGCTTCCTGCTCTTTCTGCCTTCAAATCCCACCTTACTGGGCCTCCCCATCCCATCCTCTTGGTCCCTTGGGCCATCTCCCCACCATCTCCTCTCTTTCCCAGCCAAGGCAAAGGCCCAACCCAAACTGGGTGGAACTGGGCCAAGCCCCACTTGAGTCCAAGGAGAACAAACAAGCCCAAGCTCCACACTGGGCTCAAGTGGGACAAGGCCTGGCCAGGCTGAAGTGGCACCAACTGGGAAATGCCCTGCCATGGCCCATTCCCAGGGCCTTTCCTCCAGGCTTTGCCCTTGATCCCTTGCCTTTCCCCCTGCACTGGTATCCCCAACTTGCCTGGGAGCCGCAATCCCACAGAGCCCCGCTCAGCCCGGGGGGCAGCCGGGGCTGGAGGGGGTGGGGACACCCGTGTGCCCCCCAGCCCCACAAGGCCAACCCCAACCAAGCCTTTGCTCTCCTCCTGCAGCCCGTTCAGGCCAGCGGTGTCCAATGTGGGGAGGTAAGTCCGGGAGTTGGGGGACCCAGTGTGGGAACTGGGGGACACTTTGGGCCCCCATCCCCTCCTGGCATTGGGGACACCCCAGTGACCAGTGACGTCTCCTTGTCTCTCTACAGGCAGGCGTGATCGGCGGTCCGGTGGGTACCAGGGCTTGTGCTGGGCCCAGACCCTCCCCTCTGGTGGCCACCACCCTCCAGAGCATCCCAGTGCTCCCCAGTCCACCCCAGTGTGCACTGGGGAGGCCCCTTCCTCAGGGCCCCCACTCTATTCCCTCACACCCCAGTCCACCCCACCACACACAAACAGGGCATCATTCCCACATTATTTCTTCCCCTCTTTCTCCTCTAATCCTTCCCCTTTCCCATTGCCCATGACACTTGTGTCCAGAAATCCCCTTCCTTGACCCCCCAGTCCCAGACCTCCTCCCAATCCCTTTTGGTTTTCTCCCCTTCCCCATTTCTCCTGCCCCCACCCCTGCCCTGCTTCATTCCCTGGGTCCCCTCCACTGGAATCCCTTCCTCCTCACCCGCATCCCCCACAGTCCCATCCCTTCCACACCCCAATGCCCATCCTCTGGGATCCACAATTCCCCCCACTTCACCCTCTTTGGATGCCCTCCTCCTCCCCCCCCCTCCCTGCAGGCCCTGAATTCCCCTGGCTCTCCTTGTCTCCATCCCCACCCTGGGCCCTGCAGGAACAGGGATCCCAGGGGAAACTGGGTGCAGTGGGGCTGGGGGGAGCAGAAGGGATTTTCCCCCTCAGACTGGGCCAACCATCGGCTGGGGGGGCTGGGGACACCCGTGTCCCTCCCCCAGCCCCACAGGGGCCAATCCTGCTTAAACCTTTACTCTCCTTCCCCAGCCAATCGCGGGACAAGGAGGAGGTGGATGTGTCGGGGTAAGTCCTGGAGTTGAGATGTCCCTAGTGTGGGAAATGGAGGGAAATGTAGTCCCCCCATCCCTCCTGTGCCTGGGGACACCCCAGTGACCAGTGATACCTCACGCTCTCTCTCCAGGGAGGCATGGATGTCCATCGAGTGAAGAGGTCTGAGGTGGGTACCCCGAGTTCTGCTGGGCCCAGACCCTCCCCTCTCATGGCCACGACCCTCCCCGGCATCTCAGTGTGCCCCAGTCCACCCCAGTGTGCCCCAGTACATTCCAGTGTGTCCCAGTACATCCAGTGTGTCTCTAACCCTGCCTTTGTCCTCAGTAGCCCGTGGATGACCCAGTGCCAGTGCTGAGTGAGTGACGCTTGGCTGCCTCTCTGCATGTCCAGGTGAGAAATATGGGAGTGTCCTCAGCCCCCCAAAGGAGCCTGGCAGGGTCCTGGGTGGTCCCTGAGCCCTCTGCAGTGGGCAGAGCTTGGGGACAGCAGAGGGACACGCAGGGGGCTGTCCCTGCTCCGTGTCCCGGGGCAGCTGGACAGAGCTGCCCCCAAGCCTTGCCTTGCACTGGGGGCTCTGCAGACCCCCAGAGTCAGCGGGAGGGCAGGGAGGGGCTCGGGGAGGTGTCAGAGCATCCCGGGCTCAGGGGCTCTGGGGGCCACATGGATCTCAGGATCCAATTCCCTTCTCCTGCCCCAGCTCCCTGCAGACAGACGGGGTGGGGACAAGGCCCCTGCCACGTCCCTGTGGACACCGGGGGTGAGGTTTGGGGCTCTGTCTTTCAGGACTGGAAGTGGTGGTGACACCCGTGTCCTGTCCCCCTCCAGCGGCATGAGGAGATGATCATCCCTGGAGGACCCCCCTGATCCCCTGGGTGCCCTGGCAATTTCCCTGCAATAATCAATAAACCCCTGCAGCAAAACAAATGCTCTGTGTCTGTCTGTGTGTCTGTGTTCCCACATCCACGGGTGCCTTCCTGTGTCCATGTGTGTTCCCACGTCCCCTGGGGCACTCGGTGGTTTGGGGGCACAGCGGGAAACAGGGTCTGACTGGGGCTGTCCAAGCACCGTCCCCAAGGAGCACAGCTTGGTGTCGGGGCAGGGGAGGATCAGGAACAATCAGCCAAGGCCCCTCAGTCCTTCCCTGTGCTCTGTGAGGGATGGGAAAGGGGATCAAAGGAGCCAGTGGGTGCCAAATGCCCCCAGATCTCAAGGGACAGGCTCGGGGCTGAAGGGATGGAGAGCAGCCCTGCATCCAAGGCCATGGGAACAGTGGGGGATGAAAAGCAGGATGTGAGGCAGCAATGGAAGTTCACAGCCCACAGCCCCCCCCATGTCCTGGGTGGGCAGCAGGGGAGGGGGTTCTGCCCCTCTGCTCTGCTCAGCTGAGACCCCACCTGCAGTGCTGCCTCCAGCTCTGGGCTCCTCTGGCTGTCTGCAACGCACCCACCCACAACGGCAAGGGCTTGGGGGATTCCCCTGCGAGCCCTGGCATCTCCTGCAGCTCCATGGGCTCCTCAGCACAGCAAAGACAAGCACCTCTTGGGGCACTTCCAGAGGAGGTCACGAAGGGGATCAGAGGGCTGCAGCACCTCTCTGATGGAGACAGGCTGAGAGAGTGGGGGCTCTTCAGCCTGCAGAAGAAAAGGCTGTGGGGAGACCTCCTTGGGGCCTTCCAGTACTTCAAGGCAGCTTTTTAGAGACATGTGGGCAAAGGGTTCAGTAGGCTCTGTAACAATAGGACAGGGGGTGTGGGAGTTAAACTAAAAGAGAGGAGATTCAAACTAGAGAGAGGGAAGAAATGTTTTGTTGTGAGAATGAAGCACAGGAACACATTTTCAGGGAGGTAGTGGATTCGCCTGAAATGGAGTTAAGGCCTAAAAGAGTTAACTCTAAGTATTAATCTGGAGAATCTCCTACTCAGAAGAATGTAATGCTTAGCTAGAATGTACTGCTTAGCTAGAGACAGAAACCAGAGCTTAAGGATTACATGGTACTGTACACTAAAAGAATGCTCACACACCTACATAAATAAAGATAAGGGACGAAATAGGGGCTTGAGTCCAAAAGTCTTGCAAAATTCACCATAGAGTCAGCAAAAATCCAGAAAGTTGAAAAGTTCAGCTGAGGAAGAAGAGTGAAAACACGACCTCCCCCTGAAGAAAGAGGAACAACCACCGAATATCACCCCAAAAAGACGACTCCACCCCAAACTCCACCCAGACTCCACCTATTATGAATATTATAACTAGATGTTGCAATTATATGAATATGCATGTGAAAATGTTGTAATCACTCGTAGAAAATATATATAACCCTGTCTTTTCACTGAAAAGGCAGAGCAGTTTTTCCAGCGTGAGCTGGCTGCTTTCCAACATTGCTTAAATAAATACCTTGCTTTTTAAAGGCTAAAATTCTGTCGCTAAACAGTTCCATTGCGCCTTTTTGGGCATCTCCCCAACCCTGTAAACATTCAAGGCCTGCTTAGATGGAGCTCTGAGCAACCTGATCCAGTGAAAGATGTCTCTGCTCCCCCTCCAGGAGATCCCCCGCCCTGTGCTCTTGGCTACCGCAGTGATGGGCAGCTCTCAAAGGATGCAAGTGCCCAGAGAGCAGAGGAAACACACAGCAGATGTCCCTCTGTTAGCAGGGACATCTTCAGGTGAGATGGGAATAGTTTGGATCAACATGCTCAGGGTCTGTTGTTTTGCCTCTCTGTGGTTGCACAGAACTGTCGGAAGAGACCGATAACCACGAGGTGCCCCAGTGTCACAGGGCGCCTATGGGTCCCTGAGGCTCCTCAGTGTCACAGACTCCCCTTTGTTGACATCAAGTCTTGAAGTGTCTGAGGGGCCCCAGGTGAAACAAGAAGCTCAGCCCAAAGGTGTTAACTGAGATCTGGGCCTCCTAAAAAGCCCCCTAACATCTAATGGGTCTGTGTCACCACAGTTAGTTCTGTTCTGCTTACCGGACCAAAACTTAGAAGAATGCTAGAGGCAATATTCAATAGGCCCAGAGGTAATAAATTAGGATACAGGAAGATAAGGTAGAAATTTGAATAGCAGAAATAGGCCTGGAGGCAGGGTTTTCTCCAAGTTTCACTGAGCTGGTCAAGAACAATGGAAAGGTAAAGAGTTCAAGGCTGATGAAGAGGAGGAAAGACCCCAGACTCATGGGAGGAAGGCCTAAACCCCTATCAGAACTGAGTTCCCAGAGAAGCACCGCCCCAAGCTCCGCCTGAGCTCTGCCTACACTCCGCCTGTTATTCATATGTGTAGATAGATGTTGTAATCATATGAATATGCATTTAATCATACATGAAAAATGCATAAAAATCTCTGATTTTGTGTGAAGCCTTTGAGCAAGTTCTCTGTGGTGCGAACCACGCTTGCTCCCTATGTCAGCAGATAAATACCTTTGCTGCTCAAAAGAGCCAAAAGTCTCTGAGCAGTTCTTTAAACTGGATTTTTCAGATTTTGGTTTTGGAATCCCATAAGACGAGGATGGGACGCCATCTCGCTGGGAGGGGAGAGGACGCTCTTCCTGGGGAATATCCCCTTCGGGTAGGTATGTTCCAGTTTTGTTTGTATTTGGCCAAATATTGTTTCTTTGGAGGGAAACAAGGTGTCTAAGTTTCCTTTTGGTTGTTCTTTTGTTTGTGGTTTGAGGTGCCTATAGTATTGTGTATTCTTGGAAGGTGGCAGTTATAGCATTCTGTTTGTTTTATGTTGCTTTGATAATTTTGTGTTTTCTCTTTTTGTGTGGAAGCAAAATTGAGCTTCTGAAGTGTCTGTTCATTCTGAACCAGCCACAGAGACATCTTGTTAAGGTTTTTATGGGGAGGGGGTCTGAGAGGTTGACTGTGAATACCCCACATAGCCTGAAACCTAGAATTAGAATCTGTCCATTTTGTAATTGTTCGTTGTATGTGTGTGCTTTATGTAATAATTGTTTGAAATATATTCTTGGACCTCAGCCTACCCAAGAAATAAGAGTAGATTGGAATTTGAATTTATATTGTATTAGATGTGGAGCTAATCAGACTTTGGAGGAAACTCGGTGTGCCAGATATTACTGTTGACAAACTCATAGTCATGTATTTCTTTTGAGACATTTAGATTCATCACAGAAGGTGCATTAAGAGCATCCAAAAACAGCACATCCTTTGATCTGAGTTTGTTCACAGGGCCTGTTTCTAAGAAATCACACCAAGTGCAAGGAGCAGCGAGTGTCACCTCCATAAGAACTCTGGGCTACCCTGGCCTTCTCAAGGAAAGCTCAACCCTCAGACCCGCTGCCAAAACAGAAGCCAAGAAAGAGCCCTCTTATTTTGGATTCACAGAATCCAACTCTCTTCTCCGAGAGGTCTCTCCTTATTCAAACAGGAAAGGGTACGAGATTCATCTTTTCTGTCACCCATGGGATGAGGAGAGTAGAGACTGGCAAAAAGACTGCCTGCTAAAACAACCTCAACTTGAAAAAGACACCAATAATGCCATAATGGTGCTGCTGTGGTGTTACTGCTGGAACTCTAAAGAGAAAGGAAGACAGGTCTGAGGAAGGGAAGGGTCTTAAGGAACTGTCATAGGTTGAGATTGGCCCCCCCCTGAGAGGCTGGGAGGGCTCAGAGGTGATTGGGTGCCAGGGCAGTGTTCCCTGGAGAGCAAATCACCACTCATGTTGTTCGCTTCTGCTCAAAATCATATATCACAGCACTGGAAGCTGTTGGCAGTTCTGTCTTGGTTGTTTTGCTGTTGGTGTCTGCTGTGTGTAGGTGGAGAAGGCCAGGGGGTGGCTGGGCTCCCTCTCTTCCCCTCCGGGAGGGAGAGGGGAGCCCTGCGACCCCCCAACTCAGTCTTTGGCTAGAGTTAGAGTCAGCATTTGGAGATTTGGAGTGTGTGCTGTGAAGGAAGAGATTCACAGCACCTGAGGTAAGAGGAGAGAGGCAGGCTTTGCAGCCAAGCCCTCTTCCCCCTTCTTTTCTGCAGTGAAGCTGTAGAGGGGGGCTTTTCCTTTCCCTCCACTGTAAGTGGAGGAGAGGCTCAACTTGAAGCTGAGCCAAGAGACTGGGCCGTGGAAGTAGGCCCGGTGCTCGGGGGGAGAATCCCAGGCGAAATTGGAGGCGAGCCAAGAGCTCGAGAGTTGCCTGCTGAAGCTGACTGAGAGCAGCTGAGAACTGATGTGGAGGAATGAAGATTCCAGGACACAGGCGCTTGATAAGCTACACTGCAGCAGCCTACGAACCGAGGTGAGACCCCGAGAGGGAGAAATCACCAGCAGCAGAAGAGCAAGGACTCAAAGCTATCTTCTTGGACTTTGTGAGGAGAGACTGCAACAAACAACTGCTTGAACTTGGTGAGGGGGGAGCGTTCAGGAGCCCAGAACACTCCCACAGCAAAAGACTGTGTTACATATCAACCTTAAAGGCTGCTCCTGGACTAAAGTTAAAGCAGGGGCTTGAAAGGACTGACTGATAGTAATGTAATATATATATATATATATAGTTGCCTTTAGTTTGTATAGTATTTATTTGTATAAATAAATATATATACTTCCCCCTTCCTCTACAGAAGCCTCTGGCCTGAAAGTTTCTCTCGGGTGTTAGGATAAATTGTGGGAAGGGGTGGGGGGAAGCCTAAAAATTGGATTTTAGATTTCTAATGTGGCTCAAACCGCCACAGGAACTTTCCCCACAAATATGCCACTTTTTGCTTTCACACCTGACGCTGACCAGATGCAGAAAAGGGATTTTAGAAGGAAAATGTAGGAGGAAAAAGGAGTCTGTTCTTAGCAGTCCAAAAAAGCATGGACTTACCTTTCCAGTTTCTTGGCGAGGCTTTTTCTGGTTTTGGCTTCCACCAGATACAGCTCTTTGTACTTTTCCACTTCTGCCTGGGTGGATTCTTTTTGAAAAGGTCTTTCTGGTTGGTTGCTTTTTCTCCTTCCCAGTGCACGTTCCAGATCTCTAATTCTGTCTTCTAACTGTTTTTTCAGGGAGTCCAAATGACTGGTTCTGATTTCTTCCAATGTGTCCTGGTAGGCTGCCTGTGCCTGAAGGAGACAGTGCACCTTCAACCACCACAAGAAAAAGAGAGCTCTGCCCAGCACAAAATTGCACACACCCAGTTTCAAGGGCCCAGCCTCACTCAGAGAGGCAGCTGTGCCTCCTCACTCCCAGCAGCAATCAAGGCAGAACCCAGGAGCTACCAGGGCAAACAATTCTTTTCATTGGGAAAGAAGCCCAAATTAGCACTCTTCTTCAAAGCTACTAATGAAGAGACACTGGGTCGGTAGGACAGGGCATGTCCAAAAGGATTCTTCAAAGACAAGAAGAGCATCCTCCACCTCCACCCACTCACCCACACCCCTGGAATTTAAGTGACTCCTTTTCTGAGTACCTTCCCCCCCTGCAAGGACAAAGCAGCACCTGTAGGTCTGGCCATGACAGCTGCAAGTTGCCAAACTCATTGAAGGATGAGCAGCGAGAAGCAGAGCAGCACACAGAGATCCCCCCAAGCACTGCAAAGTGGGAATCTGCCTTGGGCAGCCTTTGGATTCAGGGACCTGCCGCCACATTCCACACCCATGACAGCACTCCTGCCCAACCAGATTGCCTTCTGCCACTGCCTTCAGCAAAGACAGAAGCTAACCCACAGAATACAGGAGCAAAAGAAAAAGACCAAAAACCATGGCCACAAAAGAAGTTTACGTAGTGCCTGTGGACACTGGGGAGAAATTCACTTACTGGCAAAACGAGGCTGACGTCTTGTAGCTTTTGACTTATTTCCTGGTCAGCTCCTTCTTCCACCTCTCCTTTACATTGTTCTCTTTGGCTGCCATCCAGCACCAAAGTCTCCAAATGATGATGGAGTTTTGTCACCTCTTCTTGCAGCTGACATTTGCTCTTCTACA
Organism: Chiroxiphia lanceolata; assembly: GCF_009829145.1. Classification (NCBI taxonomy): domain Eukaryota; kingdom Metazoa; phylum Chordata; class Aves; order Passeriformes; family Pipridae; genus Chiroxiphia; species Chiroxiphia lanceolata. Next base: position 629,589 of record NC_045669.1, read on the forward strand.
GTTTTTCACACTTCCCAAGCAGAGTGGACAGCTCTTCTGGCAAAGCCTGGTTTGGGGCCTTGAGCTGCATGCCTGTTCTAGGCTCCATGTCCAGCTGCTGGGAAAGTTCACCACCCTGGACACAGAAAAAAAAAAGAAAAGGAAACTCAGTGTGATCTAAAGGCAGTGAATTCTGGGAAAACCTCTCAAGGGGGGGGCCATGGCAACTGTATTTATCATCTACTGGAAACGAACCTAGAAAACACTTGAAAGATTCCCTGACAGAAAGAAGAAACTTTAGACCTACTTAAGAACTGGGGAGTCACTTCTGGGAGCAATACTTCTGGGTCCTTTGGAGCTCATGATGAAACTCCTCATTTAGAATCTAAGAATTCCTCCAGTGTCCAGCACAGTAAATACCCTCAGGACTTTTGTAGCAGCTGGGGAAAGGACCAGGCTGCTTTCTGAGCAGCCTCTGCTGAGGAGAAGACAGAAACTGAGCTTCCCTAGGCTCTCCAGGAAAACTTCATCTGACAACCTCCCCACAGAAATAGGTAACTAGGCTCAAGAGTCACAGAAAGGCAAATTTAGGACCAGCTTACTGAGGCAGAGGCTTGCAGGGCTCTCGGAAGGGCTTCAACGCCGTCGCTTGGCTGCTGGACAGTGGCTTCCAATCTGCTGTTCTCACTTGCAAAGCTTAAGAAGAAATACAGCTCTTATTCCCAGAAAATCCAATGCCAGACAAACTGTGCTAAGGAACAGAAGCCACAGCAGAAGTGTCCTTCAAAATCCCACTGACTCTCCCCCTGTTTCCACCCAATCCCCCAAAGCCACAGACCCCTTGCTTCACTGGGTTACTCTCTTACTGCTGCGCGTCTTCTTCCAGTTGGTTTAGAGTTTTATTGGTCTCCGAAGATGCCAATGGGAGGTCCTGCAGTTCCTGGGAAGAAGTTATTGCCTCTCTTTTCTTGTCATCCAAGGCAGTCTTCAAGTCAGGAACACAATGCTCAGACTGAAGATGCTTTTCTTCCTCCTCCCGCAGCTGTAAAATCACGGGAAGAATGCACAGTTGTCAGGGGAGCTTTTCCAGAGAGGAGCCAGCTGCTGCTGAAGAACTCAGGTGCTGCATGTCTGTGTGCATCCCCTCTGCCCAAAGAACTGCAATCCATTCAAGTCCCTTCAAAGCTTCACTTCTACTCCCCAATGAACACAATGAACACTGTTTTGTCCGTTTTCAGGATGGATAGGAAGCAACAGGCACCCCCAGGTTTCTCCCTGTGGGGACAGGCTTTCCATACCTCCGCGTCAGCCCTGTCCAGCTCCTCCTGCAAGCGCAGATTATCTTCCTCCAGGTGAGCCTCATGGCTTCCAGGAACCACAAGAGCAGTCCTAAAACATGCATAATTTCATCTGAAACATGTCTGATCCTGCATCATTTTTCCCTGCTTGCTCCCAAAACAGCTCTTCCCCCCTTTCCTACAAGCTCTGGGAAAGCAAAGTCAAGTCCATGGAAGCATTGGAGAATTTCTCTTACAAGGGGTCTCCCTAAAGCAGCCTCAGCTACCAGCTCAGGCCATGCTGTTCAGGGCTCCTTGCACTGCTCTTCAAAGTCCCCCCAGATGCAGCTGCACAAACTCCCAGGGCAAGCCCTTTGACCCCCTGACCATCTCCATGGCAGGAAGTTTTCTCCTTCTGTGCTCTCGGAGCCCCTCGTGCCCCCTGGGACAGTGTTGCTTCTCTTTCCCCCAACGCTTCCCTTCAGAGCACTTAACGCACCAACTCTGCCTTGCCTTAAACCCCCCTGGCCTGCAGAGCAGCCACGCTGCTGAGCTACTAGCAAGTTTCCCCGTGGCTCTGGCTCTGTGTGGGGGGAGGGCACCACAGACGAGACTTTCTTGCAGACCTCAGAGGGCAAAGGACGAGAGCCCCTGAGGTACGAGAGCAGCCAAGTGCAGACCTGCATTTACCAGTCCCACGGGGAACTGCTTCCACGGGGCTCCTCCTTCTTTTTCCCAGCTCATTGCCACACCCCTCGTCTGGGGCACACTTGCAGACTACCCAGAACACCCAGGTGCTGTTTTGACAAAGCCCTCACCTTTTCCCCCTGGGCTTGAGCAGGCCTGTCAGCTGCTTTTTTCAGAAGGCACTCCAGAATCTCTTCATGCTGTTGCAAGGCTGCAAGTTTGAAGGGGGTAAATCCCCACTAAAAGGAGAAAGAATCCCCATTAGAAAGACACAGACAAGCTCTGCAGCTGTTGGAAAGAGCAACTTTAGCCACATGCCAAGGTTACCTGGTTCTGAGCATCACTCTTGGCATGATGCTCCAGTAACAGCCCTGCTACAGCTGTGTTTTTAGAGAGGACAGCCAGGTGAAGGGCAGTGTTGCCGTCAGCATCTGCCAGATTCGGGTCGGCACCGTGTTCCAGCAGAATAGCAACACATTCTTCCTGCTCCTGCTGGACTGCCTGGCAACAACACACCAAAAGGGAAAGACTTCCAACTTTTCCATCCCCCTCTGTCACAACTCCCTCAGCTCCTGAGTGCTGGCATAGAAGACCATCTTCAAAGATGAGCCAACAAAGGCTATGCCGTGCCCATTGCAATAGGCGTGTTTCTATGGCCCTGCAGTGCAAGGAATCCTGCCAGACACCTCCCCTTTAAGACACCAGCACTAAGCCCCACCTCCAAGCTCAGAAGGCATCCCACACACCTTCATCAGGGCTGTTCTCTTGAAGTTGTCAGCGAGGTTGGGCTGGCTGTTCTTTCTCAGCAGATATCTGACGACATCTGCATGGCCATTGGCCGAATCCAGATGCAGAGGTGTAGGAAGCGCCTCTGAGGGCACGAGGGATGTGCCAGGGCAGTGGGCCCAAGAGAGCATGCGCGGTCACATATAAGTCTATTGGCTGAAGAAGTCACATGGCATACAGGGATATAAGGAGCGGGAATTTTGAAATAAAGTCTCTTTGTCCACACCACTGCACGAGGAGCGTACTTATTCCTTGTTATACAAGGACCCCGCCGCTACAAATGGCAACCCGAACGGGACCCTTTTAGCTTATATTAAGCAAATAATATCTGTCCTGAGTCAGGAATTAGCCGGTGGTTCCGGGATCGTCTTGATTTTGCAGAGACGGGAGCCTTTACCGCAAAAAACCTTGACGTCAATAATTCCGTGGTCTTAGTGGCATCTAAGAAACGGACAGTTAGTTTAGGAGCTCCAAAATATTAGAAAGAGTGCACAAGAGAAGAAGAAGAAGAAACCGAGAGGTCAGAGCAGCCACCGGAGAGAACGGAGAGGGTCAAACGCAACATCAAAAGCGGTGAGTCCAGCTGGGAGGCATCATGCACGTTTAAGACTGCTCCCTGGGCGAGAGCGTGCCTACAGCTCGGAGACCCGGGCCACGGAGCACCTTAAGATCGTCAGGGAAAAGCCTGTTGGTCCCCTGTGCGTCGGTCTCCTGGTAAAAGCGGTTTGCCGCTGCCGACAGCACCGACCGGACCACGTGCGAGAAGCGGTTTTACCGCATCTCAACACCCCCAGCCACTGCTGACCCCCGTGGAGCCCCGTTCCAGTTTCTCTGTCCAGCAGAAACTATCGCGGCTCCCCGCCTGCTCGCCACCGCTGACTGACCCTGCGGGCGTGTTTAAAAGCACTGCCGCAAAAAAAGCCCCCGCGCCGCATTCAAACCGCGCGGGCTTTACCGAAGGTGCCGCGCCTTCCTGATACAGCACGCCCCAACCCCCGCACCGCCCAGTGAACTGCGGGAGCCCAGGAGCCGCCGCCGCGCCGAACTACCGCCGCCGCGAAGGCCATCCTCGCCGGAGACGGAGCCGGACCCGGACCCGTGCCGAGCAGCCGCCGTGTGACTGAGACGCCGCCGCCAGCGCCGCCGCCGCCGTTCGCCGCTTTTGCAGCCGCGCACACGCTGATCGCCTGCAACCCCAAGCCGCCACTTCTGCAGCCAACCCCGCGCCCGTCGCTACAGCTGCCCCGTGCCTGACGCTGCCCTGCGCTCGCCGCTTGCCGCCTGCACCAGGACACCAGCCGCTGCCGCCGGGATGCCACAGCCCAGCCGACAGAGAGCCAACACAAATCAACAAACCGACAGACCCTCTTCAGCAGCGCACGCTAGCAGCGCCAAGACTCAAAGGTAACATGGGAAACTTCTTCCCTACCGAACTCTCACAGGACACAGACGCGCTAGCCACACTGCTGAAACCTTATTATGTACAGGTCACAAGGGCTGAATTAACAGAGTTGGTACGACTCATTAAAGCAGCCGTACCAGAACTGCCTCTGGTTGAAGCCCTCCACATACAAATTTGGGACAAAATAGGGAACCTCATCAAACTCAGGGCTCAGGGAGGAGACTCCCAAGCAAACAATGCTTACCCAGTCTGGCAAGCTATAATGACTGCCTTAAGCAGAGCCCACCAAAGAACGACAAACTCACACCCCCCCACTCACGCTGCAAGCAGCAACCCAACTTTTACGCGCCGCAGTTTAAACACACAAAATTCGGCGGGAGGAGGGGGTGGAGCCGTTCACAATTCCACTACGGGGAAGGGAACCGGGAGCCCAAGGGACACGGGTCGGCTGGAAGGAGCGGGACCCCAGATGCGAGGTCCCAGTCCGTGGGACAGCCGCAGGGGGTCCCGTGACGGGAATGGGGGGGCTAGTCCAGATTACTTGCCAACCCATACCACGGATGATCGCCGACCACGCGCCCAGGGGCGGGCACCGCCATCTCGCCTGCCACGCAGAACGGACAACAACCTGTCCTTCCCCACCTCCGCACCGTACACCCCCCCCCCCCCCAGGCAACCGCTTTCGCCGAAGCTGCAAGGGGGGAGGGATGGGAGGAATGGGGGGAGGAGGAGGAGGGGGATTTCGGGATAGCTTTGCCAGGAGGGGAGGAAGCAACGTACCGAGAAGGTTCAATTGATAGATGGGCTTTATGCAGAGAGGAGGCATTGCGAACTGGGGACTTACAAGTTATATAAGCATGTCCAGTAATTATCGGACCACGCCAAAGCTGCAGGTTTCAGCCATTGCCACATGAACTAACCAAAGAACTGAGACAGTTGATGAGAGAAACTGGTGTATCTTCCCCTAACACACTTGCATTCTTAGAAACACTGAGCACCACTTACATTTTCATGCCACACGACTGGAGAACCCTGTTGAAAATAAGCCTCACTAATACACAGGATAATGTATGGTTGAACGATTTCAGAGAAATCTGTTCCACTTATGCTAACGACCCACAAGCAGGGGTAACTGCACACCAGCTCACAGGGGATGGTAACTATCGTTCCATAGATGCACAAACCGGGTACAATAGAGAAATATATGAAGTCATAGCAAAACATGCCATGCGGGCAATGAGAAAACTACCCACATCAGACAAAGACACAAACCTGTCGTTCACAAAGGTAATGCAGGGCCCAACGGAACCTTACTCACAGTTCCTAGATCGGCTGCAATCTGCACTAGATAGACAGATTGAGAATGAGGAAGCCAGGGAAATCCTTAGCAGAAGACTGGCTTTCGAAAACGCTAATGTTGATTGTAAAAGAGTTTTGCAAACCCTTCCTAAAAGGGAAACTTGCAGCATCTCAGAATTAGTTCGTGCCTGCCAAGAGGTTGGTTCCTTCACACACCAAACTGATTTACTGGCAGTAACACTGAGTGCTCAATTAAGAACACAGCAAGGGACCAGACCCAGGGATGGTTGCTACATTTGTGGGGCCCCCGACCACTTCCAAAGGGACTGCCCTCAGAAACCTCTAGTAGTGGCACCTCGAAAACAATCCAAAGCAAAAAGGGTGCCAAAAAACGGGAGGAGAGGGGCACTGTCGCACGCCCCGATACAACAAACACATGCGACACAAGAGAGCAGACTGGCGATTTGTGCCCCCCCACAACAGCCAGCAATCTGTGCCCCTACACCCCAGGCAGCGCTGGGCTGGACTTATCCAACAGGGACACAGTCTTCATAACTTCCACTGAGGTAGTGCTAATCCCGACTGGACGTTGGGGTCCCCTTAGCCCAGGGGTGCATGCATTGCTGATTGGAAGATCCTCCACCACCAGAATGGGTTTGTTTGTGCTGCCAAGTGTAATAGATTCAGATTCTCATAGTGAGATTCTGATAATGGCATGGACCCCTTCACCCCCCTGTTTCATCCCAAAAGGACAAAAGATTGCTCAATTAATCCCCTTCTACAGTGCGTCGCCTGCAGGGGAGGGGGGGAGGGAGCGGGGTTCAGGGGCCTTTGGCAGCACGGGACACCCACAGGTTCACTGGGCAGTAGCCATTACAGCCTTACAGTCGCTGATGACGTGCCAGGTAAATGGGCACCGATTTACAGGCCTTGTAGATTCTGGGGCTGATATTTCCATAATAAAAGACTCAGAATGGCCACTTGGCTGGTCTACTGTTTGCCCAGTTGCAACCATTCAAGGGGTGGGAGGCACACAAAGGCCCAGACAGAGTGCTCAAATACTCACTGTCTTGGGACCAGAGGGACAATTAGCAAAAGTAGCTCCGTTCATAGCTCCAATCCCTTGCTCTTTGTGGGGACGGGATATTCTTGGACAATTCGGCACAGTAATGCAAATTCCTCCTGCAAGCAGCCAGGTTTTTCAATAGGGGCCATTGGTCAGCCGTCCCAAGCACCGATTAAGCTAGTCTGGAAAACTGACCAGCCGGTCTGGGTAGACCAGTGGCCCATGAAAAGGGAACGGCTTGAACATTTAAAAATGCTTGCAAAGGAACAATTAGAAGCAGGACACATTGTGCCAACAACCAGTTCCTGGAACACCCCTGTATTTTGTATTCCCAAAAAGACTGGCAAGTGGAGAATGATTCAGGACCTCAGGGCAGTAAACTCAGTCATTGAGTCCATGGGGGCACTGCAACCAGGGTTACCCTCACCTGCTATGCTCCCAGCGAACTGGTCACTAACAATAATTGATTTAAAGGACTGCTTTTTTACCATCTTTCTGCACCCCGAGGATGCCCCGAGATTTGCATTTTTCATCCCAGCATTAAACAACTCAGAGCCTATGCAAAGGTATCACTGGGTTGTCCTCCCTCAGGGGATGAAAAACAGTCCCACCATTTGTCAAACAGTAGTTGCAAACGCTATTCAACCCATCAGAAAGCGTTTTCCCTCTGCAATAATTTACCAGTACATGGATGATATTTTAATAAGCATGGTCACAGAAAATGAACTGCAAATTGTTGTTACTGTTCTGATTGATGCTGTCCAAGAAGCAGGGTTGCAGGTTGCACCAGAGAAAATCCAGCGATCGCAGCCCTGGAGTTACCTTGGATGGAGAATCACACAACAACAGATTTCCCCACAGCCGCTGCAACTCGAGGTAAAGGACACCCTAACCTTACATGAGTTGCAAAAACTCCTGGGAGCTATTAATTGGTTAAGGCCTATTCTGGGCTTAACCACAGAGAAGCTACACCCTCTCTTTGTGTTACTAAAGGGGGACTCTGATCTAACGTCTAACAGGGCTCTGACAGCAGAAGCCAAACAGGCGTTAGACAATTGTGCCAAGGTAATAGAAACTAGGCAAAGCAGAAGGAGAGATCCTGAACTGCAAATCTGCCTGGCCTTAATTCCCAGCAGGTACCAGCCATTTGCAGTCTTGTTTCAGTGGGACCAGACTGAAAAGGACCCACTGCTGGTTCTAGAGTGGCTATTTCTGCCCCACACACCAGCTAAAACTGTATGGTCGATTAATGAAATGTTTGCTAAGCTTGTTATTAAAGGCAGAGGACGATTACAGGAACTCGACGGACGGGATCCAGCTGTCATCTACATTCCAGCCACGAAGGACAATTTAGTTTGGATGCTGGCTGAGGACGCCGAGTTCCAAGCTGCCTTAGCAGGTTTTGATGGTGACATTTCAGTTAATCTCCCTAAGCACAGACTTTGGGCAGAAATCAACAATTTACCTTTAAAGGCCACAACCAGATGTAAAACTGAGCCGGTAAAAGGCCTCACAACCTTTACAGACGCATCTGGGCGATCACAGAAGGCTGCAGTGACTTGGGTAAATCCTGATACAGGACAATGGGAACGGGAGGTACAGACCATGAACCAATGCTCTGTGCAGGTTCTGGAATTAGTTACCATTCGTATTGCCTTGGAAAAGTTTTCTGAACAACCGGTTAATATTGTCACTGATTCTTGTTATGCTGCAGGGTTAGTTTCACGCCTGGAATGTTCATTTCTTTGGGATGTTTCTAATCCTCATTTGTTGTTTGAAATGCGTTCTATTTGGGTTCTTGTCAATCACAGAAGGTTTGATTTTTACATAATGCACATCAGGTCTCACACTGACATGCCAGGGCCAATAGCTGAAGGGAACCGGGAAGCTGACAAGGCAGCAATGTTCAACACAGTACCCAGGACCCTTGAGCAAGCAAAATTGTCCCATTCATTTTTTCATCAAAATGCACACTCTTTAAAGAGACAATTCAAAATTACAATTAATCAGGCTCGAGATATTATATTGACTTGTCCAGACTGTCAAAAAATAACCCCTATGCCATCCCAGGAGGGTGTTAACCCCAGAGGGTTAATATCCAATGAGATCTGGCAAACAGATGTTACACATATTCCCGAATTTGGCACCTTGAAATATGTACATGTAACTGTAGACACACACTCACAGTACATCACTGCGACAGCACACACAGGTGAGAAAGCCAAGGATGTAATAAGACACTGGCTAAGCTGTTTTGCTACCCTTGGCACTCTAAAACAGATCAAAAGTGCTAACGGACCGGCATACGTCTCTGAAAAGGTAAGGAATTTCCTATCAGAATGGGGAATCTCACATATCACAGGAATCCCACACTCACCTACTGGACAAGCAATTGTAGAAAGGGCACACCGTACACTGAAAGAGATGTTAGTAAAACAAAGAGGGGGGGAGAAGCTATGTAGTCCACAAGAACGTTTGTGGAAAGCCACATATGTGATCAATTTTTTGAATTGTGACAGTGCTGAAAGAAGTAGGTATGAGAAGCAGCACAAATCTCAGGCGTTTGCCTCTCCCAGGCCACTAGTCATGGTAAAAGATTTGATTTCAGGGCAATGGACAGGACCTTTAGACCTTATGACTTGGGGGAGAGGTTACGCTTGCGTGGCAACAGGAAAAGAACTGAAGTGGATCCCCTCCAGTTGTGTAAAGCCCTACTTAGATACACAGTCACGGCTGCAAGAACCAGATAACGCAGGAGTTTAAAAAGAGTTATGTTTCAGTTTATATTAATGACCAATGTGGTAACAAGCAATCTACAAACATCGGTGTGTGTATGTGTGTGCGTGAATGATGACGGTCGTCAGTGAGTGAGATGAGTGAATGAATAAAAGAATTGTATGACTGGACAAATAAAAAACACCTCACAAAACCACATTACCTACACCACAAGGTCACTTTAGAAGAATTGAGTTTTTGATATGCTTACCCTGTTTCTTAAATAAAGTTTGAAATCCCCAGTTATTAAAAAACCCTCAGATTAATAAAGGTTATGGTTTACACACGGTTGGGCTAAGACCCTAAGTTAATAAAATAATTATCCAAGTTGCACTACCCTATAGGACTATAAGAAAGTTATAAAAAGGTTTACAATAGAAGTATAAGGAGCCAAGCAAGCAATGTAGTGGGTTACTGCGAGTTTGGCAGTTTACAATGTTTTGAATGTTTTGCACTGTTGTTTGCACTGTTGTTTTGCACTGTTTTTGTGACTTCTTTAGATAACTAAGAGAGGGGATGTGTAGGAAGCGCCTCTGAGGGCACGAGGGATGTGCCAGGGCAGTGGGCCCAAGAGAGCATGCGCGGTCACATATAAGTCTATTGGCTGAAGAAGTCACATGGCATACAGGGATATAAGGAGCGGGAATTTTGAAATAAAGGCTCTTTGTCCACACCACTGCACGAGGAGCGTACTTATTCCTTGTTATACAAGGACCCCGCCGCTACACAGAGGTGTCCTAAAAATTAAACTGATGCTCTTAACCTGGACAGACAAAGGATGAGCCCAAACTGTGTCTCTATCCAGCACCCTGGGGACCCTGCCCGCACTCTGCTCCTCCTGCTCGTGCTGCTCCTGCTGCTGCTGCTGCTGCTGCAACCCTGCCCTGATCAACCAGAGGGCAGAAGAGAACAGGTGAGGGCTGAGCAGCTGCAGAACAGCCCTGCAGAGAGACCACGGCCAAGCGGCAGGTGGGCAACACGCGTTTGCAACAGTGCTGGAGCCTGACCGGCAGCTCCAAGCAGTGAAAAGCTCAAGAGTTCCCTCTCCCAGCTGACAGGGCAAATGTCACTTTGCAAGCCTTGTCCTTAAGAGAGGGCTGCCGAGGACTACTGCAGCTTGGCTCAGGAGCAACCAAGGTGTGCCATCAGCGTGGCCCAGAACTCACCGCATCTCCTGGTCTGGCCTGTCGATGCCGACTACCTTCACGTACCAGCGCCAGCGCCTCAGCCAGCCCAGGTCACCGCGGGCGGCCGCGCGGTGCAGCCTGCCCAGCCCCTTCTTCCTGAGCTGGGAGGTGCTGCTGGAGCTGGTGGCAGCCCAGGGCTGCCCACTGGGGCTGCTGGATGGCGACTTCCGTCGCTTCTTGCTGAGAAGCCACGGCATGGCCCTGCTTGGAGCTCCCAGCAGCAGGAAGGGCAAGAAGGCCCCGGCGGGCTGCCGGGAGCCAAGTGGGGATGAGGAATGGGACGGGACGAGGTTTAGGGGGAGGGTGACAAAGGGGACAAGGATGAGAATAAGGACGGGCACAGGGTAGAAAGCACAAGGTAGACGAGGTCGCCCCGCGCAGTGGTCGTGGCCTGCAACTGCCAAGACGGCGATGCAGGCGCGCAATGCTCCCCGAGCAGGATGTGCTGCTGCTCCCCGAGAGGCTACAGCAGCTCTGTGTGCCGGCTGCGGGCACCAACAAAGCCGTACCCGACTGGCGCCTGTGGCGTCACAATGGCTGGTGGAAGGCTCAGCACGTCAGCGTGGGGTGTGACAGAGGCCACGGTGCAGGGTGGGGCCAGGCGGGACAGGGCAGGGCGGGGCAGGTGTGAGGGCGGCCCTGCTGGGCCTTGTGGGAAGGAGGCGGCCTGGACCTTGTGAGGGCGGCCGGCGGGAGTGGGCACTGCCCCGCCTCAGGGCGCCTCGGGGCAGGGCCCGGGACGCTCCCACCGGGCCGGAGGCTGCGGTAGGCACTGGAGTAGCTCCCTGTCATGGTTTGAGAGCCCCAAAATCTAATTCCCTAGTCCAAACCCCCCTCCCACATCTCAGCCCAGTGTGAGATGGGTTTTCTAGATACCACACAAGACTTAAAATGGGGGGAAGGGAATATATATTACAATGATTGTACAGATACAAATAAATATTATAATACATCATATAGAATCTCAACTATCTCTACCATGGTAAAACAGTATTTGCAATGGATTAAATCTCTTCTCTCTCCAAATAAAAGTCCAGGAGGGAAGAAGGAAGAGATCCTTTCCACTCTCAGAGCAGCAGCCTCTCCAGAGTAGCAGTCTATCTCTCTCTCTTCCATGCAGCAGCTGTAGCTGGATCTCTGCCAGTACACACGAGGTGGATATCCAAACCCCTCGGCCCTTTGACTCCAAGCAAGGGTCTTCTCTTCTGTGGGCTGCGTTCACCCAGACAAAGGTCACTTCACCACGTCATATCAACGAAGTGCCGAAACCTTCGTGACGGTCCTTATCTTCAGGGGATTCAAGCCCCCTTTGCAGAGCTCCTGTGCTCTGTCTCAAAGCAGTGTGGGGGGCAAAGCCCTCCTCCGCATTCCTTTGGCTGTCCTGGTTCAGCTCCGGGAAGCCCTGAGCTTTTCAGCTCCTCTCTTTTCAGTACTGTAGCACTCTAAGACTCTTCTTAAGTAAGAGTCCATCATCTTCCTCCTATCTAGGAGGTCTCAGAGGGGTTTGGGGACTTATTTCAGTTCTTACCCAAACTCTCTCTCTCTCTGTAGAGCTTCGTTCTCTCTCTGCTGCTGGCTCTCTTTCTCTTTCAGACAACTCTGTGTTTTCCTTGGTTGCATGCTGTCTCTACTGCTTCTCTCTTATCTCTTGGCTCTCTGCCACTTCTCGGTCAGTGCTGTTTTGCCACTGCTTCTGCTGCTCATGGTGGAGAAAAAAACCTCCAACTAACAGAGGGTGTAGAATACACAGTTTTTGTTGCACCCACCCAGTGATAAACTGGTCCCGGCCCCTGCAACTAGGACAGATTGCTAAGGTCAGTTACCATGGCAACCATCAACCATTCCCGTTGTTATGGCTGGTTATCATGGTAACCATTATACAGTTCATTGCTACCATCGGTTACCATGGCAACTATCATATTTCCCACTGCTACGGTCAGTTACCATGGCAACCATCAGACATTCCCATTGCTATGGTCAGTCACCATGGTGTCCTGGTTAGGGAGCAGAGGGGGCAGTTTAGCGCTTTGTGGGTGTCACCAAGTTATTTATCCTGCACCATCCGTGCCATCCCTAGGGCTGTGCTTTCAACAGGAAAAGCCGGGGCTCTGCACCGCAACTGCTCCATCCTGCCCCGCTCTCTACAGGGCAGGGACTGTCAGCATCACTCCTGCACTCCCCGTCCTCTGTCCCGCTGCTCCCCCTTCACGTTTTCCCCGGATCAGGACGATGGACCTTTGGTGCTGAAAGGGGAGACCAAGATGGGTTTTGGTGCTGAACCAAAGCTCTGAGCAGGACAGGGCAGTTGGGGGGCAACCTCAGACCCCTCAGCCCTGGGGTTGGGAAGAGAAGAGAGGAGCCAGCGTGGGACTGAGTCCAGGGAGCGGTTGCGCCACACGGTCGGGACGACCCAGCTCCCGGGGCTTGGCTTGTCCTTGGTTCTCCTTGGACACATTACCCTTGGGAGCTCTCCCACCGCGTTGCCTTTGTCCAGGGGCACCGCGCGGACACGTCGCACAGGGAGCATCCGACATCTTGTCTGTGTGCCCCATGGTGACCCCCTTTTGGGGGTGAAACACCTTCTCTTTCTGGATACTTTTGCTGCTGATATTGCTGTTGTGACTCTGCGTGTCTTATTCCATTGCTCTGTGCTTTCAGTGAATTGTTATCTCCACCCAGAATCTCTCATTTTTTGTCCCTCCCTCACCAGAAGGGGCGTGGGAAAGGGAGTGACTTATCTGAATTTTAATTTCCTGCTGGTGCTAAAACCAGCACACCTGCCATGCACCAGCCTCGGGAAAGATGGAATGATACATGGGTGCTGGGACCTGCCAACATTGGGATACACATTTAGCAAAGGCCACCTGGTCACTCAGCACTGGGGGATGTGCCAATTGGGCTGACCCTGTCCAATCCAAGGTTTTACGTGCCATGGAAAGGGATAAAGTTCCTGTAGTGCACATTAAAAACATGCTGGGAAAAGAGTCTGGGTTATTCCTGCTTCAGGCAAAGGGAAGTTACAGTGGTAACTATCTAACACTGCATTCTCACTGCTGTGGCCACTCTTTGCCGTGTCAGGGGTATTACAGTGAAAATCACTGACAGAAATGAACAGCGAGTTTGGAGGAGACCAGACAAGCACAGCGGTGATGGAACAAGAACCGGTTGCAACAGGCAACAATCCCAGAGTAGACAGCATTTTTCCTGCCCTGAAAGAGTATTTTGGCAGATGGAGCCTAAAATCCTGGACTAAATGAACTCAACAGACTTTCATAGACTAAGCAGTGAGATCTGTGGGTTTATATCAAATGATAGGAAAGGTGATGGTGGAATGTGTTGGAAAGTGTGGGATCTGACATGGTGTAAATGGTGTGGAATAAGGGGTGGACACCATCCTTGTCTTGGCTGTTCTTCCTAGTAGATAGGGTTAATCTTCCTATAGATTAACTGCAGATTAATTCTGAGATAGAGTTAATTTTCTTCCTAGTAGCTGGTGCAGGGCTGTGGTTTGGATTCCATGGGAGAACAATGTTCGTCACACACTGATGGTTTGGTTGTGCTTATCCTAATCAAGGACTTTCCAGCTTCCCGTGCTCTGCCAGGTGCACAAGAAGCTGGGAGGGTGCAGGGCCGGGACAGCCAGCCTGGACATTCCAAAGGGATATTCCACACCACAGAACATCATTCTCGGTGGATACATGAGGAGGGGTTGTGCAGGAGGGACAGATCACTGCTTGGGGTGTGGGGCATTGGGCAGTGTGTGTGAGCAATCATGTTGAGCATCACTTGTTTCTCTGGGGTTTTATTCCTCTCTCTCTTTCTTTTCTCTCCCTTTTCAATACAGTTATTATTACAGTTACTACACTTACTATTATTTTCATACTTTACTTCGTTTCAGTTATTACATTTTTCTTATCTCAACCCACGGGTTTTGCCTTTTCTTGATTCTCCTCCTCCTGTCAGTGCAGGGAGAGGTCAGGGGACTGAGTGAGCAGTTGTGGCACTTGGCTGCTCACTGGGGTTAAACCACATGAAAAGGAAATGCACAGGAGCGGAGACCCTGTTGGGATGTGCTTTGTATTCACGAACTGCCCAACACCAGCTGGATAGAAAAGGGCCACACCTTATGTCCCTGCAGCGCTGGGATTCACTCACTGGCCCAAAGACACCCAATGTGTCTGAGGAGCCCTGGGTGGTGCCTGTCACACAGCTGCTGGGAATGGGGACGGGGTCCCTGCACAGGTCATGTGCTGTCCAGGGCAGGTACTGCACTTGTGCTGGAGAGCCCTGGCACCTCCCCTGGCACTACAGGCCCCTGTTTGGGTACTAAATTCAGGTTCAGTTGCCCTCAATTATGTTCAGCAATGAAGGGGTGTCCAGGAGACAACTGCCATTGTACTCTAAGGACATGTAGAAAATACCCTGATAAAGAATAGGAGAGAGACCTCCCTCCCTGTGCCATCTGACTGCATTTGGTCAGCTGAGCACCTCTGTGGGTTGCCCTGGACAGAAGGAGCAGTGACAGGTTCCCCTGTCCTACATGTGGGCACCTTCTGCCACTGAAGTTGGCCAAAGCAATGTCCCAGCAGCCTCCAAGACGATCCCACAGATGCTGCCCTGTCCCTGGGAACTGCTCCATTGGAACCTGCAGTTCCCAGCAGGAATCTCGGTCACCTCTGGCCCCTCAAAAGTGACCAGGGGTTTGTGTCCCAGCAGGTCACTCATGGCTTTGGTCTTCATTCATTCCCATGGGAGCTGGGACAAGGAGTCTAAGACAGTTTAAATAATTGCATGATTCAGTTTGTGGGTACAAAGCTGAATCCTTTGTTTGACACAACTCTAGCTATATATAGGGTTCAGGGAAGGAGGGACATACATTGTATTCATATTTGAGGTTGAGGGTCCAGGAAGCACAGGGGGATATTTTTCTTCAAACAGATAAACAGATATTTCTTTATCACATTTACAACAGGAGATGGGGTAAACAAGGTGGTGTGGTAGACGACGAGATAAGAACTCATACATGAACAGATCATGACTTATCCAACTTTATTGTGGTGTTAGCACAGCTTTCATTCGGCAGGTTTCTGGGCCAAACCAAAGAACAGCCAGTGGAGAAAGGGACACAGGGATGGGCAGTTTGTGTACTCTGCCACTTCAGGGGGAGATGTAGAGCTACAGAGAGAACCAGCCAATGTGGATCCCTCCAGGAGATGGTTCCCATGTCTCATCTAGGCAGTGGTTGCTCCAGTTTGATGTTCACTGGTGGTTACACCCACCCACACCCACCCCAGTCTCATGTGCACACACACCCGTCTCACCAGAGTCTGGTCCCCCAGAGAACACAAGACCCCATGATTTGTGCTTCCCACTCCAGAAAGTGGCACTTGGACCTCCCTCCAAACCCAGAGCACAGAGTTCCCTTGTCCCAAACAGTTCTTGTCAATGGAGGGATGAAGGAAACAGGACAGACTGTGGGGATCCCTTGCAAGGCACGACTAGGGACGGGCGCTGACCACTCACCTGTTTGTACATGACCAACTCCTTTCATTCCCTTTTCCCTCTCTTTTCTCATGTTTGTTCCTACCCAAACTACCTTGACCCCACCCTCTCTCCTCCTGTGGTCCTTTCCTAGGCATCCCATGGTAAGTCTTGCACAGACCCCAAACTCCCTCTCTGGCTGCCCATCACGAGTCTCAGACCCCGAGGCAGAACCCCCCAACCTCAACTGGCAAGGTCACCTGGGAGGCTCTGCCATTGACCCTCCTGCTGAGTCTGACATGAAGAGCTGTTTGAATGTTCTTTAATTTTTTTTTACCTTTTGGGCTTTCAATTGTTTCTCAAAAAGATAGCAATTCAAATCCCAGCAATGGCAACTCCTTCATTTGTATGGAAATGTTGGGGATTAAGTCAGATTTAAATGCTGACATGGGATATGCAGGTAACTGCAACCCTGTTCCAAAGGATTTGGGGATAGCAGAATCAATGAATCACAGAATGGTTTGGCTTCAAAGGGACATCAAAGAACCTCTAGTCCAACTCAGCTTCCATTAGCCAGGGACACCTTCCAAGAGTTCAGGTTGCTCAAAACTCCAGACCTTGGACACTTCCAGGGATGGGGATGCCACTTACTGGGCAACGTGTGCCGGTGTCTTACCACCCTCATCATAAAATATTTCTTCCTTACAACCAATGGAACACACCCCTCCCACCTTGTTCAACTCCAGTTATTGTGCCTTGTTCTGCCATACAACCCTTGGCAAAAAGGGTCACTCTGTCTTTCCTGGACTCACAGCACTCCATTTTCATGGTTAAACACCTTGGAGAGGGCCCAGAGATGGCCCAGGAAGGAACGGGGGGGCCTCGAGCACATGACCTGTGTATAGAGGCTCACAGGTGTGGAGACAGAGGACAGAACAGGAGTAGCCTGGGAGGGCTTGAAGGGTGGTCTCAGAGATGCTGGAGCTTTCCTTCATCTTGGAAAACAGAATGAGAAAGAAATAATTCCACCAAGGGCAACTGGGGAGGTGCAGACTGGGCAGGAGGAGAAAGGAATTTCAAGTCAGGAGCAGCGCTGTGCTGCAACACAACTCTCCTGACTCTGCCCGTGCACTGAACCTTGGGAATGCCTAAAGCTCTTCCCTCCCTCCATAAAAGGTTTGGTTCCTCATCATCCTTCGGTGTTGGGGGGCACCTGGAATCTGGCAGGGACAGGGGCTGGTCTGTTCGACCTTGGGGCTCCTCCAGCTTCAGCATTGCTGGATGCAAACACTGCCCCTCCCAATCCCCTGAGCTGTGCACAGAGTGTGTCCTGATTCTCTCCAGGGGCCTTCTGGCATTGGAATCAACCTGAGCAAGATCCCAAGCAGTGTGGGCTGTATTTGCTCCTGCTCTGTTTTATTCCATCAGTCCAGGTCCTGGGAAACGCATCAATAGTCAGGAGACAGAGGAGCTAACTAAAAAACTAAACTTGTATTGGAATAAAAGGAGGAGTCCCTTCTATTACTCGAGAGGATCCATCAAGAAACACATTCTGTCCTTCAGTTCAGGGACCATCTGTCAAGTCTCTTCTACCTCATGTTTGAAGATCTCTCACTTGAATATGGTTGTGAACTGTCTCTTTTTCAGGGTCTTGTTCATCCCTGTTTAAACAAGAAGCTGGATTAAAACTTTGTCCACTTTTGATCTCTATGTCATTTTGTTCCATTAAACAAGTTTCGTACTGTAATGATCGTGCATTAGTCATCCATTTAGAGGCTTTTTCTTTTTACAGTGCCTTAACCTGCTGTGGGACTTTAATAAATGTCCTCTTGTCATTAACTTTCTAGCCTCAGTTACCATTTGGGCAGTAGTGGCACAGCTTTGGAGACAGTGGGGCCATCCCCTTACTGCTGGATCTAGAAGCTTGGAGAAATAGGTCACTGGTCTACGAGAGCCACTGTGGTCTTGTGTTAGCACTCCTTTTGCGTGTCCCTGTTGAACATCTCCATGTAATTCAAATGCTTTGTTCAAATCTGGAAGAGCTAGAGCAGGGGCTTGGGTTCATTTCCTTTTCAGTTGTTGGAAACTTCCGTTCTATCAAAAACTGCCCTTCTCAACCAGGGCCCACTCAGCAATTTATCAAGGGTTCTATTGTGGTGGGCCTGTGACATCCCTGGCAATCCATCCCCATTAGACAACGGACCTCTTCTTCCTCAGGGTCCATCTGCTTCTGTGGACATTCTCTTTTCCAACGTCCCTCCCTTTTACAGATCGTGCATTGGTTCCTCCCTAGCTTAGGTGTTTGCTTAGAAGAGGGAGGAGTATTTTGAAGAGGTTTGGGGGTCCAACTCTCCCCTTGTCCGCTCATCCCTCCTCCCTTAGGGAAGGAAGGAACTGAGCCATTACCTTAGCTTTCATTTTGGCTTTTCCATCCTCCCTCCTTACAGAAACTGATTGTGCTTTTCTATTAGTTCTTCTAAAGATTTAGTTTGCCACTCTTCCTCTTTCTGAATGCTTTGTCTGATGTCAGGCTGTGATTGAGTGACAAACTGTACTTTTAATCAGGTTTCAAATGCAGGGCCTTCGGGGTCTAAGCCTTCCTGTTTTCTCAAGGTGTCCCTAAGCCTCTCCAGCCACTGGGTAGGGCTCTCATCTTTCTTTTGGTGTAGAGACATAGCTTTAGACATGTTATTTGTGTGTGGCACTGCTGTTTTATTGCTCTTATTCAATATGCTCAATAATCTCTCAGGTGGCCTAAGTGCATCTGGTTGTTCAGATCCCACTTTGGGTCTGCCTGTGGAATGGCATCAGCCACTACAAGGGCATTCTGTCCTGTTCCACCCACAGCTTGTGGGTGCTCATCCTCCCAAATCTGCTGTGCCTTTTGTAATATCATTCTCTTTTCCTGTGGTGCAGAAAGGATTCCTATCCAGAAATCCCAGTCTTTCCAACTGTAATCTGCACTCTCTAGATATTCATCTATTCTTTCTCCTACTCCTGTAGGATTCTCCAAATAAGATGGAAGCTCTTTCTTGAATGCTCTTACCTCCTGAGTTGTAAGTGGCACTATTACAGAACCAGAACGTCCTCCTTGCCCATCCACCAGACCCTGTCTCAGTGGCATTTGCAACACTCCAGCAGCACACTGCCTTCCGCCCTTGTTTTTGGAGGGCACAAGATTAGACTACTTTCCTCCCCCCCCATCACTTTCCCTCACAAGGGCACTTTCCTGCAAACGATGCTGTCGTTCTGGCTGTCTGTCCCATTGAGAAGGTGGAGGTAATTCTTAAAACACATCCCAGTTTAAATTTTTCTCCTTTTCCTTTTTAGTCTTGCTTTGGTTTTTTCCTTCTTTCATATGCTCTAGTTTTATGGAAGAAGTTTGCTTGAACCACGCATCACCACAGTCTTTTTCACTTGTTTCCTTCCACTACCATCTAAAAAGGTACACAGGGTCTGGATAAGACCTGCATCGTAAGACCCAAAACGCGACCACCTAAACCCTCGAGGCAGTGGGTACTGCAGCCAACAAAAATAACTGTATTTCACTCTTAACTGCTTAGTTACTTCTTTTGGTGGTTTTATACTATCTCAAAATTCCAACATTTTACCTAAGGGACTCTCTGGAGGAATATAAGAGTTGTCACCCTTTTTGCCACATCCCCTATCTGGATTTTTGCCCCTCTTGGGCACTGACCTTTTGCCTCCCTTGTGCATTTTCCTTTTGATTTCCCCCAGTTCGCACATTTACTCACTGGTGAGATTCCTCAGTCTTTCCCTGTGGACTCCTTTCCAGATTAGGACATTTCCTTACCCTTTCTTCCCCTCTCACCTGCCTCTGGACAGTCTCAGGAACCCGATGAACTGTTCAATTCTGGCCACAAATGAAGGGAGTTGATCACCAAAGCTTCAAAGCAGGGGCTTCCCCATCTCTTGCAGCTGCTGCGTTCTCTTGTTCCTCAGCAAACTATACAGATACTTCAAAATGGGGTTGAAGGCTGCATAAACGGTAACTTTCTACTCTACTGCTAAACCAATTAGGACTGTAGCACAAGTTTTGCAAGAACAGTCTTATTATTACTTATACCAGGCAGGAAGTTTCCAGCACAGGATGAATTGTCTTTGTTAGTCTCTTCTTTACCTTGTGGTTACTTCACATGTCCTTGGAGGTCTCTAAATTCTGGATTCCACGTGTCCAGATTTGAGTTCCCCCAGGATTTCTTCATTGAAGCTTCTCACAGCTAGTTTGGCAAAACTTAAAGTTTCAGTCATCTCATGATCAAACTCTGACAGTAACTGTCTGTGAAAACAAGCTTGGCACCAAGTTGACCAAAGTGGGAAATTTCTTGATCGAGGTGTTTGTTCCCTCTTGAGCCTCCTTTTGCTACGAGGGGATTTCTCTGATGGTTCCCTGTTGGTTTCCATTATCCCAGGAGTCCCTGGTTCATCTCTGTAAGACATCAACTGTGCTCCAGTGTGGCTGTTCCACCTCAGAATCACCTCAGAGGGGCCCTCATGGGTACCTTGTCCCCTGTCCTAGTTAGAACAGCTGGGACCGATTCATCACTGGATGCACCACAAAGCCAAAGCTTCCAGTCTTTCTTTCCTGGCAATAAGGGCTGTTGTTTCATTTTCAGCCACGCCTCCAAATGCCAGCCAGACTCCCAAAATTGCATACCGACAAAGATTCCTCACAGAACATAAGTGAGAGCACAGAAATCTCTTGCTGCCGAAGGAGTCTGTAAGGTTGATAAACCCACTGCAATAAAAAGCCAAAGATTCCAGGCTTTCTTTTCTGATCATAAGGGCTCCTGTTTCCTGTTTTCAGCCCTGCCTCCTAAATGCCAGCCCAACCCCCAAAATTGCATACAGACGAAGATTCGTCCCACACCAAAGGTGCCAGCACAGAAAGCTGTTGCTTCTCATGGAGTGCCCAACGTGGCCCACCAACTACACCACAAAACCAAAGCTTCCAGGCTTTCTTTCCTGGGTATAAGGGCTGTTGTTTCCTGTTTTCAGCACTGCCTCCCAACTGCAAGCCCTCCCAAAATTGCATATGGACGAAGATTCCTCCCACATCAAAGAAACCAGCATAGAAAGCTCTTGCTGCTCATAGAGTGCCAAGCCTAGCCCACAAACTGCACCACAAAGCCAAAGCCTTCAGTCTTTCTTTCCCGGCGATAAGGGCTGTTGTTTCCTGTTTTCAGCCCCGCCTCCAAATGCCAGCCAGACTCCCAAAATTGCATACCGACAAAGATTCCTCACAGAACAAAGGTGATAGCACAGAATGTTCTTGCTGTGCATGGAGTCCCCAGGCTGACCTACCGACTGCACCACAAAGCCAAAACTTCCAGTCTTTCTTTCCTGGGGATTAGGTCTGCTGTTTCCTGTTTTCAGCACTGCCTCCAAATGCCAGCCAGACACCCAAAATTGCATATAGACGAAGATATCTCCCACACCAGAGGTGTCAGCACAGAAAGTTCTTGCTGCCCATGGAGTTTCCAGGCTGACAAACTGACTGCAAAAAAAAGCCAAAGTTTCAAAGTTTCATTTCCTGGGGATAAGGGCTGCTTTTTCCTGTTTTCAACCCTGCCTCCCAACTGCCAGCCCTACTCTCAAAATTGCATATGGACCAAGATTCCTCCCACAAGAAAGGTGGCAGCACAGAAAGCTCTTGCTGCCCAAGGAGTCTCCAGGCTGGCAAACCAACTGCAACAAAAAGCAAAACCTTCCAGTCTTTCTTTCCTGGCCATGAGGGTTGTTGTTTCCTCTTTTCAGCCCTACCTCCAAATGCCAGCCCAACTCCCAAAATTGCATACCGACAAAGATCCCTCCCACACCAAAGGTGCCAACAGAGAAAGCTCTTACTGCTCATAGAGTGCACAGCCTCGCTCACCAGTTGCACCACAAAGCCAAAGCTTCCAGTCTTTTTTTCCTGGTGATGAGGGCTTTTGTTTCCTTTTCTCAACCCTGCCTCCCAAATGCCAGCCAGACACCCAAAATTTCATATGGACGAAGATTTTTCCCACACCAAAGGTGCCAACAGAAAAATCTCTTGCTGCTCATAGAGTCCCCAGGCTGACACACCAACTGTACCACTGTCCTAGTTAGAACAGCTGGGACCGATTCATCACTGGATGGGTGTAGCCCAAAACTGTGTATTCTATAGCCCTCCATGCCATTTTCCAGAGACTGTTGTCAGTGGAGGCCTGCGAGGTGGGGGGACGTTCCTGTCCTCATGCCCTTTTGTGGAATTCCCTGACTGTGCACCCTTACACCCTTTTATGGAATTCCCTACTCTGAGGGAAGGACTGAGCATCCTTTTATGGAATTCCCCGCTCTGAGGGAGGGACTAAGCATTCCTGCCTGAGCTGGAGAATATATAAACCTGGAGTTTCGGAACCTTTCCACCACTTGTGGGATCCATTGGAGGACTGCAGCTCACTGCTCTCAGCCAGACTGCAACTCAACGCTCTCAGCCAGGTTGAGACCACCACCCTCGGTTGGACTGCAATCATCACTTTTGGTCGGACTGCAGCAGCTCTCCCACCGGCAGGTTTTTCCCCTCTCCCTTTGCTTTGGACTCGGGGGGGCCCAGGGAGCACCGCTTTGTTTGTGCCCCGGGGTGTTGGGTTGTACATTTGGGCTTTGTGGGTTAGTACCTGTTGCTTGTCTGTGTGGTCGTACTTATTGTATTATTTTATTAAATTGTTATTCTGACTTGTAATCTCTGTTTTGAGTTGGGTTGGTTTCCCCTGCTGGTTAACTTTTAAACCAGCACATTTTTGGCGCCCAACATGGGGCAGAGAGAGAGAAGTCAGAATCACAATTTCATTTTAAGCATTTGTCTCTTTGGATATAGAAACTCCCTGATCACCATGTTGTTTGATGCATTCACGTGGATGTTGTATCTGAGTATGTTCATATTTCCACAGATGGGGAACTATTTGCCTGTTTTGATGCTCTCTTTAAAACCAGGGAGAGGGATCCAAATTGTTTTATTAGTATACTATATTTATGTCATCATAACATCAGAAGCAATGACTTTCATTGTAAATGTGTATTCAGTCCTGTTTACCTGTCCTGGTTTGGGTTGCTACCTCTGGGGCCTCATTAAAAATTGCACCCAGCCCTTTGGGGGAACAGGGGGGAATGGTTGTTTCCAGCCTCTCACCTCCTTCTTCCCCTTCAGACCTGCTACAACAGTTTTTGAAAATATTGAGTTCCCTTTTGATGTTAAGGACAGCATAATGTTATTGTTAGTGTTGCTTTGTCTGCTCTGTACTGTCTACACCATGTTTAGGGGCAGAACAGGGCCTTCTAGGGAGGTTGTTTGGACGTCTGTCCTGGGAGTGGATAATGCTGAGTGGCACGGGAAGTGGGAGGACATCGGCCAGTATTTGGAGAAGTTTTCTCCTCCAATGATCTGGAAATTCACCCCTGAACAACTGCAGGATCCTGTTAGCATGATAAGACTGGTGAAGGGAAAATGCTCTGGCAGCTCCAGAGATGGTCAACTCACAGCAACCTGCTGGGCCCTGGTCACTGCCTACTGGACACTACTTGACATGGTACAGCACTGTCAGGGGGAGGAGAGAAGGAGCAAATCCACAGGCACCACGTCCACCCAAACCACAGCTGAGTCAGAGGGAGAAAGAAATGAATCAACCGGCACCGTGTCCACACAAACCATCGAGGAGCCAGAAGAACAACCCAAACCAATAGCAGTCGCCTCTGTCCAGAAAAGGAAATCAAAGACTAAATCAGTCCGTATAGCAAATGATGATGAAGAGGCAGGACCTGCACATCCACTGGAGGAGACAGAGCCAGAAATAATCACTTGGTCCCTACCCCTGGGTGAACTACGTGAGCTCCGGAGTGAGTTCACATGACAGGCAAATGAGTCCATTCTGACCTGGCTACTCCGAATCTGGGATGCCGCAGTTAACGATACAATCCTAGATGGGAGTGAAGCCAGACAGCTGGGATCCCTGTCTCGAGATGTAGTCATTGATCAGGGGATTGGAAGGAGGTAGGAAACTCTCAACTCCACATGTGTCGATGGAAGGGAACGGACAGATGCTCTCAGACCAATATGATCAAGCAATATGTCGTCTTTATTAGAAGAAAGACAGATTATATAGTGCTCATGACGCTTAGTTTCTTGTTCACACTACATTGGTTACATAAGGAAAACATGTTCTGCTGTCCACTGTTAATTGGACCACAACAGGTGGTCATAGGAGATGAGAACACCTTATTCACTTTGCCAAAACTCCTCCTTGGCATCCGGCATGAATCCACCTCTGTTCTAACTTCAGGCCCTGTAGCCATCTTAGTGGCACAGTAATTTTTACTATCAGCATTCAGCTATGCCAAGGTGAAACACACAGAAATGCAAAGAAATTGCTCACACAATTTCTATGTTACGACACACGTGGCAATTTATGGTTTTACCTCCGTGAACACGGAGAAGATATGAGGAAGTGGGATGGGAAACCCACCTCTTCCTTAGCAGCCAGGGTACGTGAACTGAAAAGAGGAACAAGTACCACAAGGAACTCTTCAAGGGTAAATGCTACTCCAGTCTCTCGTGGGCAAGACTCCAGACGGTACAGGAATGATGATACGTCTGATCCTCTTGAAGGGACCTCCAGGTCATACTCACAAGAAGAGTACCATGACCAGGACTAGGGGTGCCCTGCCTCTAGTCAGGTAGAGGAGAGGGACAATCGAGTCCATTGGACAGTGTGGATTCGGTGGCCTGGCACATCAGAGCCACAAAGATATAAGGCCTTAGTGGACACTGACGCACAATGTACTTTAATGCCATCAAGATACGTAGGGGCAGAATCCATCTCCATTTCTGGGGTAACAGGGGGATCCCAACAGCTGACTGTACTGGAAGCTGAAGTGAGCCTGACTGGGAAGGAATGGCACAGACACCCCATCGTGACTGGCCCAGAGGCCCCGTGCATCCTTGGCATAGATTACCTGAGGAGTGGGTATTTCAAAGACCCAAAAGGACTTTATTGGGCTTTTGGCATAGCTACTGTGGAGACAGAGGAAATTAGACGGTTGAACACCTTGCCTGGTCTCTCAGAGGACCCCTCTGCTGTGGGACTGCTGAAGGTTGAAGAACAATTGGTACCGACAGCCACAGTAACAGTGCACCGTCGGCAATACCGCACCGACCGAGACTCTGTGACCCCTATACATAAGATGATCCGTGACCTGGAGACCCAGGGGGTGGTCAGCAAGACTCGCTCACACTTTAATAGCCCTATATGGCCAGTGCGTAAGTCCAGCGGAGGGTGGAGGCTGACGGTGGATTACCGTGGACTCAGTGAAGTCACACCACCCCTGAGTACTGCTGTGCCGGACATGCTGGAGCTCCAGTACGAGCTGGAGTCCAAGACAGCCAAGTGGTGCCACCATTGACATTGCCAATGCCTTTTTCTCCATTCCTTTGGCAGCGGAGTGCAGACCACAATTTGCTTTCACTTGG
Source organism: Chiroxiphia lanceolata (assembly GCF_009829145.1). NCBI lineage: Eukaryota > Metazoa > Chordata > Aves > Passeriformes > Pipridae > Chiroxiphia > Chiroxiphia lanceolata. The sequence continues at coordinate 655,036 of NC_045669.1, forward strand.
AGAGGTGTGCAGTACACCTGGAATCGACTGCCTCAGGGGTGGAAACACAGTCCCAGCATTTACCATGGACTGATCCAGACTGCACTGGAAAAGGGCGAGGTTCCAGAACATCTACAGTACATTGATGACATCATTGTATGGGGGAACACAGCGGGGGAAGTCTTCGAGAAAGGAGAGAAGATAATCCAGATTCTCCTAAGAGCTGGTTTTGCCATTAAAAGGAGTAAGGTCAAGGGACCTGCTCAGGAAATTCAGTTCCTAGGAGTGAAGTGGCAAGATGGACGCCGCCTAATTCCAATAGAGGTGATTAACAAAATAGCAGCCATGTCCCCACCAACCAGCAAGAAGGAAACACAGGCTTTCCTAGGCGCTGTGGGCTTTTGGAGGATGCATATCCCCAAGTACAGTCAGATTGTAAGCCCTCTCTACCTTGTGACACGGAAGGAAAATGATTTCCAGTGGGGCCCTGAATAACAACAAGCCTTTGAACAAATTAAACAGGAGATTGCCCATGCGGTAGCCCTTGGGCCAGTAAGGACAGGACAGGACGTGAAGAACGTGCTCTACACTGCAGCCGGGAAGATTGGCCCTTCCTGGAGCCTCTGGCAGAAGGTGCCTGGGGAGACCCGCGGACGACCGCTGGGATTCTGGAGTCGGGGATACAAAGGATCTGAAGCCAGCTATACACCAACTGAGAAAGAGATCCTGGTTGCTTAGGAAGGAGTTTGAGCTGCCTCAGAAGTGATCGGCACCGAAGCGCAGCTCCTCCTGGCACCCCGACTACCAGTGCTGGGCTGGATGTTCAAGGGAAGAGTTCCTTCTACACATCATGCCACTGATGCCACATGGAGTAAGTGGATCGCCCTGATCACACAGCAAACCCGGATAGGGAATCCTAATCGCCCTGGGATTCTGGAAATTATCACCAATTGGCCCGAAGGTGAGAGTTTCGGACTATCCTCTGAAGAAGAAGAGGAGCAGGTGACACGGGCTGAGGAGGCCCCACCATATGACAAGCTACCAGCAGATGAAAGGCGATATGCGCTCTTCACGGATGGCTCCTGTCGCATGGTAGGGACAAACCAAAAATGGACGGCAGCCGTATGGAGTCCCACATGGCGAGTTGCAGAAGCGACCAAAGGACAAGGTGGGTCAAGTCAGTTTGCAGAGCTTAAAGTCGTTCAGTTGGCTTTGGATATAGCTGAACGAGAGAAGTGGTCAAGACTCTATCTCTACACTGACTCATGGATGGTGGCCAATGCTCTGTGGGGATGGCTGGAGCGATGGAAAAAGGCCAACTGGCAGCGCCAAGGGAAACCCATCTGGGCAGCAGAGATGTGGCAGGACATCGCTGGCCAGGTAGAGAAGCTGAGTGTGAAAGTCGGTCACGTAGACGCTCATGTAGGCAAGAAACGGGCTAATGAGGAGCATCGTAACAACGAGCAGGCGGACCAAGCTGCCAAGATTAAAGTCTCTCAGGTAGATCTGGATTGGTAGCACAAATGATGCCAATTTGTACCCCAAAGAAGGTGTGGAAGAACTGCTCAGAGACAGAATTTTCAGTCAATAAGCAGGAGGTATTTAATTTCACGGCCGGGGAGCAGCCAGGTCGCCCTGGACAAACTGCTCCGCTCGGGAAACTTACAGTTGGGCTTTTTATACACTTTTTACCAAGCAATTACATCACATATTATGAATATTCATTATCTTGCAACATCTACTTTTAATATTCATAACAGGCAGAGTCGAGGCGGAGTTGGAGGCGTGGTCTCTAATTTGGGGAGAACTTTGGTGGGAGTTCCTGTTGTCCATCATGAACTCGTGTCCTTTTCTTCATCATCTTCATAAACTTTTGAACCTTCCCTAATTTGGGTAGTTTCCTTGTGCATTTGGCAGGGGTTCTCAGTATCTGGCAAGAGTACCTGATTACTTGGCTTGTCCCTTTCCTTATCTCCCTTTGTGTTTCCTCCATATGTCCTTTTTTGTGTGTGTTAGCATTCTTAGTTCTTTCTGTCCACGCCTGTGTTCCCTCATGTCAGAGTGACCTGTATTTTAGTGAATTTATTGCCTCCACTATTTCCTAATAATGAGTTCTCTATGCCTTGCTTAAAGCTTATATTCTGCGTTTAACTCTCTCTAATCCTTACACTGCTCTATTAACTTTCCGGGTTTTACCTGGCTTCATTTCCCCCCTTTTCTTAAAACTTACGAATTCTTTCGTCAAGTTCTAATCCTCGAGGGTGTTGATATGCTTGTACCATCGCCCAGATTATTTGGGTTCTTTTGACTATGGATTTTAACTTGCACCACAAACATATATTCATGAGGGTCAGCAGAAGCATGGCCATGGTTATAATTAATATTGGGTGTATCAGGTAGTGAAAGACTTGCGTTGTTGTTTGGAAGTATCCTGTAAAGATATCCCACCAGTGATGCTGACCTACTTGTGCAACTTTTGTTAGAATATTCTTTATACCTTTTGAATTATGCTCTACCTGCCATAACATGCGTCGAGTCGTTTGGTTCACCTTCTGTACTAACTTTACTTCAGGATGCACGAGCATTTCTTTGAGGAGCTTAGTGTCCATGCGTATCTGTAGCTTGGGTATTTCATGGTACAAAGTATACTCAGCTTCGATTAACTGCTGCGTATTTATGGGAGCGGTGTAGTTAAAGTCACAGCCTATAGCTTTAGTGAAGTTACATGTGCAAAAGTTAGTATCATTAGTCATTTCATGACAATTATCTATAGTAACATTATTGCAAGCGGTTCGAATACAAGCACATCCATTCCCTACATAGAACACTTGTGATTGGACTCTATTGTGTGGAAGCATTTCAAAGGTACATACACTGTCTTCAGCATCTAAGCATAGGTCTTCAGCTTCTATAATGATATTTTCGCAAATATAACCTAATTGCCCTTTAGGGATACATGCTTCTGTACTAATTGATTGCCACTTGTTCTTAGTACTGTCATAGTTTGCCCGGACATTATGGTCTACAGGTTTGACAATGACATTCTGATGTATAGCTCCTAATATTAAAATAGGAAATATTGCTCTTTCTTCTGCAGCACTAATAGTGAGGACATAGGTTTCAATGTGTTCCTGTTGTGGATCATAAGTAAAGTTAACTAGTTGCCACCAAGCTTGGTGGTCCTTTTCAAATTGTGTAGTGGAGCTATCTCTTAGTATTGTTTCTCTTATTTCTTGAGGCAGTATGCCGGACATTCCTTCTCTTAACATTCCTGCTGCTACTGATTGCACCCATTGTTGTGTCTGAACACACTGGATAGCAAGTGCGATTTCTTTGCTAATATCTCCAGTATAGTCAGCAATTTTAGCAAAATCTTCAGCAGTATGGTTGGCTACTAAGGTCATCAGTCTGACCACTAATGATTGTGTCTCTGCCAAAGTTAGCATGGATGCGCTTAAAGGTACTTTAAGCTTTCCCAAATTAGAAGTGACAGTACTTAACTTGTTTACTAATACTTCTTGATCTATAGTGTTCATTATGCCAAATCCTGTGCCAACCCACCCGCTTATGTCTCTTTGTGTCCGTTTGTGGTATGACCTAGTTGCTAACCAGGCATTCCAGCCTTTGAGGTTTTGCTGTATAAATGGTTGACAATCTTTCTGTAAATGTGTAATGTCTGTTTGAATGTTTATCTGTACTTTCTTCAGACAATATGTAGGATCTAACAGCAGCTTTAGTTCGTTCGATTGTCTTATTACTTGAGGTCCTATAAAGGTTAAATTATGTATTTTCCTGCATTCTAGAGGTGGAGGGGTTTCATGAGATGGGCTTACGATTGGATCTGTTGCTAGTGTAATGACTCGCGTAAAGGCTACGCTGGCTAGAGTGCCTTGTTCAGGGATGGGTTTAGTAATCTTGGCTTCTCTACTCCATGTAAATGACACCGATTGATCTAGCTTGAGCAGAATTTCACACTGTGCCCTACCTCCTTCAATACTATCCCACTGACATGAGACTGGTCCCTTCTGCTGAATCCAAACAATGGGCATGGGCTCTTCATCTTCTACTTGGCTATGAGTAATTAAACCCCGTCCAGCTTCTGGCCAAGATCGAATTGTTAATATTAATTTATCTGTTTTTCCTATTAGAGATTCAACCTCTCGGCACCCTATTTGGATTCGTTCTCCCTTTTGCGCTATGAAAGAGGGTTTGCTAACCCATTCATCTACCGTGTAAGGTTGTTTGTTATGTAGAATGTAGACCTCAAAGTCTGGATTTTCTAAGTCTGGTTGTATGCGTGCACTAGACCACGGTCCCTCTGGAGTAGGGTTTTGGGATAAAACAATACTTATCCAAAGTCCATATTGAAAGCGTTCGGAAGGGAGTCGGAGTCATGATGCTGGGTCTTCTTGCTTATCTTCCGGAGCTCTCTTGACTCGGGAGTAGTGAATCCATGTAGGTCGCTCCTTGATCCTAACCACGGTGAAGGTGGTCAGCAGCACTTGGAAAGGTCCCTCCCACTTCTCTTGTAGGGGTTTTCCTAAAAGATTCTTAACATACACCCAATCACCGGGGTTAAACGGATGCAGCTTACAGTCAGGTTGTTTAGGCTGGTGTTCTATTACTATCGTGGCATTCTTATCAAAATGTTTCCCTACAGTAATTACGTAATCATATGTATATTGGTTACCTATTTGGTCAATAGCATTGCTATTTACAATCTGCATAACATAAGGTCTTCCATACAGATTTTCAAACGGACTCAACTTTTCTTTTGATCGAGGTTTGACTCTCAATCTAATTAGAGCAATAGGCAAAGCTTGATACCAATGCAAGTTAGTTTCTTGGCATATTTTAGCAATTTGTTGTTTAATAAGATGATTCATCTTTTCTACTTGCCCACTGGCTTGTGGCCTGTAGGGCATGTGTAATTGCCATTTAATCTGCAATGCTTTGCTTATTGCTCTCACAACCTTCGCACAGAAATGTGAACCTCTGTCTGAGGATATACTTCTTGGTATTCCGAACCGTGGTATAATTTAATTTAATAAGACTTTAGTTACTTCCCTCTCTTTGTTTGTCCTGCAGGGGAATGCTTCAGGCCACCCAGGAAACGTATCAGTAAGAACCAATAGGTACTGATACCCCCCTTTTCTTGGGAGTTCAGAGAAATCAATTTGCCATACTTCACCTGGAAATTTACCTCGGTTTATTGCCCCTTGGTGTATCTTGGTCCCTGTGTTTGGGTTATTCTTCAGGCACCGTTCGCACTGGGATGTAACTTGCTTTATGGTAGTGAATAATTTTGGTCCTGCTATTCTAGTTTGCAAATACTGATAAAGTGGATCTAAACTCCAATGTGCCTTCTCATGTTCTGTTTTTACAAATTGCCACATTTATTTCCCTGGAATTATTAGTTGCCCTGTTTCCAGTTGAGCCCATCCATTATCTAGTAGTTTACCTTTGTTCTTTCGAATCCAATTCTGATCTGATTCCTGATAATCTGGTTGAAAATTTGTATCTAGCTCCCCTGGTATTAAAGCTGTTATAGTCACTTCTTCAGTCTTTGCAGCAGCTAATTTAGCTTCTGCATCAGCTTTCCGATTTCCTATCTCTGGAACAGTGTTACCTTTCAGGTGTCCCTTACAATGCATTATGGCCACTTGTGTTGGGAGTTGGACTGCTTCTAACAATCGTAGAATTTCTTCTGCATGTTTGACTGTTTTCCCTTGAGCAGTTAACAGTCCTCTTTCTTTCCAAATTGCTCCATGAGCATGCACGATGAAGAAGGCATACTTAGAGTCTGTCCAAATATTAATTCGCATGCCTTCTGCCAATTCCAGAGCTCGGGTAAGAGCTATTAGTTCTGCCTTTTGGGCTGAGGTCCCTGCAGGTAAAGGATTTGATTCGATTACCTCTTCCGTTGTGGTTACTGCATAGCCTGCCATCCTTACTCCCTGCTTCACGAAGCTACTGCCGTCAGAGAACCAGTTGTCCGCATCTTCAAATGGTTCTTCTTTGAGATTCGGGTGGTTGGAGTAGACTGCTTCGATAGTTTCCAGGCAGTCGTGCTCGATTGGTTCTGCTGACATCCTTCCTTCTAAAAATGTGGCTGGATTCACAATGTTAGTTACTTGAATGGTTATGTCGTCTGACTCAGCTAGAATTGCTTGGTACTTTAGGAATCTGGAAGGCGACAACCAATGACCACCCTTCTGTTCTAGCACTGCAGACACAGTGTGGGACACCAACACAGTCGTTTTCTGGCCCATGGTAAGTTTTCTGGCCTCTTCTATGTTTATAATTACTGTGGCCACTGCCTTCAGACAGCTGGGCCATCCTTTGCTTACTTCATCCAGCTGTTTAGAGAAGTAGGCTACAGCTCTTTTGTGTGGTCCCAACTGTTGTGCTAAGACTCCTAAAGCCATCCCTTGCCGCTCATGAGAGAACAGTCAAAATGGTTTTGTTATATCAGGGAGGCCCAGAGCCGGGGTTCTCATGAGTTCCTGTTTCAATCTTCTGAAAGCTCCCTCTGCTTCGGGAGTCCAGACTAGGGTATTCTTAGTCTCTTTTAGTAAATCATACAGTGGTTTGGCTAGCACCCCATATTGATAGATCCATAAACGGCACCAACCTGTCATTCCCAGAAAGGCTCATAGATCTCTCACCGTTTCTGGTTTGGGCATTTGGCAGATGGCTTCTTTCCTCGTTGTTCCTAGGGATCGTTGTCCTCTGGAAATCTCGTATCCCAGGTATACTACTTTTTCTTGCACCAGCTGCGCTTTCTGTTGAGAGACTCGATATCCACTTAGTCCCAAGAAATTCAACAGGGAAATAGTCCATTTAACACACTCTTCTTCTGATTCAGTCGCTATCAATAGGTCATCCACGTATTGCAGAAGAGTGCCATTTCCCTGTGGCTTTTCCCATTGCTCCAATTCCTTAGCCAGTTGATTCCCAAAAATTGTTGGGCTATTCTTGTAACCCTGAGGTAACACTGTCCAGGTTAACTGAGTCTTTCTCCCTTTGCTCACAGATTCCCATTCAAAGGCAAAAATCTTTTGGCTTTCTGGGGCTAAGGGAAGGCAAAAGAACGCATCTTTTAGATCCAACACTGTGAACCAAATTAAATTATCCTTTAACTTGGTTAGGAGTGTGTAAGGGTTAGCTACTACCGGATGTAGTGTTTTTGTTATTGCATTCACAGCTCTTAAATCTTGAACTAGTCTATAAGTTCCATTTGGTTTCTTAACTGGCAGAATTGGTGTGTTATAGTCTGATTCACATTCTATTAATAACCCTAACTCTAGGAATTTTCTAATTATGGGTTCGATTCCTTCTCTGTCTTCCAATCTCAATGGATATTGTTTCCTCACCACTGGTTTAGCTCCAGGTATAAGTTCAACAGTGATAGGTGTTGCCTGTTTTGATTTCCCGGGTACATCAGTAGCCCATACCAACGGGTATGCCTCGTTCATAATTCGTTCTATATTATGGCTTTCAGGTTTTGGTTCTATGCAACTGATCGTCAAACTTAAAGCTGAGATTAGCTGCTCTTCATTTACCTGGAATTCAAGTTTGTCTTTGTTAAATTTTATTACAGCTCCTAAATTTTCTAGTAAATCCCTACCTAGTAGAGGCTTTGGGGAATTTGGTAAGTACAGAAACTGATGGATCCCCATTTGCTTTCCAATTTTGTATTTAATGGGTTTTAGGAAGTAAGTTTTTTCTGGTTGACCTGTTGCTCCCACAACTTGTACAAACTCATCACTCTTTGGCACTAGTTCCTGATTTAAAACCGAAAATGTAACTCCTGTGTCAATCAAAAAGTCTAATTTCTTTTCACCTTCCCCTAGCTCTATTTTAACCAGTGGGTCTGCTAGGGAATGACTCACCGGTCCCCCTCAGTCACTACTCTGGTGTGCAATGGCAGCATTTGCAAGGCTTTCTCTTAGCTGGGGGCAGTCTCGCTTCCAATGGTCTATCTGTAAGCAATTGGAACATTGATTCGGTCCTATTCTGGTGGGCTGGGGTTTGAATCCCCCTCTCCCCCTCATAGGGTAGCTACGACTTCTACCCCTGGCATTTGTGTCTGAGAGTTTTGTGTTTTGGGCGGCCACTGCTACTGCTACGACTCGAGCAATTCTTTTGTCTTCTCTTTTCTTCTCTTCTTTTTCTCTGTTATTATATACCTCCCAGGCCTCATTCATCAATGTTTCTAAATCTCTGTTTGCTGGATGTTTAAGTTTTTGCAATTTCCTTCTAATGTCAGGAGTACACTGTCCCATTACTAACCCCAGCAGTTGTTGTCTCCCTTCTTCTGATGCTGGGTCTAGGGGTGTATATTGTCTCATGGCGGTTCTGAATCTGTCCAGGAATTCTGAGGGGGTCTCATCTTTTCCCTGACTAACATCATACAAGGCCGCCCAGTTAATGGCTTTAGGTATTGCATTTCGCAGGTCTAATGCTATTAGTTTCCTGTATTGCACTAACAGCCCATAGTGAATTGGATTGTTCGGTTCCCAGTCTGGATTACTACTTGGAAATACTACATCTAACGCTTCGGGCAATACGGCGGCATGAGCTTTCCCTGTTTTTAACACAAGTTCCTTCTCCGTTTCCGTTAATTCTGATAACATTACATCTATATCGTCCCAGTCAATGTCTAGGTTCTTTGCTAATAATTCAAACCTCCTAGCTACCCCCTCTGGATTTTTCCTAAAATTCTTTACTTCTTCTCTCCAACTGTTCAAATCACTTGTCGTAAATGGTACTTTTATCCGTGCCTGCTCTCCTGCAGTGGGCATTATCCGTCAGAGGGGAGCTATTGTATAACTTCCCTCGACCCTCTCTTTTGCTTCTTTTCGTGCTACAGACCTGGTATAGTGTGGGTGACTAGTCCCCTCCCCGGAGTCTTCCTCTTGGGCCTCTGTGTCCACTCTATTCTTTCTTTTTTCTTTTCTCTTTCCTCGTTTCGGTTCCTTGTCCTTGCTTCCCATTCCTGCACAATCCTCTTCTGCCAATCCCCTTGCATGGTTCAAGCAGTCCAACAACCTCTCCTTTTGGATCTGGAGGAGACGCTGTCGACGCTCAACCTACCCGGGGCTGCACTCCTCGTCTTCCTCTATTCCTCTAGTATCCCTTTTATCATCTATTTGAATTACTATGTTTAATCTCTGTGGGCTGTTTTCCTTTTCCCCCTGAATTACAGTGTCACTACCTTCCTTACTGCATCTCATCTCGGGGAAATTATCCTTCCTTCCGTTGCCCCCTGATCTCGGTGGGCTACTTCCGTCCTCATAATTTTCAACTCTTGGTGTGCTACTTTTTATTCTAGAGATGCTGTCTCCATTCCTCAGTGTACTGTCATCTTTATCTCTACTGTCTTGTGATTTAGGTGTACTACTCCCTTCCCCATGATCCCCCGGTCTTGCCGGGCTACTCTCTCCTTTATCAATTTCTGACCTGGGCGGACTGCCTCCCTCTCTGTAGCTTACTAACCCCTGTGGACTACTCAGTCCCTGCGAGCTACTTTCTCCTTGGCGACTCTCTGATTTTGAGGGGCTACTTTCTTCCCAATACCCGGTCTTAAATCCCTTCAGTTCTAATGAAATATCTCCTAATAGGCTAGTGTCTTTTTCACCCTCTCTCCGCCTTGGTAGCGGCACCCCTTATCCTGGCGCATAAGGTTGATACTCCCATAGGCTTACTTCACTTTCTCTGTCACTGTCTCTTCTTTTTAGTTTAAGACACTGTTGTCCAATACTACAGGCGTCGCAACAGCGCTCCTTCGGCCTCAGATTTTTCTTATCCTTTTCTAAAGCTAAAACCAAAGGGTCCTGTGGTGCGACATTTACTCCACATTCCCTCTACCACTCAGGTTTGTTCCTTAACGTAAAAAACGTATCGCAATAAATCACTTCATCCCACTTGCCTAGTCGACGTAGGAACAACATAAGTTGTAAAATAGTGTTGTAATTTGTTGTCCCCTCAGGTGGCCATTTTTCGTCATCATCTAATTTATACAAAGGTCACCATTGCTTGCAGTATTTTAAGAGTGTCTTTTTGCTTATATTTCCCCCTGGGGTTCCCCCTAGATCTCTCCAATGCTTTAAAATACATCCTAAAGGGGGTTTCATATTTATGTCCTTGCTTTGCTGGCTTCCCATTATTCTTATAGGGACTTAACTATGCGGCAATAGTAAAGTTTTATGGAAGGTGGGGGGGTTTACCAAGTTAGTACGTCCTACCAGATCCTCTTGCTATTTGAGCATCGGTAATATGCCAGCCAACCCAGGGATTGTGTTTCCAGACTGGTGCCCAATTAAGGAAATCTTCTACCACCAGAGGGTCGCATCACAATCTTCCACTTTCTTTTTCTAATTTTCCTATGAACTCACTTATGTGATACTCTATTATATCAAGCAATTCTTGTCTCTGGATTTGTGCTTCTATGTCTAGCCGGGCTAGACTTCCACCAATATATTCTACCTGAGTAGCTTTCGGTATGTTAGTGAATTGTACTTTAAACTGCAGCACCTTTCTTATTCTATTCCACCGCCTCAAGGTGTTCCTTACTTTATTCCAGCACTTCATGTACACGATTTTCCAGTCACTTCGTCCGTTTCTGGCCTGCCTCCTCGCGGAGAACAGGAACCGCAGAGCAGGACTCCCACTCGCCTCGCAGCGATGCTGCGTCTCAGTTACACTCACACACGCTTGCACGCTTGATATAAAAACTTTCCTACCTTCTGGTTTCTATCTGAGTAATTTACGTCACCACGCAAGGTCGCGAGATGGCGCCGCAGACCGTGAAATACGGGTTTGCTGTCGGCTGTCCGATTTATGTTACAAAATCACAGGATGCCGCTGCAAACTATAAAACACATTCCTTACAGAAAATGCAACCAAGATGTTACAAATACTTGTCTATGTGTATGTCGACAATAGAATTTTACCCACTTAGTTTCTGCTAGATCTTGATTCGACCAGCAGCGTATACAATAGAAATTAAGGGTCCGGTTAAGCGCTATCTCTTGTGTTCCTCTCGGACCCAAAATATATTTTCCACAATTATTACACAAGGCTCTAATATACAGTGAACAATAACAAAAGGGGCAAATCTTAATCCTAGGACTTAAACGCGCTGGCAAAAGCTTATTCACTTTTACAGAACTGAGATTGCAATCATTTCCCATGTAGGGATGTAAGACGTCTTACGAAATGTGCTATTTTACAAAAACATTTTACAAAGCAATATATAATTCCAGAAGACGAGCAAACCACTACGAACAGTGATTAAAATGTCACTAATGATAGAACTCTTTCTGTACCCTTAAGTCTCAAATAGCATGTTACAGTTTCTTTTACTCGCTAACATAAACCAGCATAGTTCGTAAGAGAGACTCTCAATATATCATTCCTGACTGCTGCATTCCAGGAATTCTCCAGCAGCACAAGGAGTTCCCCGGGTCCTAAAAGCCCCTAGAAGCACTCCCAAATCTTTGAACAGTCCCGGAAAAGTTAAAAAACATCAATCCTTCAAATCTCTAAATCAAACACACTTTTAAATGCATCAGTAGACAATATTTTACACAACACAGACAGTGAACGAGGGAAATCAGAGTGAGAACACATTCCAGCAAGACACCAGGAAATCAGAGTGAGAACATATTCAAGCAAGACACCAAAACATAACCAGCATCACAAAGTAAAGACAATTTTACACTGCAGTGTCGGGACTCTAACCCGATCAGAAAAACACCTTCTGGGGTTTTCCTGGCAGGACTCTAACCTGCTGGCAGGCCTCTAACCTGCTGGCAGGCCTCTAACCTGCTTCTTTCTGTACCTGGGACTCTAACCCAATACCTGGGACTCTAACCCAGTACCTGGGACTCTAACCCAGTACCTGGGACTCTAACCCAGTTGGGATTAATGCCGAGGCGTCCCCCGGCTTCCCTTCGGGAGGTAAGTCTTACCCTCGCTAATAAAGCGCTTTGACTTAAAGTATAAAAGAACAAATACCTCTTAATTTGGAGCAGGAAGTTCTTGTCCTCTATGCCTTGCTTAAAGCTTATATTCTGCGTTTAACTCTCTCTAATCCTTACACTGCTCTATTAACTTTTCGGGTTTTACCTGGCTTCACAAAGGAGAATTATTTCTGGTTCGATGGGCCCATGATGCCTCTGGTCACCAGGGGAGAGATGCAACATACAGATGGACTCGTGACCGAGGGGTGGACTTAACCAAGGACATCGTCTCACAGGTCATCCATGTGAGAGACATGTGCTACCATGACTGTGAGACATGTGCTACCATCCATGACTGTGAGACATGTGCTACCATCAACCAGGCCAAGCGGGTGAAGCCTCTATGGTATGGTGGATGGTGGTCGAAGTACAGGTATGGGGAAGCCTGGCAAGTTGACTACATCACGCTCCCCAAAACCCACCAAGGCAAGCACTATGTACTGACCATGGTAGAAGGAAGTACTGGATGGTTGGAGACATACCCTGTGCCTCATGCCACTGCCTGGAATACCATCCTGGGCCTTGAAAAACAAGTCCTGTGGCGACACGGCACCCCGGAGAGAATTGAGTCTGATAATGGGACCCATTTCAAGAATGACCTCGTAGACACCTGGGCCAAAGAGCACGGCATTGAGTGGGTGTATCATATCCCCTACCATGCACCAACGGCTGGAAAAGTTGAGCGGTGCAACGGACTGCTGAAAACCACCCTGAAGGCACTGTGTGGGAAGACTCTCAAACACTGGGAGCTGCATTTAGCAAAGGCCACCTGGTTGGTCAACACACTGAGGCTCCATCAATTGAACTGGCCCTGCCCAATCAGAACCTTTGCATACTGTAGATGGAGATAAAGTTCCCATGGTGCATATGAGAGGAATGTTAGGGAAGACTGTTTGGATTAATCCCATCTCAAGCAAAGGCAAACCTATCTGAGGGATTGTTTTTGCTCAAGGACCTGGTTCCACCAGGTGGGTAATGCAAAAAGATGGGGAGACACGTTGTGTACCACAAGGGGACCTAATTTTGAGTGAGAATGGTCTGTAATGTTTCATTGTATATATATATATATAAGTGTATATAGTTTTAAGGGGACATAGTCTTTAAGGGGGTTAATTAGGGAATGACATGGATGGCATAGAATAAGGGGTGGATAATGTCCTAGTTAGAACAGCTGGGACTGATTCATCACTGGATAGGTGTAACCCAAACCTGTGTATTCTATAGCCTTCCATGCCATTTCCAAGAGACTGTTGTCAGTGGAGGCCTGCGAGGTGGGGGGATGTTCCTGTCCTCATGCCCTTTTGTGGAATTCCCTGACTGTGCACCCTTACACCCTTTTATGGAATTCCCTACTCTGAGGGAAGGACTGAGCATCCTTTTATGGAATTCCCCACTCTGAGGGAGGGACTAAGCATTCCTGCCTGAGCTGGAGAATATATAAACCTGGAGTTTTGGAACCTTTCCACCACTCGTGGGATCCATTGGAGGACTGCTCACCGCTCTCAGCCAGGCTGAGACCACCACCCTCGGTTGGACTGCAATCACCACTTTTGGTCAGACTGCAGCAGCTCTCCCGCCGGCAGGTTTTTCCCCTCTCCCTTTGCTTTGGACTTGGGGGGGGGCCAGGGAGCACCGCTTTTTTTGTGCCCCAGGGTGCTGGGTTGTACATTTGGGCTTTGTGGATTAGGGCCTGTTGCTTGTCTGTGTGGTCGTACTTATTGTATTATTTTATTAAATTGTTATTCTGACTTGTAATCTCTGTTTTGAGTTGGGTTGGTTTCCCCTGCTGGTTAACTTTTAAACCGGCACATCCCTCTAAGTTTTTCATGTTATCCCACAGATTTCCCAGAACAAGTCTGATCTTGTGCCCCTGCCCCATCATGTCCAGTTTAGAGCCCTGGGACTCTGTGGAACCTCATGGAATGAAGGGGCCACTGTGACACCACAGGGCTTCATGGAACCAAAGGGACCCTGGGACACTGTGGGGGCTCATGGAACCAAAGGGACCCTGGGACACTGTCAGGAGCCTCGTGGTGCCCAGGGTTGAGGAATCCCATGGGTGCAGGTGGCTCAGGGAGCAGCTGCAGTTGGAGCTGTGGGATGAGCTCTGGGTGAGGGGCCTCAGTCCAAAGGCCGTGAGCTGCCCACCCTAGAGCAGTCAAGGGAGAGGACACTTGGAGACAGGGCAGGAGCCCAGGACTCAGCAGGAAGAGCAGTTTGTGTGCTTGGAGTGTGAGGGGATAAAACCTCACAGAGTTTTTTGTTGGAGGTCCCTCCTCGAGGCACCAGCTCAGCCTGTATCTGTGTTTCTTCTTCAGGAATGAAATGTTTTATTGTTTCTTAGACATGAGACTCTGCCATGGGAAAGCTGGGGTGGAAGCAGTGAGGAAACCTGGTCTGACTGTGAGAGTGGGGGGTGTGGGCAGTCACAGGGGATCCGTCGGGTCGCTGGAGCTGCTGCTGCTGGGAAGGGGCCTGAGTGTCAGCAGTGCCATTCTGGGCTGGTGAGAGAGTGACTGCCAGGGAGTCTTGGGAATGGGGAGCCTGGGAAGTTGCCTTAAGAGTGTGAGGGGGATCTCGTATGCAGAGACCCCCAGGAGCCCCCTGAGCCACTCTGCTCATGACAAGGATGCAGAGAAGGTAGAGTTACTGAACACCTTTGCACTGACAAGACCAGCCCTCAGGGATCTCTGGCCCAGGAGACCAGGCTATAGGAATGTTGGAAGGAAGACTGTAACAGGGAAAGGTGGAACACCAAAGGGAAAAAACAGGTTCGAGGGATCCTGGTACGTGAATAAACCAAACACCGTTGCTAGTTGGCAAAACAATAGCTATTTATTAGAAAAAGGTGGCAAACAGGGAAAAAGGTGAATAAAAACAGGCACCTGAGGGAAAAGAATTAGGGCCAAGGAGGACAAAGTGCACAAAAACCCCAGTAAGACAACTCGACACCCTATACTCACCCATGTGTCACCTATAAGATAATCTTACCCATCCTAACCAGTAATGAAGTCTCTCTACGGCAGCTGCGTGGTCCGGAGGGGTGGCAGGCTCCCACTTCAGCAGGCATCCCCGCTAGAAGCAATTCAGTCCGTCGTGAAGAGCCCGAGACCCTAGCCAGACATCCGTCTGCCCTTTTAAAGTTTACTGAGAGCACCTGCCCAGGGGAGGTGTGGCCAGCACCGCCCTGTCGGGGGCTCTCAATCCCACCCCTTCAGTTATGTAAGTGCTCCCCTCCTGCGCATGCGTGAATACCTTGGAAATCCCCCGACGCAGGCGCAGTGAATTGAGGGGGGTCTTATCAATTGAGTCTGGGGGATGGCCTTCAGCACCATCATCATCACTTTGTCCTCCAACTGCCCTTGGAGAGCAATGAGCCAATCACAATAGACCAATTAAAATAGTTTACACAGAAACTCTCTCTCCAAGGCCAAGTTCACTGCTTTATCAGCAGACTTGGTGGGAGAAAAACATAAACTTTCGCAGATGGCTAGGGACAAACACAGACCAAAAGCAAAATAACATCCCAACTTCGCCCTGATACAGAAGACCTTGCCTTGCTCAAGGAAGATTGGGTCAGAGAACACCTCCACAAACTCTACCCCCACAAGTCCATGGGACACTTCATGACCTCATGTCACCAAGGGGACCCTGCGACACTGTGGGACCTCGTGGTTCTCAGTCTCTTCCAAATGTTGTGTGCAGCCACATAGAGGCAAAACAGGGGAGCCTGAGCATGTTAATCCAAACTATTCTCATCTCATGTGAAGCTGTCATGCTAACAGAGGTCCTGTGTGTTCCCTCTACTCTCTGGGCACTTGTATCCTTTGAGAGTTGCCCATCACTGCGATAGTCAAGAGCACAGGGCGGGGGATCCCCTGGAGGGGGAGCAGAGACATCTTTCACTGGATCACCTTGCTCAGAGTCCCATCCAACCTGGCCTTGAATGTTTGCAGGGATGGGGCATCCACCACCTCCCTGCAAATGTGTTCCTGTGTTTCAGCATTCTCACTATAAAATATTTCTTCTTTATCTCTACTGCGAACCTACACTTTTTTAGTGCAACTCTCTCACTGTCCTATAGTTACAGACTCTACTGAACCCTTTGCCCACATGTTTCTAAAAAGCTGCCTTGAAGTACTGGAAGGCCCCAAGGAGGTCTCCCCACAGCCTTTTCTTCTGCAGGTTGAAGAGCCCCCACTCTCTCAACCTGTCTCCATCACAGAGGTGCTGCAACCCTCTGATCCCCTTCGTGACCTCCTCTGGAAGTGCCCCAAGAGGTGCATGTCTTTGCTGTGCTGAGGAGCCCATGGAGCTGCAGGAGATGCCAGGGCTGGCAGGGGAATCCCCCAAGCCATTGCCATTGTGGGCGGGTGCGTTGCAGACAGCCAGAGGAGCCCAGAGCTGGAGGCAGCACTGCAGGTGGGGTCTCAGTTGAGCAGAGCAGAGGGGCAGAACCCCCTCCCCTGCTGCCCACGCTGTGGGATGAGCCCAGGACACAGGGGAGGTTGTGGGCTGTGAGCTCCCATTGCTGCCTCACATCCTGCTTTTCATCCCCCACTGTTCCCATGGCCTTGGATGCAGGGCTGCTCTCCATCCCTTCAGCCTCGAGTCTGTCCCTTGAGATCTGGGGGCATTTGGCACCCACTGGCTCCTTTGATCCCCTTTCCCATCCCTCGCAGAGCCCAGGGAAGGACTGAGGGGCCTTGGCTGATTGTCCCTGACCCTCCCCTGCCCCGACACCAAGTTGTGCTCCTTGGGGACGGTGCTTGGACAGTCCCAGTCAGACCCTGTTTCCCACTGTGCCCCCAAACCACCGAGTGCCCCAGGGGACGTGGGAACACACATGGACACGGGAATGCAGTCGTGGATGTGGGAACACAGACACACAGACAGACACAGAGCATTTGTTTTGCTGCAGGGGTTTATTGATTATTGCAGGGAAATTGCCAGGGCACCCAGGGGATCAGGGGGGTCCTCCAGGGATGATCATCTCCTCATGCCGCTGGAGGGGGACAGGACATGGGTGTCACCACCACTTCCAGTCCTGAAAGACAGAGCCCCAAATGTCACCTCCGGTGTCCACTGGGACATGGGAGGGGCCTTGTCCCCACCCCGTCTGTCTGCAGGGAGCTGGGGCAGGAGAAGGGAATTGGATCCTGAGATCCATGTGGCCCCGAGAGCCCCTGAGCCCGGGATGCTCTGACACCTCCCCGAGCCCCTCCCTGCCCTCCCAGTGACCCTGGGGGTCTGCAGAGCCCCCAGTGCAAGGCAAGGCTTGGGGGCAGCTCTGTCCAGCTGCCCCGGGACACGGAGCAGGGACAGCCCCCTGCGTGTCCCTCTGCTGTCCCCAAGTTCTGCCCACTGCAGAGGGCTCAGGGACCCCCCAGGACCCTGTCAGCCTCCTTTGGGGGGCTGAGGACCCTCCGATATTTCTCACCTGGACATGCAGAGAGGCAACCGAGCGTCACTGGCGCATCAGCTCCACCTGGTCAGCCACGGGGGGCTGGGGACAAAGGCAGGGTTAGAGACACACTGGGGTGAACTGGGACACACTGCGATGTACTGGGGCCCACTGGGGTGGACTGGGTGCCACTGGGATGTACTGGGGCACACTGGGATGCCAGGGAGGGTCGTGGCCATGAGAGGGGAGGGTCTGGGCCCAGCAGAATTTGGGGTACCCACCTCAGACCTCTTCACTCGATGGATATTCATGCCTCTCTGGAGAGAAAGCATGAGATGTCACTGGGGTGTCCCCAGGCACAGGAGGGATGGGGGGACTACATTTCCCCCCATTTCCCACACTGGGGACATCTCAACTGCAGGACTTACCCCCTTACATCCACCTCCTCCTTGTCCCGAGATTGGCTGGGGAAGGAGAGCAAAGGTTTAAGCAGGATTGGCCCCTGTGGGGCTGGGGGAGGGACACGGGTGTCCCCAGCCCCCCAAACCCATGGTTGGCCCCGGTCTGAGGGGGAAAATCCATTCTGCTCCCTGCAGCCTCACTGCACCCAGTTTCCCCTGGGATCCCTGTTGCTGCAGGGCCCAGGGTGGGGATGGAGACAAGGAGAGCCAGGGGAATTCAGGGTCTGCAGGGAGGGTGGAAGGGAGGAGGGGACCCAAAGAGGGTGAAGTGGGGGGAATTTGGGATCCCAGAGGATGG
The DNA here is from genome assembly GCF_009829145.1 of Chiroxiphia lanceolata. Lineage (NCBI taxonomy): Eukaryota > Metazoa > Chordata > Aves > Passeriformes > Pipridae > Chiroxiphia > Chiroxiphia lanceolata. The sequence goes on from NC_045669.1 coordinate 673,207, forward strand.
GCATTGGGGTGTGGAAGGGATGGGACTGTGGGGGATGCAGGTGAGGAAGAAGGGATTCCAGTGGAGGGGACCCAGGGAATGAAGCAGGGCAGGGATGGGGGCAGGAGAAAAGGGGAAAGGGAGAAAACTGGAAGGGATTGGGAGGGGATTTGGGACTAGGGGGTCAAGGAAGTGGATTTCTGGACACGAGTGTCATGGGCAATGGGAAAGGGGAAGGATTAGAGGAGAAAGAGGGGAAGAAATGGTGTGGGAATGATGCCCTGTGTGTGTGTGGTGGGGTGGACTGGGGTGTGTGGGAATAGAGTGGGGGCCCTGAGGAAGAGGCCTCCCCAGTGCACACTGGGGTGGACTGGGGAGCACTGGGATGCCCTGGAGGGTGGTGGCCACCAGAGGGGAGGGTCTGGGCCCAACACAAGCCCTGGTACCCACCGGGCCGCCGATCACGCCAACCTGTAGAGAGACAAGGAGACGTCACTAGTCACTGGAGTGTCCCCAGTGCCAGGAAGGGATGGGTCACCAAAGTGCCCCCCAGTTCCCACACTGGGTACCACCCAGCTGCTGGACTTACCTCCTTGCATTGGACAGCGCTGACCTCAATGGGCTGCCGGAGGAGAGCAAAGGCTTGGTTGGGATTGACCTTGTGGGGTTGGGGGGGACACGGGTGTCCCCACCCCCTTCAGTCCTGACTGCACCCCAGACTGAGCGGGGCTCTGTGGGATTGCGGCTCCCAGGCAAGTTGGGGACACCAGTGCAGGGGGAAAGGCAAGGCATTGAGGGTAAAGCCTGGTGGAAAGGTCCTGGGAATGGGCCATGGCAGGGCATTTCCCAGTTGGTGCCACTTCAGCCTGGCCAGGCCTTGTCCCACTTGAGCCCAGTGTGGAGCTTGGGCCTGTTTGTTCTCCTTGGACTCTAGTGGGGTTTGGCCCAGTTCTGCCCAGTTTGGGTTGGGTCTTTGCCTTGGCTGGGAAAGAGAGGAGATGATGGGGAGATGGTCCAGGGGACCAAGAGGATGGGATGGGGAGGCCCAAAAAGGTGGGATTTGGGGTCAGAAAGAGCAGGAAGCGGTGGGACTGTGCCAGGACAGAGCTGGGTGTAAGCATCCCGTGAAGAAGCGGAACTGCAGTAGCAGGAGTTGAATTGTGGGAAGGGGAAGGAGAGAGGGAATTGTGACCAGAAGAAAGGAGTAATGCCTGGGGCTGGGGGTGCTGGGGAGTACTGAGGGAGTCCGTGGATTGGGAAGGGGCCCATCCCTGAGCCCATCGTCGTGGCATGGGGGCCTCACCTTGGCATCTGCCGGGGGGCTCAGCAGGATGGTGAAGAGCAGGGCCACACTGAGCACAGTGACCTTCATCTTCCTCTGGGCCTGGGCAGCGCTGGCTGAGGCTGCACAAGGGCAGGAGCACATTTATCCCTGCCAGGACTCCTCCCTGCCCCCTCCCCGAGAGCCCCCGGGGCAAAGCCCGGCTGGGCACAGCCCCCAGCCCTGACCACAAGCCCAACCCTGGCACAGAGTCCATCCTGCCTGCGGCACCGGTCCAGGCACCATCCCCGGCATCCCTCCAGCTTCCTGCACGGGGCAGCTGCCCCTGGAAGGGCCCAGGCACCTTGGTCGTGCCAAGGGGGTGGGCAGGGAGCTGTAAGCAGCTGCATACACCTTCCATCCTTACGGGCCACTGACAAGACACAAGAGACCATTGTGGGACGGATGGGAAAGCATCTTGTGACCGTAGTAGAGAGATTTCTCTGAACAATTTTTCCTGCACTTATAGACCTTGGTTGCCATGGTTTAATGTTTATACTTATAAACTTTCTGAAAATACGCAGTGTTTATACTTGTTAGTCGTGTGTTTATAATTATAAGGTTTGAGAGCATAGTATGTTTATAGTAAGAAAACCTTGAGAAACTGGAGATAATGAAACACCTGTAGATTTCGAAAAAACCCTAGAGGCAGATCAATAGAAAGAGCCGCGTGGACAAAGAACCTGGTCCAATAAACTGAAAGTATGAGACGCGTGCACAGACTGAACTGTCCAATCACCTAATTGTGAGCATGTACCCAGAATAAACTAAACTGTATAAAAGTTAACAGATTTAAATAACAAACTGGACATCGCTTTGATCACATTGATCGTCTGCCTTGTCTCTGTACCTCTCCATAAAAAACGTGGATTGGTTTGGTTTAGAGGTGTTGCTTTGCTTTCATTTAACAACAATTTTGACATTGTTTGAAGTGTGTTTTTGCAACCAGACCCTGTCCCTGACCACCACGAACCTTTAACCTGTGCCAATTTGTATTAATAAAGAGTGTTATTCCACAGACTGTTGGAGGGAGTCCTTTATAAAAGTGCTCGTGGAAATATCCACTGAGGGCTTTCCCTTTTTGCTGTGACGTGTCAGTGCCCAAAAAAGGGCACTGGAATTCCCCCCACCTCATTGTGGATCTGTTTGGTGGAGGGATCCTGGGTGGAATATGGGACAGACTAGATGGGACTGACAGGGTTTTGTTTTTCCCTGGGGCACCACCAGACAAACAAATCTCCAAGAGTGGGTGAGTTCCCCTTCCCCCCGTTTCCCATCACACACGGGAATCTGCTGAGGTTGGACAAGACCAAGGTGGTGCAGCCGGGTCAGGGAAACCCCCGGGATCGGTGCAGGCTGGGGGAGGAAGGGATGGAAGTCCCTGCTGGGAGAGGGCTCTGGGGGTGCTGGTGGGTGACAAATGGGACACGAACCAGCCTGGAAACCCCCCGTGTGTGGGGTTCATCCCGGGGGCAGGGGAGGAGAGGAATCTGCCCCTCTGCTCTGCTCAGGTGAGACCCCACCTGCAGTGCTGCCTCCAGCTCTGGGGGCCCAGACCAGGAGGAATGGACCTGTTGGAGTGGATCCAGGGAGGCCACAAAGGTGTTCTGAAGGCTGGAGCCCCTCTGCTCTGGGGACAGGTTGGAACAATTGGGATTGTTCAGCCTGGAGAAGAGAAGGTTCCAGGGAGGCCTTAGAGTCCCTTCCAGTGCCTAGAGGGGTTCCCAGAGAGCTGCAGAGGAATTTTGGAGAAAGATCTGTAGTGATGAGAGAAGGGGGAATGGCTTCCCACTGACAGAGGGTAGGTTTAGGGGGATATTGGGAAGTAAATTTTCCCTGTGAGAGGGGGAGGTCCTGGCACCGGTTGCCCTGAGAAGTTGTGGCTGCCCCATGCCTGGAAGTGTCCAAGACCAGGATGGACGGGGCTTGGAGTAACCTGGGCTAGTAGGAGATGTTCCTGCCAATGCCAGGGGGTGGCACGGGATGAGTTTTAAGGTCCCTTCCCACCCAAACCAGTCTATGATTCCATGATTCTGTGTTGAGACAAGGCAAGTCCCTGTCGTGGGCAGTGACTGTAAACCAGTCCATTATCCCAGTCAAAACCAGAACAACAGGACAGAGACCTCCTGCTAAATCTGGTCCCCTCCTTGTACAGCTACTGAGGGACTGTGGGAAGCCGAGGGTACCAGGAACTTGGGAAGGGAGACGTAAATGCGGGGAGAACAGGGCCTCCCTTTCTCCTCCCCTTTCCCTCAGTGAGTCACTGCAACACCTCCCTGCAGGACACGGTCTGAGGAGAACGGCCAGGTCCCAAATCCGTTTGAAACCAGAGGATGGGAAAAATCCCACAGGAGGGACTGCAGCAACAAGAAGCATTTCCCCAGGGGCTCCCAGTCCTGCTCAGAGGGAAGGAAGGAGACAGTCCAGGTGGGATCAGCTGCACCTCAGGCACCCTGGTCATGTCTCTCGTCCATCTCTCTCTCAAACACCAAACTGGGGACATACCCCTCTTCCAATGAGCTACTGCTCCCACAATTTGGATGATCCAGAGTGGGACCTTTGGTGGTCAGGGGCTGTAAATGGTTTCTTTTTGAGCAGCTTCACCTCCCCTGGGCCCCTCCTCAGTCAGCGTTCCTCAATTATGCAACAAACGAGTCACGAAGCAGAAACAGGCACAAAGAAAATCTTCCAGGTCACTGCCAGCTCCTCGGGAAAATCCAAGGCAAATAGTCAAGTCATTCACCTGAGATGTTTTCCCAGCTAGCCCACAATGGTCTCTTGTGTCTGGTCAGGGGCCCATAAGGATGGAAGGTGTCCCGGAAATATCGCCAAAGGACAGTGGAGAATTGAGGCTGTGTCAGGTGCCGGGAGCCCCCGCTCAGTGCCTGTCCTTGATCTCTGCCCACAGGGGTCCCAGCACAGAAGGACCTCTGAGGCAGGTGGGGAGGGAGGGAGAGTGGGGTGGGAAGGTGTCATCCTGCTGAGGGTCAGCACTGGACCCAGGGCAGGGCAGGGCCATCCCTGGGGACAGGGGCACTGGGGCAGCTGTGCCCCAGGACCAGTCAGTCTGGAGCCAGAGCCCTGCTGGTCTGCCAGTCCCTGGCGCCCCCTGCCTGGGTCAACTCAGCAGAGCGGGGCCCGGCTGATGCTGGAGGACACGGTGTGCCCAGCTGGGACAGGGGCAGGACCAGCAAAGGGCATCTGCCCCTCTGGGTTCTGCTCGGGGAGGGCATGGTTGAGCGTGCACCACTTGGGGGCTACAGTGCCCGCAAATGGGCTGGAACCGGGCACTGCCACCACCCCAGCACTTCCCTGGGCCCAGCCCTTGTGTACCAGGGCCAGCATTGCTCAGTGCTCCTCAGTGCCTGCCCAGACTGGAGATCCCAGTCACCCGGTTGTACCCATTGCCCGTCAGCCCCTTTATCTCCCAGTTCCCTATTTCCCTGATCCCGGGGTCCTGGTGCCCCAAGAAGGGGGTCAGTGCCAGCCCCGTGTTCAACCAAGGATCTGGAGTGGGAACAGGGACAATTGTGCTTAGACACGCCGGGTTTGGGGCTGGGTTGAGCTCTGGGGTGTCCCAGAGGGAAAACTCTGGCAAGGGATGGGCAGGATATGGTGGGATCAGGCTTTGGGGGCCGTTGCAGGATGGATTGTTTTGTTGTGGGATTGTCCCCACAGGGTATGCAGCTGCTTTCAGCTCCCTGCCCACCCCCTTGTCACCCGCAGGTACCTGAGCCCTTCCAGGGGCAGCTGCCCCGTGCAGGAAGCTGGAGGGATGCTGGGGAAGGTGGCTGGATTGGTGCCGCAGGCAGGATGGACTCTGTGCCAGGGCTGGGCTTGTGACCAGGGTTGGGGGCTGTGCCCAGCCGGGCTATGCCCCGGGGGCTCTCGGGGAGGGGGCAGGGAGGAGTCCCGGCAGGGATAAATGTGCTCCTGCCCTTGTGCAGCCTCAGTCAGCGCTGCCCAGGTCCAGAGGAAGATGAAGGTCGCTGTGCTCAGCATGGCCCTGCTCTTCATCATCCTGCTGAGCCCCCCGGCAGATGCCAAGGTGAAGTCGTCACTCTGACATCACATTCTTCCTGTGACATCACATCGTCCTCTGTGACATCACATCTTTTGTGTGACAGCACATCCTCCTCATTCTTCCTGTGACATCACATCCTTCACCTCCTCCTCTGTGACATCACAGCTCCCCTGTGACATCACATCCTCCCTGTGACATGTGGTGATTTGAAACTCCCAAGAATCTAATTTCTAAGTTGAAGCCCCCCTCCCACAGTTTGCCCCTGTGAGAGGGTTTGGTGATGGTATGGACTTGATATCTTTTTCCCCTCATGTGGAGAGTTTTCAGAGAAAACACAACCATTCGTTATTGGGGGAAGGGGAAAATATTTACAAAGGTTTATTTACACACACTCATATATATTTACATTGAATTGAATTCCTCTTCTTCCTTCAATAAAGGTCTAAGAAGAAAAGAGAAAAGTCTTTCTGTCACTCCTCAGACCACAGTTCCTCCATTTCAGTTTTCTGTGGCACCGGTTAGTGTCCTTCATTTTTCCCAAGGCAGCAGATTTAAGTGCGGCAGTCAGGATTTTGTTCTTACTTTGTGGAAATTCCAACCCCGAACCCGAACCTTCGGGGGATTTCCTTGTAGATCTTCACTCCTCTTGGGTTAGAACTTTGAAGGTAGCTTTCAGTTCAGCCTTACCAAAGCTCTTCTGCTCTGTCTCAGCTCGCCAGCATGATAGAAGCAGCAGCAGCAGCAGCAGCAGAGGGCACGGCCACCTCCTCCGCATTCCGTCCTGGCTCAGCTCTCTGGACGACTCTGGGTTTTTAGCTCCTTTCTCTCTCTCTCTCTCTAGCTGCTGCTGCATTTCGGGACTCCCTAAGGGTTTGGAAGTCCACCCCTCCTCTTCAGGAAGTCTCTGGGTTTTGGGAAAGTAATACAGTCTTACCCCAAACGAGCTCTGTTGAGTTTTCCTCTGATTTGTTGCCAGCTCTCCCTCCTGCAGGAACATCTCTGCGTCTTTCAGCCGGCTTCACGTTATTTCACTGCTACTGGCTATCTTTTTGGCTTTCAGCCATCGCTGTCTCTGTTCAGGACTGCTCCGCTGCCGCTTTGCAATGTCTTCTGCTGCTGCTGACAGTAAGGAAACTCTTCCAGCTCTTGATTAGGGGACCCGGTCCAGCTTTGACACTATACCGGGTCTCCCGTAGCCTCAGCGGAGGGTTGGGGGCCCTTGGCCCCCAGAGGGGCTCACTGACCCCCCGCCTCCTTGTGGCTCAGATCATGGCTACCTACTTTCTAAACTTTCTTCACCACCTTCTCTTCCGTTTCTGTGAGAATGTAAGTTCCGCAGGACTATTGATTGGTCTGGTATTATCAGTGGGGCAAACCATTACTACCTCAGAGAAAAGGTTTTTCAAACCACCACAGACATCAACTCCTCCGGTGACATCACAGCTCCTCTGTGACCTCACATCTTCCCTGTGACATCACATCCTTCAGATCCTTCCCGTGACATCACATCCTCCTCTGTGGCATCACATCCTTCCTGTGACATCACATCTTTGCTGTGACATCAAATCCTCCTCTATGACATCATATCCTTCCTGTGCCATCACATCCTCCTCTGTGACATCACGTCCTCCTGTGGCATCATAACCTTCCCGTGACATCACATCCTCATCTGCTCCATCACATCCTCCCGTGACTTCACAGCTCCCCTGTGACGTCAGGTCCTCCCGTGTGACATCACATCCTCCTCTGTGACATCGCATTCTCCTCTGTCACATCACATCCCTCCTGTGACATCATATTCCCTGGTCACATCACATTCTCCTCTGTGACATCACATCCTTCACATCCTCCCTGTGACATCACATCATCCCCTGTGGCATCACGTCCTTCCTGTGACATCGCACCTGTACTGTGACATCAAATCCTCCTCTGTGACATCATATCCTTCCTGTGACATCACATCCGTCTGCGTGACATCACATCCTCCCTGTGACATCTCATCCTCCTCTGTGACATCACATCCTTCCTGTGACATCACATCTACATATGTGACATCGCATCCTCCCTGTGACATGACATCCGACTCTGTGACATCACATTCTTCACATCCTTTCTGGGGCATCATATCCTCTTCTGTAACATCACATTCTCTCTGTCACATCACATCCTTGCTATGACATCACATCTTTCCTGTGACATCATATCCTCCTCTGTGACATCACATCCTACTCTGTGACGTCACATCCTTCACATCCTTCCTCTGACATCACATCGTCCACTGTGAGATCACATCCTCCTCTGTGACATCACATCCTATTCTGGGACATCACATCCGTCCTATGACATCACAGCTCCCCTGTGACATCACATCTCTCCGATGAAATCCGATACTCCCTGACATGTGACATCACATCCTTCGCATCCTCCCTGTGACATCACATACTCCTCTGTGACATCACATCCTCCCTGTGGTACCACATCCTTCTCTGTGACATCACATCCTCCTCTGTGACTTCACATACTCTTCTGTGACCTCACATCCTCCCCATGACATCACATTGTCCCTGTCACCTCATATTCTCCCTGTTGCATGACATCCTTCACATTCTTCCTCGGACATCACGTCGTCCCTGTGACATCACATCATCCTTAGTGACATCGCATTTTTCTCTGTGACATCACATCCTCCTCCGTGACATCACACCCTCCCTGTTACATCACATCCTCCTCTGTGGCATCACGCTGCCAGGTCTTCGCAACTCCTTTTGTTTCTCAGCTCTACCTGGCTCCGGGGTACGACTCGACCTTCGACCCTCCCCGGCTCTTTTTGGCCTTCGGGTCTCCCCGACTCCTTCCAGCCCTCAAGAGTTCACAGTGACATCGCTTTGGGGTCCTTTGATATTGGCCCAATGCTGCTCCTCTGTGGCACAGCGGGGCCTCCTGGAGCCACGGGGACATTGGGACACTCCAGGGACACATGGAATCAAGGCTGCCCCTTGACCCCGCGGGACCTCCTGGTACCCTGGGGCACCTCTGACCCTTCCTGGCCTCTTGATGGCAAGGAGGAGCCTGTGACATCTGCTGTGTGTTTCCTCTGCTCTCTGGGCACTTGCATCCTTTGAGAGCTGCCCATCACTGCGGTAGCCAAGAGCACGGGGGGGGATCCCCTGGAGAGGGAGCAGAGACATCTTTCACTGGATCACCTTGCTCAGAGCCCCATCCAAGCTGGCCTTGAATGTTTGCAGGGATGGGGCATCCACCACCTCCCTGGAAACGTATTCCTGTGTTTCATTCTCATCATCAGATGTTTCTTCCCTCTCTCTAGTTTGAACTTCCCCTCTTTTAGTTTAACTCCCACACCCCCTGTCCTATTGTGACAGGTCCTACTGAACCCTTTGCCCACATGTTTCTAAGAAGCAACCTGGAAGTACTGGAAGGTCCCAAGGAGGTCTCCCCACAGCCTTTTCTTCTGCAGGTTGAAGAGCCCCCACTCTCTCAGCCTGTCTCCATCCGAGAGGTGCTGCAGCCCTCTGATCCCCTTCGTGACCTCCTCTGGAAGTGCCCCAAGAGGTGCTTGTCTTTGCTGTGCTGAGGAGCCCATGGAGCTGCAGGAGATGCCAGGGCTGGCAGGGGAATCGCCCAAGCCATTGCCATTGTGGGCAGGTGCGTTGCAGACAGCCAGAGGAGCCCAGAGCTGGAGGCAGCACTGCAGGTGGGGTCTCAACTGAGCAGAGCAGAGGGGCAGAACCCCCTCCCCTGCTACCCACGCTGTGGGATGAGCCCAGGACACGGGGGATTGTGGGTTGTGAGCTCCCATTGCTGCCTCACATCCTGCTTTTCAGCCCCCACTATCCCTATGGCCTTGGATGCAGGGTTACTCTCCATCCCTTCAGCCCCGAGCCTGTCCCTTGAGATCTGGGGGCATTTGGCACCCACTGGCTCCTTTGATCCCCTTTCCCATCCCTCCCAGAGCACAGGGAAGGACTGAGGGGCTTTGACCGATTGTCCCTGACCCTCCCTTGCCCCGACACCAAGCTGTGCTCCTTGGGGACGGTGCTTGGACAGCCCCAGTCAGACCCTGTTTCCCACTGTGCCCCCAAACCACCGAGTGCCCCAGGGGACGTGGGAACACACATGGACACTGGAACGCAGCCGTGGATGTGGGAACACAGACACACAGACAGACACAGAGCATTTGTTTTGCTGCAGGGATTTATTGATTATTGCAGGGAAATTGCCAGGGCACCCAGGGGATCAGGGGGGTCCTCCAGGGATGATCATCTCCTCATGCCGCTGGAGGGGGACAGGACACGGGTGTCACCACCACTTCCAGTCCTGAAAGACAGAGCCCCAAACCTCACCCCCGGTGTCCACTGGGACATGGGAGGGGCCTTGTCCCCACCCCGTCTGTCTGCAGGGAGCTGGGGCAGGAGAAGGGAACTGGATGCTGAGATCCATGTGGCCCCGAGAGCCCCTGAGCCCGGGATGCTCTGACACCTCCCCGAGCCCCTCCCTGCCCTCCCGCTGACCCTGGGGGTCTGCAGAGCCCCCAGTGCAAGGCAAGGCTTGGGGGCAGCTCTGTCCAGCTGCCCCGGGACACAGAACAGGGACAGCCCCCTCCATGTCCCTCTGCTGTCCCCAAGTTCTGCCCACTGCAGAGGGCTCAGGGACCCCCCAGGGCCCTGCCAAGCTCCTTTGGGGGGCTGAGGACCCTCCGATATTTCTCACCTGGACATGCAGAGAGGCAACCGAGCGTCACTGGCGCATCAGCTCCACCTGGTCAGCCACGGGGGGCTGGGGACAAAGGCAGGGTTAGAGACACACTGGGGTGAACTGGGACACACTGCGATGTACTGGGACACACTGGGTGTACTGGGACACACTGGGATGGACTGGGTCCCACTGGGGTGGACTGGGGCACACTGAGATGCCGGGGAGGGTCGTGGCCATGAGAGGGGAGGGTCTGGGCCCAGCAGAACTCGGGGTACCCACCTCAGACCTCTTCACTCGACCGATATCCATGCCTCCCTGGAGAGAAAGCGTGAGGTGTCACTGGTCACTGGGGTGTCCCCAGGCACAGGAGGGATGGGGGGACTACATTTCCCTCCATTTCCCACACTGAGGACATCTCAACTCCAGGACTTACCCCAACACATCCACCTCCTCCTTGTCCCGAGATTGGCTGGGGAAGGAGAGCAAAGGTTTAAGCAGGATTGGCCCCTGTGGGGCTGGGGGAGGGACACGGGTGTCCCCAGCCCCCCCAGCCCATGGTTGCCCCCGGTCTGAGGGGGAAAATCCCTTCTGCTCCCCCCAGCCCCACTGCACCCAGTTTCCCCTGGGATCCCTGTTGCTGCAGGGCCCAGGGTGGGGATGGAGACAAGGAGAGCCAGGGGAATTCAGGGCCTGCAGGGAGGGCAGGATGGAGGAGGAGACCCAAAGAGGGTGAAGTGGGGGGAATTTGGGTGCCCACAGGATGGGCATTGGGGTGTGGAAGGGATGGGACTGTGGGGGACGCAGGTGAGGAAGAAGGGATTCCAGTGGAGGGGACCCAGGGAATGAAGCAGGGCAGGGGTGGGGGCAGGAGAAATGGGGAAAGGGAGAAAACTGGAAGGGATTGGGAGGGGATTTGGGACTAGGGGGTCAAGGAAGGGGATTTCTGGACACAAGTGTCATGGGCACTGGGAAAGAGGAAGGATTAGAGGGGAAAGAGGGGAAGAAATGGTGTGGGAATGATGTCTTGTGTTTGTGTGGTGGGGTGGACTGGGGTGTGTGGGAGTAGAGTGGGGGCCCTGAGGAGGGGCCTCCCTGGTGCACACTGGGGTGGACTGGGGATCACTGGGATACCCTGGAGGGTGGTGGCCACCAGAGGGGAGGGTCTGGGCCCAGCACAAGCCCTGGTACCCACCGGGCCGCCGATCACGCCTGCCTGTAGAGAGACAAGGAGACGTCACTGGTCACTGGAGTGTCCCAAGTGCCAGGAAGGGATGTTGGGTCCCCCAACTCCCGGACTTACCTCCCCACATTGGACGCTGTCGACCTCAATGGGCTGCAGGAGGAGAGCAAAGGCTTGGTTGGGGTTGGCCTTGTGGGGCTGGAGGGGACAGCGGTGTCCCCATCCCCTCCAGCCCTGGTTGGTTGAGCGGGGCTCTTTGGGATTGCGGCTCCCAGGCAAGTTGGGGACACCAGTGCAGGGGGAAAGGCAAAGCATTGAGGGCAAAGCCTGGAGGAAAGGCCCTGGGAATGGGCCATGGCAGGGCATTTCCCAGTTGGTGCCACTTCAGCCTGGTCAGGCCTTGTCCCACTTGAGCCCAGTGTGGAGCTTGGGCCTGTTTGTCCTCCTTGGACTGAAGTGGGGTTTGGCCCAGTTCCACCCAGTTTGGGTTGGGCCTTTGCCTTGGCTGGGAAAGAGAGGAGATGATGGGGAGATGGTCCAGGGGACCAAGAGGATGGGATGGGGAGGTCCAAAAAGGTGGGATTTGGGGTCAGAAAGAGCCGGAAGTGGTGGGACTGTGCCAGGACGGAGTCGGGTGCAAGTGGAGCTGCAGCAGCAGGAGTTGAATTGGGGGAAGGGGAAGGAGAGAGGGAATTGTGGTCGGAAGGAAGGGGCAATGTCCGGGGCTGGGGGTGCTGGGGAGTGCTGGGGGAGCCCGTGGATTGGGAAGGGACCCATCCCTGAGCCCATGGCCGTGGCATGGGGGCCTCACCTTGGCATCTGCCGGGGGGCTCAGCAGGATGGTGAAGAGCAGGGCCACGCTGAGCACAGCGACCTTCATCTTCCTCTGGGCCTGGGCAGCGCTGGCTGAGGCTGCACAAGGGCAGGAGCACATTTATCCCTGCCGGGACTCCTCCCTGCCCCCTCCCCGAGAGCCCCCGGGGCAAAGCCCGGCTGGGCACAACCCCCAGCCCTGACCACAAGCCCAGCCCTGGCACAGAGTCCATCCTGCCTGCGGCACCGATCCAGCCACCTTCCCCAGCATCCCTCCAGCTTCCTGCACGGGGCAGCTGCCCCTGGAAGGGCTCAGGTACCTGCGGGTGCCAAGGGGGTGGGCAGGGAGCTGAAAGCAGCTGCATACCCTGTGGGGACAATCCCACAACAAAACAATCCATCCTCTAACAGCCCCCAAAGCCTGATCCCACCATATCCTGCCCATCCCTTCCCAGAGTTTTCCCTCTGGGACACCCCAGAGCTCAGCCCAGCCCCAAACCCGGCGTGTCTGAGCACAATTGTCCCTGTTCCCACTCCAGATCCTTGGTTGAACACGGGGCTGGCACTTGGGGCACCAGGACCCCGGGATCAGGGAAATAGGGAACTGGGAGATAAAGGGGCTGACGGGCAATGGGCACAGTCGGGTGACTGGGATCTCCAGTCTGGGCAGGCACTGGGGAGCACTGGGCAATGCTGGCCCTGACAGACAAGGGTTGGGCCCAGGGAAGTGCTGGGGTGGTGGCAGTGCCTGGTTCCAACCCATTTGCGGGCACTGCAGCCCGCAAGTGGTGCACGCTCAGCCACACCCTCCCCGAGCAGAACCCAGAGGGGCAGATCCCATTTGCTGGCCCTGCCCCTGTCTCAGCTGGGCACACGGTGTCCTCCTGCATCAGCCAGGCCCCGCTCTGCTGAGCTGGCCCAGGCAGGGGGTGCCAGGGACTGGCAGACCAGCAGGGCTCTGGCTCCAGACTGGCTGGTCCTGGGACACAGCTGTCCCAGTGCCCCTGTCCCCAGGGATGACCCTGCCCTGCCCTGGGCCCAGCTCTGGCCCTCAGCAGGATGGCACCTTCCCGTCCCACTCTCCCTCCCTCCCCATCTGCCTCAGAGGCCCCTCTGTGCTGGGACCCCCGTGGGCAGAGATCAAGGACAGGCACTGAGCGGGGGCTCCCGGCACCTGACACAGCCTCAATTCTCCACTCACCTTTGGCCACATTTCCGCAACACCTTCCATCCTTATGGGCCCCTGACCAGACACAAGAGACCATTGTGGGCTAGCTGGGAAAACATCTCAGGTGAATGACTTGACTATTTGCCTTGGATTTTCCCGAGGAGCTGGCAGTGACCTGGAAGATTTTCTTTGTGCCTGTTTCTGCTTCATGACTCGTTTGTTGCATAATTGAGGAACGTTGACTTAGGAGAGGCCCAGGGGAGGTGAAGCTGCTCAAAAAGAAGCCATTTACAGCCCCTGCACCACCAAAGGTCCCACTCTGGATCATCCAAATTGTGGGAGCAGTAGCTCATTGGAAGAGGGAAATGTCCCCAGTTTGGTGTTTGAGAGAGAGATGGACGAGAGACGTGACCAGGGTACCTGAGGTGCAGCTGATCCCCCCTGGACTGTCTCCTTCCTTCCCTCTGAGCATGGTTGGGAGCCCCTGGGGAAATGCCTCTTGTTGCTGCAGTCCCTCCTGTGGGATTTTTCCCACCCTCCGGTTTCAAACGGATTTGGGGCCTGGTCGTTCTCCTCAGGCCGTGTCCCGCAGGGAGGTGTTGCAGTGACTCACTGAGGGAAAGGGGAGGAGAAAGGGGGGCCCTGTTCTCCCCGCATTTACGTCTCCCTTCCCAAGTTCCTGGTACCCTCGGCTTCCCACAGTCCCTCAGTAGCTGTACAAGGAGGGGACCAGATTTAGCAGGAGGTCTCTGTCCTGTTGTTCTGGTTTTGACTGGGATAATGGACTGGTTTGCAGTCACTGCCCACGACAGGGACTTGCCTTGTCTCAACACAGAATCATGGAATCATGGACTGGTTTGGGTGGGAAGGGACCTTAAAACTCATCCCGTGCCACCCCCTGGCATTGGCAGGGACATCTCCTACTAGCCCAGGTTACTCCAAGCCCCGTCCATCCTGGCCTTGGACACTTCCAGGCATGGGGCAGCCACAACTTCTCCGGGCAACCTGTGCCAGGACCTCCCCCTCTCACAGGGAAAACTGTCTTCCCAATATCCCTCTAAGCCTGCCCTCTGTCAGTGGGAAACCATTCCCCCTTCTCCTATCATTGCAGGTCTTTCTCCAAAATCCCTCTGCAGCTCTCTGGGAGCCCCTCTAGGCACTGGAAGGGGCTCTAAGGCCTCCCTTGAGCCTTCTCTTCTCCAGGCTGAACAATCCCAATTGTCCCAACCTGTCCCCAGAGCAGAGGGGCTCCAACCTTCAGAACACCTTTGTGGCCTCCTCTGGATCCACTCCAACAGGTCCATTCCTCCTGATCTGGGCCCCCCAGAGCTGGAGGCAGCACTGCAGGTGGGGTCTCACCTGAGCAGAGCAGAGGGGCAGATTCCCCTCCTCCCCTGCCCCCGGGATGAGCCCCGCACACGGGGGGTTTCCAGGCTGGCTCGTGTCCCATTTGTCACCCACCAGCACCCCCAGAGCCCTCTCCCAGCAGGGACTTCCATCCCTTCCTCCCCCAGCCTGCACCGATCCCGGGGGTTTCCCTGACCCGGCTGCACCACCTTGGTCTTGTCCAACCTCAGCAGATTCCCGTGTGTGATGGGAAACGGGGGGAAGGGGAACTCACCCACTCTTGGAGATTTGTTTGTCTGGTGGTGCCCCAGGGAAAAACAAAACCCTGTCAGTCCCATCTAGTCTGTCCCATATTCCACCCAGGAACCCTCCACCAAACAGATCCACAATGAGGTGGGGGGAATTCCAGTGCCCTTTTTTGGGCACTGACACGTCACAGCAAAAAGGAAAAGCCCTCAGTGGATATTTCCACGAGTACTTTTATAAAGGACTCCCTCCAACAGTCTGTGGAATAACACTCTTTATTAATACAAATTGGCACAGGTTAAAGGTTCGTGGTGGTCAGGGACAGGGTCTGGCTGCAAAAACACACTTCAAACAACGTCAAAATTGTTGTAAAAGCAAAGCAAAGCACAACCTCTAAACCAAACCAATCCACAAATACATTAGGAAGCAAAAGCCAGCTCTAATCCTTCCAAGCGGTGACTAACACGCAAAACTGACACTTCCCACCCAGCACAGGCGTCCCTGAGGGGGAGGAAGGCAGGTTCAGGGGAAATCTCCCTCCAATTCTTTCCCCATTTCCAACTCTCTTTTATGCTATTTCTTTAAGTTTAGGAGGAGTTTGAGAGTTTCTAATGAGAAGTGCTACGATTGTTTCTGGCTGCCTGGGGAGTTTTGTGGGGTATCGTGACCTTATCCGAGCTGGGAAGCAGCAGTTGGAGTCTCTTTGCTGTCCGGGAAGCAGCAGCTGGTTTTCCTCTCTAATTCCTATGCTGTGTTAACTTTTATCCTTATCTCTCTCTCCACACTCTGGGAGCATTTCTCTGGCTTGTCCAGGTCCCCCTGGATGCCATCCCATGCCTCAGGTGTGTCACCTGGACCGCTCAGCTCAGTGTCACCGGCTCTGGGTGCCCTCCATGCCTTGGCCTACATCATTAAGGAAGATGCCGGATGCTGGGGCCAGGAGTGAGGAATTGGAGGGTGTGGAGTCCAGTTGGGGATTTCTTGTTGGGGCTAAGGGCGCGGACAGCGGGATTGGGAAGGGGGCAGCAGTCCTCAGCCTCTGGAGGTGTCTCCTGCAGAGAGGGAAGGACAGGAATGGCTTTGAGAAAGATCTTGCAAACTCCCAGTGGAGGAGGTGCCCAGGATGAGATGGAATGCCCTGTGCTGGAGGCAATCACATCCCCTTGGGGTGCAGGGGCTGTAAATGCCCCCCCTGAGCGGTTTCACCTCCCCTGGGCCCCTCCTCAGTCAACGTTCCTCAATTATCCAACAAATGAGGTACGAAACAGAAAGGGGCAAAAGGAAAATCTTCCAGGTCACTGCCGGCTCCTGGGGAAAATCCAAGGCAAATAGTCAAGTCATTCACCTGAGATGTTTTCCCAGCTAGCCCACAATGGTCTCTTGTGTCCGGTCAGGGGCCCATAAGGATGGAAGGTGTCCCGGAAATATCGCCAAAGGTCAGTGGAGAATTGAGGCTCTGGCAGCTGCTGGGAGCCCCCGCTCAGTGCCTGTCCTTGATCTCTGCCCATGGGGGTCCCAGTACAGAGAGGCCTCTGAGGCAGGTGGGGAGGGAGAGAGAGTGGGGCAGGAAGGTGCCATCCTGCTGAGGGCCAGCGCTGGGCCCAGGGCAGGGCAGGGCCATCCCTGGGGACAGGGGCACTGGGGCAGCTGTGTCCCAGGGCCAGCCCAGTGTGGAGCCAGAGCCCTGCTGGTCTGCCAGTCCCTGGCACCCCCTGTCTGGGCCAGCTCAGCAGAGCGGGGTCCGGCTGATGCGGGAGGACACGGTGTGCCCAACTGAGACAGGGGCAGGGCCAGCAAATGGGATCTGCCCCTCTGGGCTCTGCTTGGGGAAGATGGGCCTGGATCTGCACCACTTGGGGGCTGCAGTGCCCGCAAATGGGTTGGAGCCAGGCACTGCCACCACCCCAGCACTTCCCTGGGCCCAGCCCTTGTCTGCCAGGGCCAGCATTGCCCAGTGCTCCCCAGTGCCTGCCCAGACTGGAGATCCCAGTCACCCGACTGTGCCCATTGCCCTTCAGCCCCTTTATCTCCCAGTTCCCTGTTTCCCTGATCCCGGGGTCCTGGTGCCCCAAGAAGGGGGTCAGTGCCAGCCCCGCGTTCATCCAAGGATCTGGAGTGGGAACAGGGACAATTGTGCTTAGACATGCCGGGTTTGGGGCTGGACTGAGCTCTGGGGTGTCCCAGAGGGAAAGCTCTGGCAAGGGATGGGCAGGAGGACATGGGTGGATCAGGCTTTGGGGGCCGTTGGAGGATGGACTGTGTTGTTGTGGGATTGTCCCCACAGGGTATGCAGCTGCTTTCAGCTCCCTGCCCACCCCCTTGGCACCCGCAGGTACCTGGGCCCTTCCAGGGGCAGCTGCCCCGTGCAGGAAGCTGGAGGGATGTTGGGGAAGGTGACTGGATCGGTGCTGCAGGTGGGACGGACTCTGTGCCAGGGCTGGGCTTGTGGCCAGGGCTGGGGGTTGTGCCCAGCCGGGCTTTGCCCCGGGGGCTCTCGGGGAGGGGGCAGGGAGGAGTCCTGGCAGGGATAAATGTGCTCCTGCCCTTGTGCAGCCTCAGCCAGCGCTGCCCAGGCCCAGAGGAAGATGAAGGTCGCTGTGCTCAGCGTGGCCCTGCTCTTCATCATCCTGCTGAGCTCCCCGGCAGATGCCAAGGTGAGGTCGTCACTCTGACATCACATTCTTCCTGTGACATCACATCGTCCTCTGTGACATCGCATCTTTTGTGTGACAGCACATCCTCCTCATTCTTCCTGTGACATCACATCCTTCACATCCTCCTCTATGACATCACAGCTCCCCTGTGACATCACATCCTCCCTGTGACATGTGGTGATTTGAAACTCCCAAGAATCTAATTTCTAAGTTGAAGCCCCCCTCCCACAGTTTGCCCCTGTGAGAGGGTTTGGTGATGGTATGGACTTGATATCTTTTTCCCCTCATGTGGAGAGTTTTCAGAGAAAACACAACCATTCGTTATTGGGGGAAGGGGAAAATATTTACAAAGGTTTATTTACACACACTCATATATATTTACATTGAATTGAATTTCTCTTCTTCCTTCAATAAAGGTCTAAGAAGAAAAGAGAAAAGTCTTTCTGTCACTCCTCAGACCACAGTTCCTCCATTTCAGTTTTCTGTGGCACCGGTTAGTGTCCTTCATTTTTCCCAAGGCAGCAGATTTAAGTGCGGCAGTCAGGATTTTGTTCTTACTTTGTGGAAATTCCAACCCCGAACCCGAACCTTCGGGGGATTTCCTTGTAGATCTTCACTCCTCTTGGGTTAGAACTTTGAAGGTAGCTTTCAGTTCAGCCTTACCAAAGCTCTTCTGCTCTGTCTCAACTCGCCAGCATGATAGAAGCAGCAGCAGCAGCAGCAGCAGAGGGTACGACCACCTCCTCCGCATTCCGTCCTGGTTCAGCTCTCTGGACGACTCCGGGTTTTTAGCTCCTTTCTCTCTCTCTCTCTCTAGCTGCTGCTGCATTTCGGGACTCCCTAAGGGTTTGGAAGTCCACCCCTCCTCTTCAGGAAGTCTCTGGGTTTTGGGAAAGTAATACAGTCTTACCCCAAACGAGCTCTGTTGAGTTTTCCTCTGATTTGTTGCCAGCTCTCCCTCCTGCAGGAACATCTCTGCGTCTTTCAGCCGGCTTCACGTTATTTCACTGCTACTGGCTATCTTTTTGGCTTTCAGCCATCGCTGTCTCTGTTCAGGACTGCTCCGCTGCCGCTTTGCAATGTCTTCTGCTGCTGCTGACAGTAAGGAAACTCTTCCAGCTCTTGATTACGGGACCCGGTCCAGCTTTGACACTATACCGGGTCTCCCGTAGCCTCAGCGGAGGGTTGGGGGCCCTTGGCCCCCAGAGGGGCTCACTGGCCCCCCGCCTCCTCGTGGCTCAGATCATGGCTACCTACTTTCTAAACTTTCTTCACCACCTTCTCTTCCGTTTCTGTGAGAATGTAAGTTCCGTAGGACTATTGATTGGTCTGGTATTATCAGTGGGGCAAACCATTACTACCTCAGAGAAAAGGTTTTTCAAACCACCACAGACATCAACTCCTCCCGTGACATCACAGCTCCTCTGTGACCTCACATCCTCCCTGTGACATCACATCCTTCAGATCCTTCCCGTGACATCACATCCTCCTCTGTGGCATCACATCCTTCCTGTGACATCACATTCTCCTCTGTGACATCACATCCTTCCTGTGACATCATAACCTTCCCGTGACATCACATCCTCATCTGTTCCAACACATCCTCCCGTGACTTCACAGCTCCCCTGCGACGTCAGGTCCTCCCCTGTGACATCACATCCTCCTCTGTGGCATCACATTCTCCTCTGTCACATCACATCCCTCCTGTGACATCATATTCCCTGGTCACATCACATTCTCCTTGTGACATCACGTCCTTCCTGTGACATCGCACCTGTACTGTGACATCAAATCCTCCTCTGTGACATCATATCCTTCCTGTGACATCACATCCTCCTGTGTGACATCCCATCCTCCCTCTGACATCACATCCTCCTCTGTGACATCGCATCCTTCCTGTGACATCACATCTACCTATATGACATCGCATCCTCCCTGTGACATCACATCCTGCTCTGTGACATCACATCCTTCACATCCTTCCTCTGACATCACATCCTCCACTGTGAGATCACATCCTCCTCCGTGACATCACGTCCTATTCTGGGACATCACATCCGTCCTATGACATCACAGCTCCCCTGTGACATCACATCTCTCCGATGAAATCCGATACTCCCTGACATGTGACATCACATCCTTCGCATCCTCCCTGTGACATCACATCCTCCTCTGTGACATCACATCCTCCCTGTGGTACCACATCCTTCTCTGTGACATCACATCCTCCTCTGTGACTTCACATACTCTTCTGTGACCTCACATCCTCCCCATGACATCACATTGTCCCTGTCACCTCATATTCTCCCTGTTACATGACATCCTTCACATTCTTCCTCGGACATCACGTCGTCCCTGTGACATCACATCATCCTTAGTGACATCGCATTTTTCTCTGTGACATCACATCCTCCTCTGTCACATCACATCCTCCTCCGTGACATCACACCCTCCCTGTTACATCACATCCTCCTCTGTGGCATCACGCTGCCAGGTCTTCCCAACTCCTTTTGTTTCTCAGCTCTGCCTGGCTCCGGGGTACGACTCGACCTTCGACCCTCCCCGGCTCTTTTTGGCCTTCGGGACTCCCCGACTCCTTCCAGCCCTCAAGAGTTCACAGTGACATCGCTTTGGGGTCCTTTGATATCGGCCCAATGCTGCTCCTCTGTGACACAGCGGGGCCTCCTGGAGCCACGGGGACATTGGGACACTCCAGGGACACATGGAATCAAGGCTGCCCCTTGACCCCGCGGGACCTCCTGGTACCCTGGGGCACCTCTGACCCTTCCTGGCCTCTTGATGGCAAGGAGGAGCCTGTGACAATGCAGGGCCTCAGGGACCCATAGGCACCCTGTGACACTGGGGCACCTGGTGGTTATCGGTCTCTTCTGACAGTTCTGTGCAACCACAGAGAGGCAAAACAGGGGAACCTGAGCGTGTTGATCCAAACTATTCCCATCTCACCTGAAGCTGTCATGCTAACAGAGGTCTTGTGTGTTCCCTCTGCTCTCTGGGCACTTGCATCCTTTGAGAGTTGCCCATCGCTCCGGTAGCCAAGAGCACGGGAGGGATCCCCTGGAGAGGGAGCAGAGACATCTTTCACTGGATCACCTTGCTCAGAGCCCCATCCAAGCTGGCCTTGAATGTTTGCAGGGATGGGGCATCCACCACCTCCCTGGAAACGTATTCCTGTGTTTCATTCTCATCATCAGATGTTTCTTCCCTCTCTCTAGTTTGAACTTCCCCTCTTTTAGTTTAACTCCCACACCCCCTGTCCTATTGTGGCAGGTCCTACTGAACCCTTTGCCCACATGTTTCTAAGAAGCAACCTGGAAGTACTGGAAGGCCCCAAGGAGGTCTCCCCACAGCCTTTTCTTCTGCAGGCTGAAGAACCCCCACTCTCTCAGCCTGTCTCCATCCGAGAGGTGCTGCAGCCCTCTGATCCCCTTCGTGACCTCCTCTAGAAGTGCCCCAAGAGGTGCTTGTCTTTGCTGTGCTGAGGAGCCCATGGAGCTGCAGGAGATGCCAGGGCTGGCAGGGGAATCGCCCAAGCCATTGCCATTGTGGGCGGGTGCGTTGCAGACAGCCAGAGGAGCCCAGAGCTGGAGGCAGCACTGCAGGTGGGGTCTCAGTTGAGCAGAGCAGAGGGGCAGAACCCCCTCCCCTGCTGCCCACGCTGTGGGATGAGCCCAGGACACGGGGGATTGTGGGTTGTGAGCTCCCATTGCTGCCTCACATCCTGCTTTTCAGCCCCCACTATCCCCATGGCCTTGGATGCAGGGTTGCTCTCCATCCCTTCAGCCCCGAGCCTGTCCCTTGAGATCTGGGGGCATTTGGCACCCACTGGCTCCTTTGATCCCCTTTCCCATCCCTCCCAGAGCACAGGGAAGGACTGAGGGGCTTTGGCCGATTGTCCCTGACCCTCCCCTGCCCCGACACCAAGCTGTGCTCCTTGGGGACGGTGCTTGGACAGTCCCAGTCAGACCCTGTTTCCCGCTGTGCCCCCAAACCACCGAGTGCCCCAGGGGACGTGGGAACACACATGGACACGGGAACGCAGCCGTGGATGTGGGAACACAGACACACAGACAGACACAGAGCATTTGTTTTGCTGCAGGGGTTTATTGATTATTGCAGGGAAATTGCCAGGGCACCCAGGGGATCAGGGGGGTCCTCCAGGGATGATCATCTCCTCATGCCGCTGGAGGGGGACAGGACACGGGTGTCACCACCACTTCCAGTCCTGAAAGACAGAGCCCCAAATGTCACCTCCGGTGTCCACTGGGACATGGGAGGGGCCTTGTCCCCACCCCGTCTGTCCGCAGGGAGCTGGGGCAGGAGAAGGGAATTGGATCCTGAGATCCATGTGGCCCCGAGAGCCCCTGAGCCCGGGATGCTCTGACACCTCCCCGAGCCCCTCCCTGCCCTCCCGCTGACCCTGGGGGTCTGCAGAGCCCCCAGTGCAAGGCAAGGCTTGGGGGCAGCTCTGTCCAGCTGCCCCGGGACACAGAACAGGGACAGCCCCCTCCATGTCCCTCTGCTGTCCCCAAGTTCTGCCCACTGCAGAGGGCTCAGGGACCCCCCAGGGCCCTTCCAGGCTCCTTTGGGGGGCTGAGGACCCTCCGATATTTCTCACCTGGACATGCAGAGAGGCAACCGAGCGTCACTGGCGCATCAGCTCCACCTGGTCAGCCACGGGGGGCTGGGGACAAAGGCAGGGTTAGAGACACACTGGGGTGAACTGGGACACACTGCGATGTACTGGGACACACTGGGTGTACTGGGACACACTGGGATGGACTGGGTCCCACTGGGGTGGACTGGGGCACACTGGGATGCCGGGGAGGGTCGTGGCCATGAGAGGGGAGGGTCTGGGCCCAGCAGAACTCGGGGTACCCACCTCAGACCTCTTCACTCGACCGATATCCATGCCTCCCTGGAGAGAAAGCGTGAGGTGTCACTGGTCACTGGGGTGTCCCCAGGCACAGGAGGGATGGGGGGACTACATTTCCCTCCATTTCCCACACTGGGGACATCTCAACTCCAGGACTTACCCCAACACATCCACCTCCTCCTTGTCCCGAGATTGGCTGGGGAAGGAGAGCAAAGGTTTAAGCAGGATTGGCCCCTGTGGGGTTGGGGGAGGGACACGGGTGTCCCCAGCCCCCCCAGCCCATGGTTGCCCCCGGTCTGAGGGGGAAAATCCCTTCTGCTCCCCCCAGCCCCACTGCACCCAGTTTCCCCTGGGATCCCTGTTGCTGCAGGGCCCAGGGTGGGGATGGAGACAAGGAGAGCCAGGGGAATTCAGGGCCTGCAGGGAGGGCAGGATGGAGGAGGAGACCCAAAGAGGGTGAAGTGGGGGGAATTTGGGTGCCCACAGGATGGGCATTGGGGTGTGGAAGGGATGGGACTGTGGGGGACGCAGGTGAGGAAGAAGGGATTCCAGTGGAGGGGACCCAGGGAATGAAGCAGGGCAGGGGTGGGGGCAGGAGAAATGGGGAAAGGGAGAAAACTGGAAGGGATTGGGAGGGGATTTGGGACTAGGGGGTCAAGGAAGGGGATTTCTGGACACAAGTGTCATGAGCACTGGGAAAGGGGAAGGATTAGAGGGGAAAGAGGGGAAGAAATGGTGTGGGAATGATGTCTTGTGTTTGTGTGGTGGGGTGGACTGGGGTGTGTGGGAGTAGAGTGGAGGCCCTGAGGAGGGGCCTCCCTGGTGCACACTGGGGTGGACTGGGGATTACTGGGATACCCTGGAGGGTGGTGGCCACCAGAGGGGAGGGTCTGGGCCCAGCACAAGCCCTGGTACCCACCGGACCGCCGATCACGCCTGCCTGTAGAGAGACAAGGAGACGTCACTGGTCACTGGAGTGTCCCAAGTGCCAGGAAGGGATGTTGGGTCCCCCAACTCCCGGACTTACCTCCCCACATTGGACGCTGTCGACCTCAATGGGCTGCAGGAGGAGAGCAAAGGCTTGGTTGGGGTTGGCCTTGTGGGGCTGGAGGGGACAGCGGTGTCCCCATCCCCTCCAGCCCTGGTTGGTTGAGCGGGGCTCTTTGGGATTGCGGCTCCCAGGCAAGTTGGGGACACCAGTGCAGGGGGAAAGGCAAAGCATTGAGGGCAAAGCCTGGAGGAAAGGCCCTGGGAATGGGCCATGGCAGGGCATTTCCCAGTTGGTGCCACTTCAGCCTGGTCAGGCCTTGTCCCACTTGAGCCCAGTGTGGAGCTTGGGCCTGTTTGTCCTCCTTGGACTGAAGTGGGGTTTGGCCCAGTTCCACCCAGTTTGGATTGGGCCTTTGCCTTGGCTGGCAAAGAGAGGAGATGATGGGGAGATGGTCCAGGGGACCAAGAGGATGGGATGGGGAGGTCCAAAAAGGTGGGATTTGGGGTCAGAAAGAGCAGGAAACGGTGGGACTGTGCCAGGACGGAGTCGGGTGCAAGTGGAGCTGCAGCAGCAGGAGTTGAATTGGGGGAAGGGGAAGGAGAGAGGGAATTGTGGTCGGAAGGAAGGGGCAATGTCCGGGGCTGGGGGTGCTGGGGAGTGCTGGGGGAGCCCGTGGATTGGGAAGGGACCCATCCCTGAGCCCATGGCCGTGGCATGGGGGCCTCACCTTGGCATCTGCCGGGGGGCTCAGCAGGATGGTGAAGAGCAGGGCCACGCTGAGCACAGCGACCTTCATCTTCCTCTGGGCCTGGGCAGCGCTGGCTGAGGCTGCACAAGGGCAGGAGCACATTTATCCCTGCCGGGACTCCTCCCTGCCCCCTCCCCGAGAGCCCCCGGGGCAAAGCCCGGCTGGGCACAGCCCCCAGCCCTGGCCACAAGCCCAGCCCTGGCACAGAGTCCATCCTGCCTGCGGCACCAATCCAGCCACCTTCCCCAGCATCCCTCCAGCTTCCTGCACGGGGCAGCTGCCCCTGGAAGGGCTCAGGTACCTGCGGGTGCCAAGGGGGTGGGCAGGGAGCTGAAAGCAGCTGCATACCCTGTGGGGACAATCCCACAACAAAACAATCCATCCTCCAACAGCCCCCAAAGCCTGATCCCACCATATCCTGCCCATCCCTTCCCAGAGTTTTCCCTCTGGGACACCCCAGAGCTCAGCCCAGCCCCAAACCCCGCGTGTCTGAGCACAATTGTCCCTGTTCCCACTCCAGATCCTTGGTTGAACACGGGGCTGGCACTTGGGGCACCAGGACCCCGGGATCAGGGAAATAGGGAACTGGGAGATAAAGGGGCTGACGGGCAATGGGCACAGTCGGGTGACTGGGATCTCCAGTCTGGGCAGGCACTGGGGAGCACTGGGCAATGCTGGCCCTGACAGACAAGGGTTGGGCCCAGGGAAGTGCTGGGGTGGTGGCAGTGCCTGGTTCCAACCCATTTGCGGGCACTGCAGCCCGCAAGTGGTGCACGCTCAGCCACACCCTCCCCGAGCAGAACCCAGAGGGGCAGATCCCATTTGCTGGCCCTGCCCCTGTCTCAGCTGGGCACACGGTGTCCTCCTGCATCAGCCAGGCCCCGCTCTGCTGAGCTGGCCCAGGCAGGGGGTGCCAGGGACTGGCAGACCAGCAGGGCTCTGGCTCCAGACTGGCTGGTCCTGGGACACAGCTGCCCCAGTGCCCCTGTCCCCAGGGATGGCCCTGCCCTGCCCTGGGCCCAGCTCTGGCCCTCAACAGGATGGCACCTTCCCGTCCCACTCTCCCTCCCTCCCCACCTGCCTCAGAGACCCCTCTGTGCTGGGACCCCCATGGGCAGAGATCAAGGACAGGCACTGAGCGGGGGCTCCCGGCACCTGCCAGAGCCTCAATTCTCCACTGACCTTTGGTCACATTTCCAGGACACCTTCCATCCTTATGGGCCCCTGACCAGACACAAGAGACCATTGTGGGCTAGCTGGGAAAACATCTCAGGTGAATGACTTGACTATTTGCCTTGGATTTTCCCGAGGAGCTGGCAGTGACCTGGAAGATTTTCTTTGTGCCTGTTTCTGCTTCGTGACTCGTTTGTTGGATAATTGAGGAACGTTGACTTAGGAGAGGCCCAGGGGAGGTGAAGCTGCTCAAAAAGAAGCCATTTACAGCCCCTGCACCACCAAAGGTCCCACTCTGGATCATCCAAATTGTGGGAGCAGCAGCTCATTGGAAGAGGTGAATGTCCCCAGTTTGGTGTTTGAGAGAGAGATGGACGAGAGACGTGACCAGGGTACCTGAGGTGCAGCTGATCCCCCCTGGACTGTCTCCTTCCTTCCCTCTGAGCAGGGTTGGGAGCCCCTGGGGAAATGCCTCTTGTTGCTGCAGTCCCTCCTGTGGGATTTTTCCCACCCTCTGGTTTCAAACGGATTTGGGACCTGGTCGTTCTCCTCAGGCCGTGTCCCGCAGGGAGGTGTTGCAGTGACTCACTGAGGGAAAGGGGAGGAGAAAGGGGGGCCCTGTTCTCCCCGCATTTACGTCTCCCTTCCCAATTTCCTGGTACCCTCGGCTTCCCACAGTCCCTCAGTAGCTGTACAAGGAGGGGACCAGATTTAGCAGGAGGTCTCTGTCCTGTTGTTCTGGTTTTGACTGGGATAATGGACTGGTTTGCAGTCACTGCCCACGACAGGGACTTGCCTTGTCTCAACACAGAATCATGGAATCATGGACTGGTTTGGGTGGGAAGGGACCTTAAAACTCATCCCGTGCCACCCCCTGGCATTGGCAGGGACATCTCCTACTAGCCCAGGTTACTCCAAGCCCCGTCCATCCTGGCCTTGGACACTTCCAGGCATGGGGCAGCCACAACTTCTCCGGGCAACCTGTGCCAGGACCTCCCCCTCTCACAGGGAAAACTGTCTTCCCAATATCCCTCTAAGCCTGCCCTCTGTCAGTGGGAAACCATTCCCCCTTCTCCTATCATTGCAGGTCTTTCTCCAAAATCCCTCTGCAGCCCTCTGGGAGCCCCTCTAGGCACTGGAAGGGGCTCTAAGGCCTCCCTTGAGCCTTCTCTTCTCCAGGCTGAACAATCCCAATTGTCCCAACCTGTCCCCAGAGCAGAGGGGCTCCAGCCTTCAGAACACCTTTGTGGCCTCCTCTGGATCCACTCCAACAGGTCCATTCCTCCTGATCTGGGCCCCCCAGAGCTGGAGGCAGCATTGCAGGTGGGGTCTCACCTGAGCAGAGCAGAGGGGCAGATTCCTGTCCTCCCCTGCCCCCGGGATGAGCCCCGCACACGGGGGGTTTCCAGGCTGGCTTGTGTCCCATTTGTCACCCACCAGCACCCCCAGAGCCCTCTCCCAGCAGGGACTTCCATCCCTTCCTCCTCCAGCCTGCACCGATCCCGGGGGTTGCCCTGACCTGGCTGCACCACCTTGGTCTTGTCCAACCTCAGCAGATTCCCGTGTGTGATGGGAAACGGGGGGAAGGGGAACTCACCCACTCTTGGAGATTTGTTTGTCTGGTGGTGCCCCAGGGAAAAAAAAACCCCTGTCAGTCCCATCTAGTCTGTCCCATATTCCACCCAGGAACCCTCCACCAAACAGATCCACAATGAGGTGGGGGGAATTCCAGTGCCCTCTTTTGGGCACTGACACGTCACAGCAAAAAGGAAAAGCCCTCAGTGGATATTTCCACGAGTACTTTTATAAAGGACTCCCTCCAACAGTCTGTGGAATAACACTCTTTATTAATACAAATTGGCACAGGTTAAAGGTTCGTGGTGGTCAGGGACAGGGTCTGGTTGCAAAAACACACTTCAAACAACGTCAAAATTGTTGTAAAAGCAAAGCAAAGCACAACCTCTAAACCAAACCAATCCACAAATACATTAGGAAGCAAAAGCCAGCTCTAATCCTTCCAAGCGGTGACTAACACGCAAAACTGACACTTCCCACCCAGCACAGGCGTCCCTGAGGGGGAGGAAGGCAGGTTCAGGGGAAATCTCCCTCCAATTCTTTCCCCATTTCCAACTCTCTTTTATGCTATTTCTTTAAGTTTAGGAGGAGTTTGAGAGTTTCTAATGAGAAGTGCTACGATTGTTTCTGGCTGCCTGGGGAGTTTTGTGGGGTATCGTGACCTTATCCGAGCTGGGAAGCAGCAGTTGGAGTCTCTTTGCTGTCCGGGAAGCAGCAGCTGGTTTTCCTCTCTAATTCCTATGCTGTGTTAACTTTTATCCTTATCTCTCTCTCCACACTCTGGGAGCATTTCTCTGGCTTGTCCAGGTCCCCCTGGATGCCATCCCATGCCTCAGGTGTGTCACCTGGACCGCTCAGCTCAGTGTCACCGGCTCTGGGTGCCCTCCATGCCTTGGCCTACATCATTAAGGAAGATGCCGGATGCTGGGGCCAGGAGTGAGGAATTGGAGGGTGTGGAGTCCAGTTGGGGATTTCTTGTTGGGGCTAAGGGCGCGGACAGCGGGATTGGGAAGGGGGCAGCAGTCCTCAGCCTCTGGAGGTGTCTCCTGCAGAGAGGGAAGGACAGGAATGGCTTTGAGAAAGATCTTGCAAACTCCCAGTGGAGGAGGTGCCCAGGATGAGATGGAATGCCCTGTGCTGGAGGCAATCACATCCCCTTGGGGTGCAGGGGCTGTAAATGCCCCCCCTGAGCGGTTTCACCTCCCCTGGGCCCCTCCTCAGTCAACGTTCCTCAATTATCCAACAAACGAGGTACGAAACAGAAAGGGGCAAAAGGAAAATCTTCCAGGTCACTGCCGGCTCCTGGGGAAAATCCAAGGCAAATAGTCAAGTCATTCACCTGAGATGTTTTCCCAGCTAGCCCACAATGGTCTCTTGTGTCCGGTCAGGGGCCCATAAGGATGGAAGGTGTCCCGGAAATATCGCCAAAGGTCAGTGGAGAATTGAGGCTCTGGCAGCTGCTGGGAGCCCCCGCTCAGTGCCTGTCCTTGATCTCTGCCCATGGGGGTCCCAGTACAGAGAGGCCACTGAGGCAGGTGGGGAGGGAGAGAGAGTGGGGCAGGAAGGTGCCATCCTGCTGAGGGCCAGCGCTGGGCCCAGGGCAGGGCAGGGCCATCCCTGGGGACAGGGGCACTGGGGCAACTGTGTCCCAGGACCAGCCCAGTGTGGAGCCAGAGCCCTGCTGGGTTGCCAGTCCCTGACACCCCCTGTCTGGGCCAGCTCAGCAGAGCGGGGTCCAGCTGATGCGGGAGGACACGGTGTGCCCAACTGAGACAGGGCCAGGGCCAGAAAATGGGATCTACCCCTCTGGGCTCTGCTTGGGGAAGATGGGCCTGGATCTGCACCACTTGGGGGCTGCAGTGCCCGCAAATGGGCTGGAGCCAGGCACTGCCACCACCCCAGCACTTCCCTGGGCCCAGCCCTTGTCTGCCAGGGCCAACATTGCCCAGTGCTCCCCAGTGCCTGCCCAGACTGGAGATCCCAGTCACCCGACTGTACCCATTGCCCGTCAGCCCCTTTATCTCCCAGTTCCCTGTTTCCCTGATCCCGGGGTCCTGGTGCCCCAAGAAGGGGGTCAGTGCCAACCCCATGTTCAGCCAAGGGGCTGGAGTGGGAACAGGGACAATTGTGCTCAGACACATCGGGTTTGGGGCTGGACTGAGCTCTGGGGTGTCCCAGAGGGAAAGCTCTGGCAAGGGATGGGCAGGAGGACATGGGTGGATCAGGCTTTGGGGGCCGTTGGAAGATGGACTGTGTTGTTGTGGGATTGTCCCCACAGGGTATGCAGCTGCTTTCAGCTCCCTGCCCACCCCCTTGGTATGGCCAAGGTGCCTGGACCCTTCCAGGGGCAGCTGCCCCTTGCTGGAAGCTGGAGGGATGTTGGGGAAGGTGGCTGGATTGGTGCTGCAGGTGGGATGGACTCTGTGCCAGGGCTGGGCTTGTGACCAGGGCTGGGGGTTGTGCCCAGTCGGACTTTGCCCCGGGGCCTCTCGGGGAGGGGACAGGGAGGAGTCCCGGCAGGGATAAATGTGCTCCTGCCCTTGTGCAGCCTCAACCAGCGCTGCCCAGGCCCAGAGGAAGATGAAGGTCGCTGTGC